>NC_092778.1:25151690-25454804 GCF_047496795.1 Chiloscyllium punctatum | reverse complement strand
CTCTGGCTCTTTGCAAGGAGTGTAACCAACTTTTTTCACTCCCCTGCCCTTTCCAATGTCACTCACCAATTTTGCCCTTTTCAGTTGTTTTTCTGATTTTTAACAGAGTGGCTAGTGGTTAGCACTGCTGCCTCACTGCGCTAGGGACCCAGGTTCGATTCCAGCCTCGGGCAACTGTCCGTGTGGAGTTTGCACATTCTCCCCTTATCTGTGTGGGTTTCCTCTGGGTTCTCTGGTTTCCTCCCACTGTCCAAAAATGTGCTGCTTAGATGGATTGGCCATGTTAAACTGCTCATAGTGTCCTGGGATGTGCAGGCTAGATGGATTAGCCATGGGAAATTCAGGGTTACAGGGTTGGGGTGGGATTCTATTTGGAGGGTCTGTGTGGACTTGATGGGCAGAATGGCCTGCTTCTACACTGTAGGGATTTGATGATAATCTACAAGCAACTTTATTATTTGAACATTCAGCTTCATTACAAACTGAATAAGGATCAAATGGTTCAATAATTGATTAACTCTGACGTTGGTGGATTTAATTTTCTAATTTGGTGAAAAGAATAGGATTATTTAAAAACTCAATTTGAATTGAAATGATGATACACAGGTCTGTGAGTGACTGCTGCATTAGCTGAGTGTTCAACAGGAAAGGGAGCTGAATGCATGAGTCAAGGGTCAGGGAGAATGAAGTATGAACAAAGACAGAAGTTGCTGGAGAACGTCTGCAGCTGATAAAATGCAAATGGCTGGAGAACTCGGCCCCATGGAATGCTCCTCCTGCAATATGCGTGAAATCAGGGACACTTCCAGTCTCCATGGTGACCACGTATACAGGAAGTGTGTTCAGCTACAGCACGGAATGCCTGGAGCTGTGGATGGATTCACTATGGAGCATCCATGAGGCTGAGAATCCTGTGGATAGCACATTGAAGTGAGTTGCTCACACCACCAGTAAGGGCTACACAGACAGAGAAGTGACCACCAGGAAGACAAGGAAGTGTGGGTTGGTATTACAGGAGTTCCCTGTGGCCATCTCCCCTCCCCCTCAAACGTGTTGAATGCTGTCAGGGGTGTTGACCTCTCAGGGGAAAGCAGCAGTAGCCAAGTTGGCACCACAGTTGGCACAACAGAGGTGAAAAAGACTGGGAGATTTACAGTGATAGGGAATTTGACTATAAGAGGAAATGACAGGCACTTCTGTGGCAGCAAACAAGACTTTCAAATAGTCTGTGACCTCTCTGGTGCCAGGGTCAGGGATGTCTCAGAGTGGCTGCTGGGCATTCTGAAGGGGTGGATGAACAACCAGCAGTCATGGTTCCTCTCAGCACCAATAACGGAGAGGGGAAAAAAAAACAAACATGTTCCTGCAGTAGATTAAAGTTAAAGACAATAAAGATTGTAATCTATAGATTACTTCCAATGATATGCACTACTGAGTAAAGGAGTATGAAGACAGGTCAGGTGAATGCACGGCTAAAGGAGTGTAGTAGGAAGGAGGTCTTTAGATTTTTGAACCATTTTTGGGACAGTTTATAGGGTAGGTGGGACCTCTACAAGCTGGACAGGTTGCACCTAAGCTGGAATAGGTCCAATATATATGCTGGGAGGTTTGCTCTTGCTGTTGGGGAAGCTTTAAACTGATTAGTAAGGGGATGGGTCCTGAAGAAGGGCTCATGCCCGAAACGTCGATTCTCCTGTTCCTTGGATGCTGCCTGATCTGCTGCGCTTTTCCAGCAACACATTTTTCAGCTCTGATCTCCAGCATCTGCAGTCCTCACTTTCTTCCGGATGGGTCACAGAGCAGATTAAAGTTGGGAACAAGGTTCAGTCAGATTTAGAAGGAATGCTAGGACAGGCCAGTTGGTGGAGCAGACATGGGAGGGCCAGAAAGCAAAATTGTTTCTATTTTGAATCGAATAGAATCCCTGAGTGTGAAGCAGGCCATTACGTCCATCGAGTCCACACTGACCCTTCTAAGAGCATCCCACCCAGACCCACCCCATCCCTGCAATCCTCCAATATAATGCAAGGTGCCCGGGAAGGCGGGTGAACTTAAAGCTTTGATCAGCACGGGGCAATATGATATTGTTGCATTCACTGAAACATGGCTGAAGGAAGGGCAGGAATGGAACCTCAACAGTTCAGGACTCTATCAAGTTTCAGGCATGATGATGGGGGGGGGGGATGTAAGAGAGGTGGAAATGTTACATTATTGATAAAGGAGACCATCACTGCAGTAATGAGGGGGAATATCATCGAATGCTTTTCAAATCATGCCATGTGAGTGGAGCTCACAAAGAAAAGAGGAGCAATTATCTTGCTGAGATTATAATACAGGCCTCTCAACAGTCAGAGAGAGATAGAGGAGCAGATGTTGTTCTCCTGCTCTAGCTATCAGATCCCTAGGCAAATCACAGAAAATTTGAGAGGAATAAGGTCATAGCTGTAGATTTCAACTTTCCTCAAATTCATTGCGATTGCCTTTGTTTTAAAGTATTATATGTGGTGAATCTTTTCAAAGTAGGCCTCCTAGTTTTTTGTTTAAGTTATTTACTGCTTCCTTTATACTCCTCAAGGGCTTTGTTTGATCTCAGTTTCCTCAAACTTACATATAATTCCATTTATCTTTTTAATTAAACTTTTAATATCTCTTGTCATCCAGCGTTACAAAGTCATGTCATCCTCATCTTTCATTGTCACTTGAACATGCTGGTCCTGAACTCTGATCAACTGGTCTTTAAAAGCTGTCAGATGTGGATTTACCCTTAAACAGCCATTCCCAGTCTAATTTCTCCAGTTCCTGCCTTATACTGTTGTAACTAGCCTTCTCCCAGTTTAGCACTTTCAACTGTGGACCAGTTTTATCCTTCTCCATAATTATCTTAAAACTTAAGGAATTCTGATCGCTGTTCCCAGATTACTCTACCACTGAAATTTTGACCACCTGGCCAGGCTAATTTCCAATACCAGATTATGTAAAGGCAACTGTTAAATTCAAACCTGCTTTTTATTCCTACAGTGCAGCTGCATGTTTGTTAGTGATAATGTGACCAGAATGGATTTCGGGGGCCAGTGGTTTGACTTCACTTGTTAATGTTCAGCAGCCTGGCAGAGTTCCATAGACCATGCTTATTAAACTCTGCAAAACATTGTGCTTCTAAACAGATAATAAATTAACCCACCGAGTGCTGAAGTTTATTTACTGTTTGCATTGACCTAGCTGCAGGAGCATTTTCAACAATTTCAGTAATTCCACATTTCAATTTGCAATATCCTGTCAGTACGATTATCACATGTTTTCAATTTTGGAGCTGACGCTTCTGTTTTTCACAAGTCTGCATTACAGCTGGGAGACCTTGCTGTGCAAACTTTGTCTGTCCATTGAGTTATGTACTTCCTAGACAAGGCTATGGGTCACTGAGATGGGAGGCAGGTCAATAGGCCATCTGATGCAGATTGGACAGCCGGATATCTGGAGACAACTTCCACTGGCTTCATAGTCCCATCTGCCCACTGGAAGGATTGACAAATCTTGCCAGTTGACCAGTTCCAGACAGTAAACCACAGGAAGGAGTTAAAGGATCAAATTCCTAACATTGGGGTCAGTGTTAAAGATGCTCTTCAATGCTAAAAGTTGCATTGCTTGTGATCTTAGTCTTGGCAACAACTCCTGCCAGTTCAGGGTCGTGGACTTTGTTATCCCTCCTTCCCTCTGCTGTTGAAATACTGACTTAGAATGACAAGAAGGGATTCAAATGTTCAGCTGGGAATCTCTTGTCTTCACTAGGATACACTTTACTGCATGAATTCAGAAATTAGTGGCAGCAATGTTAAATATTTTAGACAATCATAGTTCCTTCTCCAGTCAGTTTGAATCATGCTCAGTAACTGTAAAGGAGAGCTGTTAGGAAACTTTTCTATTAAGGGTGTTAGAGGTTTGGAACTCTCTTTCACAACAGCAATGGGTGCTGGATCAGTTGTTAGTTTTACATCTGAGATAGATGCATTTTTGTTAAGCAAAGCTATTAAGGACCACAGATCAACCAGGATCTCTGAATAGCAGAACAGTCTTGAGAGATGAATGGCCTCCTCCTGTTCCTACATTCCTGTGTCCGAGCTCTTGGGTCAGCTCTAAAAGCCACTTAAACCGCTGGGATTGTGAACTCACTATAAACCCCCACATAATCCAGGGCGAGTTTACCTGATACAGGTGAATGTATGAGAACGCATATTGCAAAATGTTTTGGAAACTTCAAAGTCACCCAACCGTTCGTCACATTGATTCAATAGGGGCTGAGTCAGTAGAGCCTGAAATGAAATGAACAGAGTTAATGACACCAGGGTAACATGCTGAAGGTCTAAAAGAAAAACCGAAAATGCTGGAAAGATGTAGAATGTCCTGCTAAAGAATAGTTACAGAAATTGCTGAGATAAGGAAAACATAAACTCCATCTAATAACATGGGCCTGGTGGGGGGAAAATGGGTGTAATGTAGGTAGCAGAATATTTTTGGTGGTATAGATTGGAATGGCCAAAGGGACTCTTCTTTACTGTATGATTCTATGATTCTGAGAAACAACTTATTATGGTTTCATCTTACCTTGCTGCAAGAAATGGCAGGATCATTAGATGTTGCATCACTTTTTGTGATGATGTACCTGTGCCTGATTAACACATCACCCAGTCAGACTTAATCCCTTAAACTACAGTCCTCAGCAGCTTTGAGAGTACCTGTATGGAGTGAAGCAGGTTAATATTTCAGGCCAGTTACCTTTCACCTTAACTAGGAGAAGTTAATGATGTATTTGGTTATATGCAAATACAAAGATGAGGCGTAGAATGGATACTGGATAAGGGCAGAACAAGAAGAAACATCATTGGGACGAGTGGACAGAGGCAAGATTCCATGATAAAAGATCAGATACTGGTTCTTAAAGATCAATGGAAAATGCTGAGGACAGGGAGCTCAGAGCGGGACTGTGTCTGGGTGAACATCGGCTTGTCCTTACAGATTGAGCAGAGGTGTCAAGAACTAGAGTTCTTGCTGGTGTCCTGAACAATAATATCCTTCAACTAACTCCTGAAACAGATTGCTTGATTAGCTCCAGAAACCCTTCCTCATACCTTTCTTACCCCTCTCCTTAACTACCCCATTGCTCTCACTAATGATCTTGCCATCTCTCCAAGCATGAGGGCATTCAAAAGCTTAGTTTCACCCATTTCTTGTGCTCACTGGCCTGCATTGTTCGTGGTTATACAGCTATAGAATCATACAGTGCAGAAGAGACCCTTAGGCCCATCGAGTCTATACCAATCCATCTACAATAATCCCACTTTTCTATACTAGGCCAATAGCTTCGAATGTTGGCGGTTTAGGTGTCATAACGTTTGAAAGGTTTTGAGGTTTCCACTGCAACTTCTCTCCCAGGCAGTACATTACATACCCACATCACCATGTGAGTGAAAATGCTTTTCCTCCCATCCCCTCTAAACCTCCTGCTTTTTACTTTAAAATTATGCCTTCTTGTTATCAAGCCTTTAACTAAGGGGAACAGCTGCTTTCTATTCACCCTGTCAATGCCCCTCATAATCTTATATACCTCTATCAACCCTCCACAATCTTCTCTGATACAAAGAAAACATCCTCTCTTCATCACTGAAATGCTCCATCCCAAGCAACATGGTAGTGAAACAAAAACAGAAATTGCTGGAAAAATTCAGCAGGTCTGGCAGCATCTGTAGAGATAAATCAGAGTTAATATTTTGGTTGAGTGACCCTTCCTCAGAACAATGCATTACTTCCAGTGCAATCACATCCATCGTATAATGTGGTGACCAGAACTGCACCCAATACACCAGCTGTGGCCTAACCAAAGTTCTGTACAGCTCCAAGATAACCTCCTTTCTCTTATAATCTAGACCTCGACTGACAAAGACATGTCCCATCTGCTTTCTTGTCTATTTTATTAACCTGTCCTGCCACCTTCAGGGAGCTATGGATAAGTACTCAAGAGCCCTCTGTTCTTCTGAGCCTCTTACAGTCCTGCCATTCATTGAGTACTCCCTTGTCTTGTTTCTTCTTTTAAAATGCAACCTTCCTCATTGATCAGATCTGGCAATGATCTGCCAATCTGGCCAATTCATTTAGCAAAGCGTCAACTTTAAAATTCTCACCCTTCCTTTCATTCTCACCATGACCTCCTCACAGAATCACAGAAGTGGCACAGTGCAGAAGGAGGTCATTTGGCCCATCATGTTTGCACTGGCCTCTTCTGTCTGTATCTCTCTGATCTTTACTTTACAGGCCCTGAGATCCCTACATTTCCCTATCTCTGCCACCGAGAAGATCTGGATATTCATTGTTTAACAGTTGGTGTTTCTACTCTCAGCTGATTTGGTCCTGATGTCTGGAATTCCCATGGCTGTATCTTGTGCTTCAAGGCAATCCTGCTGTCTGTACGTGGAGATTCCAGTCTGCAGTACCCTGGCCAGTGGTTATCTGCACATACATTGTCCCTGAGGCTGCCTGCTCCTTGTCCTTGCAAAGTTCTTCAAATCCTTACATATTGTAACAGTCCTTTATTTACATCTGTCTGTAGCTGGTAATCAAATACAGCTCTCTAGTGCAATGTCTGAGTCCTCTCTCGTCACATCCTCATTTTAGACTGGTGTCCTCTCTCGTACTGATGTCAAAGTCATGTGATCAGCCACATTATTATCTTGATTTACGTAAATTTCAGAATACATAGCAGCCTCCCCAACTCTCTACCTCTTTTTCCTGCTTTATAGAACATAGAACATAGAAAAATACAGCGCAGTACAGGCCCTTCGGCCCTCGATGTTGCGCCGACCGAAGCCTACCTAACCTACACTAGCCCAATAACCTCCATATGCTTGTCCAATGCCCGCTTAAATGACCATAAAGAGGGAGAGTCCACCACTGCTACTGGCAGGGCATTCCATGAACTCACAACCCGCTGAGTAAAAAATCTACCCCTAACATCTGTCCTATACCTACCACCCCTTAATTTAAAGCTGTGTCCCCTAGTAACAGCTGACTCCATACGCGGAAAAAGGTTCTCACTGTCAACCCTATCTAAACCCCTAATCATCTTGTACACCTCTATCAAGTCACCCTTAAACCTTCTTTTCTCCAATGAAAACAGCCCTAAGTGCCTCAGCCTTTCCTCATACGATCTTCCTACCATACCAGGCAACATCCTGGTAAACCTCCTCTGCACCCGTTCCAGTGCCTCCACATCCTTCCTATAGTATGGCGACCAAAACTGTACACAATACTCCAGATAAGGCCGCACCAGAGTCTTATGAAAGGGGACAGATCCGAAAGGATTAACAGTGAGGAGTACTTTAAGCACCACCTATTAGAATGATGTTATACAGACTTGGTGGGCTGAATAGCTTAGATCTTTGAAAGACTGAGATCAAACATCTAGGGCCTCCTCAAAATCTCTGTAATGATGTACATTAGATCAATGCAACAGTAACTAGTTGATAGCATGTAATGAACTCAATACTACTTCTAGTTAGGATAGTAAACTGTTTTCCTGAACCATGCTTGCCCAGGCCCTGTAAATCCCTGCATTTAAAGAGGATGGTAGCAGCAAAGTATGTGCTGAGATGTATTCTTGGTTGAGCTGCACATACAACATGCTGGCAGCTCAGACTCAGCTGTAAAATACCTGCTTGCTCAATCACCAGCAGAGAATAGCTGAATATTTAAGAATCTTACAGACAAAACACTCACAGAAAGATTGTGGGGAGTCACAGTTATGTCACTGGACTAATAATCCAGAGAGTCCAGGCTAGTGTTCTCAGGACATGAGCATGAATACTACCGTGATAAATGGTGACATCTGAATTCAACAAAACAAAATCTGTAATGAGAAGCTAGCCTAATAGTGCCCGTGCACTGTCGATTACTATTTTTAAAAAACTCATTGATTCACTAATATCCTTGACAGAAGGAATCTGCCAACCTCACCTAATCTGACCTACATGTAACTCCAGACCTACAGCAATGTGGTTGATTCTTTCAGGGCAGTTAGTGTTGGGCAGTAAGTCCTGATGTTGCCAGAAATGCCACATCCCATGAATGAATGTTTTTTTTTAAAATTGACAAGGAAGAAGCAGCAGTCAATGGGAAAAGCATTTCAGATCTGGCAAGAGAAATGGGGTCACAGGTGAATTATCAACTCATTGGAGAAGGAGAGTTAGTAACACCATAATTTATATCAGGTGTTTCATAAAACACTGGTCTAAACTTGAGGGTCAAAGGGAGAGTGAACTGACATCAGATGCTATATGAGTGAAATTTCAAACTCGTGGGCAAAAGAAAACTTTAAAAATTTATTCAGTATTATAGGTTAGGAAAGGGCAAAGTGTTAGAGGTGCTGAGATAAAGTAGGTTGCTGTCCTAGTGAGAGGTTGCAAACTTGGGATCAATGTGAAACCAAAATTCAATGCCCAAAGAACCAGGTTTGAAAGCTAGAACATCCCTTGTCTATTAGAAAAAGAAAGATGGCATCTGTATTAAAGATGCAGATAAAGTGGGGGAGATATTCCAGTAAAATATAGTGAAGGCAAGAAGCATTTATTTAACCTGCAGGGTACTGGAATAGTCCAGACCAAAAAAAAGAGAAAGAAATGGGATTTAGTTAAGCTTAAAGTGAACATCTTTTATTAATGATGTGGAGGTGCCAGTGTTCAACTGGGGTGGACAAAGTTAAAAATCATACGACACCAGGTTATAGTTCAACAGGTCTATTTGGAAGTACTAGCTATCGGAATGTTAACAGCAATCTAGGTTTGTTCAATATATCGTTTCAATTACACCAGACTGAGATCTTTTGTTGTAAATTCTGTGTCTTATGATCCTCGGTGACTACCTGATGAAGGAGCAGTATTGTGTCATCTTTTATTAAAGCCACAAGCAGACAGTAGAGCCATTATCACATCAGTGCTATCTTCCCTACCCCAACATCACCATCTCCATTACTACATCACTACCATTACCATGACCACTTCACCAGCATCTCCATTATCACATCACTAATATCTCTGTTACCATGACACCACCATCTCCAATACTGCATCACTAATGTCTCCATTATCGTGACACTGACATTTCCATTAACGCATCACCCCCACCTGATGTAGTTGATGCATTGGTTTTAATTACCTGAAATTTCCCATGAAACTACTGTATGGGGGAAGTTAAGGAATAAGAGTCTGCATTGATTTACTTCCCTTACTAGCTGCATGAGTAACCCATAACCCAATCGCTGGAAAAAGTGATTTCAGAATCTTTCAGAACAGAAAAACACCCGGGATGATGCCAGGAGGAAACTTGCTTGGCAGCTAATGTGAAACATTCCACCAGTAACAACTAAATAAAGATTCCTCCCAAATAAAATCCTCAATGGCATACTCACAATGAGGGCGAGAAAGGATATTCTTTCAGAGTGAATCCAGCAGATTAGTGATGTTAATCAAGATCATAAACGAGTTTTATGTTTCAAGTCATCCCAGGAGTAACGATTGCCTTTGTACCTTGTTCCATTTTAGCTGCCATTCCCTGAATTTGTAAGGTTTTGATTCTGTTGCTCGTTGCAAAAAAAATTTGTTTTTGGGATAGAATCGATTCTTTGTTTCCTCTGCTTAAAAAGATGAGAAATTTGGGCAGCACAGTGGCTCAGCGGTTAACACACTGCTGCCTTACAGTGCCTGGGACTGTGTAAATTGTAAAGCAATCCCTGAATGTGTGTGCCACTGGTCACCCCTTCTTGCAAGAAGGTTTCAGTAAAATTTGCTGTTCGATTCCAGCCTCAGGTTCGATTCCAGCCTCAGGCAACTGTCTGTGTGGAGTTTGCACATTTTCTCCGTGTCTGCGTAGGTTTCCTCTGAGTGCTCTGGTTTCCTCCCACAGTCCAAAGATGTGCAGATTAGGTGAATTGGCCATGTTAAATTACCCATAGTGTTCAGGGATGTGTAGTTTAGGCGCATTAGTAGAGTATTGCTAAATAGTCCTTAGTGCGAGGTGCATTAGTCAGAGGGAAATGGGTCTGGGTAGGTTGCTCTTCAGAGGTTCGGTGTGGACTGGTTGGGCCAAAGGGCCTGTTTCCACACTGTAGAGAATCTAATCTAATAGGGGAATGAGTTTGGGTCGGTTACTCTTCAGAGAGTCAGTCTGGGCTTGTTGGGCCAAATGGCCTATTTCCACACTGTAGGGATTCTATGAATTCTCACAAGTCATATTCATGGTTTATGAGTAGCAGACACGTTATTTGGCAGTTCTATACCTACCTAGGTGTTCACACTTATTTAAAAGAAACCTCAGAGCTGAAGAATTTGCCAAGGCTGAGATGGAACAGACTGTGGGATATAGGTAAAGTAGTGTTACTTCTGCAAGTATAATTGCTTATGCAAGGTGAATGAGCTAACCTACACCAGTGTATAATTGTTTCAGCAAAGAGCTGAGTTAACTAAAATATGCAAGAATGGAACATGCCTGCAAACGATGGAAGATGTTACAAGCAAACAGATAAAGTGAAAAGAACATCAAGATCCAAGTTTAGCAAAATCTCCCTTGTGTCAGCATTTACAGAGGGGAGGGTCGCCAACTTGGAGAAGGAGGGAAGTAATAAGGGCGGAGCGCAGCTGGGTAGTGGCAGAACACAATAAGGGAGATTGATCGGTATGAAGACCTATGAGGTAAACGGGGAGTACCTAAAATTAAAACTGTGTAAATTGTAAAGCAATCCCTGAATGTGTGTGCTCACTGGTCACCCCTTCTTGCAAGAAGGTTTCAATAAAATTTGCTGTTTCAGATTTTGACTCGGACTGAAATTTATTATACTGTGAGTTTTGTTTCTCATAATTTGGGGACTTCGTCCAGGATGGCCTTCATCACCGGCAGGGTAAAACACCGTCGACGGCTGGGCAGACGCGTCCTGTTCCTTTTAGAACAGTACCGTGTTCCTTGGTGGTGGGTTCCCCCTTCTGGTTGACTGATTGAGATCCGATGAGACTCTATCTGAACCAGGCAAATGGTTGTAAGGAGGCACAGGGAGCCAGGCAACTCCATGCATGGACCAAGGTAAAAAAATTGACTTTTAAATACTGTTTTGGTGGCTGGGATTGAGTTCTAGTAGTTAATAAGGGACTAACGAAGGAATTCAATATGGGCTGTGCAGTGGGTAAGGAAAAAGCCTCCGGGGAAAAAAAATGGAAATGGAGGCGAGGTCCCTGACAACATCCCTCCAGAAAGTCCGTTGGGCAGGATATTGTGGAATTGGAAAAATAATACTTGTACAAGGAGAAAAGATAGGAAAAAGATGATTAAATATTGTTGCTTTGTATGGACTAAGGAATCCATTCTTCGTCCCGCTGTCTTCTGGTCGGATGAAGACTGGCTTTGTAAATATTTGAATTTATGTCAATGAAAAATAGTCTTACAGTCAGGAGGAATCAGATTATGCTTCGTGTCAAAAGGGCTAGTAGCTGAAGGGCTACTGAGGGTACACTTCACAACTAAATCATGGACAGACAATCCAGAAAAAGATTCAAAAGCGAGAGGAGTCATTGTGGGAAGCTCAAAGTGTCTGTGAGATACAGTGTCTGTGTGTGTGTGTGTGTGAGAGAAAATAAAGAGCTGTACAGCTAACAGAAAGTTTAACCCTTTGTGATTCGGTTTGAATACACATTTGTTTGTTGGTGACTGAATGTTTGTGCTTTGTTCCCTGGAGCTTGAGATCCGGGACTGTTTTGAATCTGATTCCTATTATGGAAATTTTAACATGATTTCTTTTAAGGTTAAGGATTTTACAGATTATGAAATAAAATGTTAACTCCTGTTCTTTTTACAGGTCATGACTGTCTTACTATCAGTTTCTAACTAATTTCTCTTATCCTTACATAAAAGCGATTTATGGAGGACAGTTGAAGTCTCAGTTTAACATTAGATTGTAATAAATCAAAGAAAATCCTATGGTTAATATCGGTGACCTCGGAATTGGCCATTATTCATGCATTAGAAGTTTTTTTAACTTGAATAGGCAAATCCTTTTCAAGGCAGCTCCAGTTATTCATATCCTAGAGCATTGTAATTGAGCAATGACTGGTCAGGACTACTTAAGAAAACTAATTTTGGATTTAAATCAAGAGACTAAAACCGGGTAATTATAGTGGATTTCAAAGTATGCATTTTACATTTTAAATATTAAACACTGAATAAATGAATTCATAATATATAAATATATATTTACAAATAAGATTTCAAAATGTATAGTTAGGAACAGGCTTTAAAGTTAGACAAGCATAAATTGATAAATTGTATTTGAGGTTACAAGAAGAAAGAGGCTCCTGGTATTTGAGGTTACAGGGAGCAAGAAATATTGCAATATTTCTTAAAAAAAAATCAAGGTCTAAACAAAACATTGAGTTTTGAAGAATGGCCATTACATGGCCCTAAAGCTGTTCAGTTGGTTAAATTGGCTCAGCAATTGATCTGGCAACGTAACATGAAAAGCAGAAACGAAAGGCAAAAATAATGATGGCCACGGTTAATGAGGTAATAAAGAAAAGGACAAAACTAAAAGGAGAAGGAAACCAGAATGGTGGCAGGCAGCATGTTGAAAATAAAGGGAGGAAAAGAGATCAGGGAAGAGATGTGAAGGGGTCTGGTAGACAGGAACAAGGATCAAAGTGGAAATCCCCACTGGCGGGATGTTATTACTGTGGAAAGACAGGTCACTTTAAGAGAGAGTGTCCAGATCTGAAAAAGGAGGTAAAGGCAGTGCCGTTTATGAACCTTGTTGAAGAATAGGGGTGTCAGGAGTTCCTGCCCCAGGGACCCACCAGGAACCCTTGATAAATTTAAAGGTGGGACCGTACAAAGAGGACATAGTTTTCTTAGATGATACGGGGGCAGCAAGGTCATTCTTAAATTTTAAGCCCAAGGGAGCGGGAACAAAAGAGTTAATTGGGTTATGGCAACAGTTTTGTGGTGAGAGGCACATAGAATCAGTTTTGTGCTCATGATAAGATACTGCCACTAAATTGGGGATTGAATTAGCTGCAAATGGTGCTATGAAATCTGTTGACATTCTTAAAAATGAATGTACTCGAGCAAAACAATTACAGAAACAGAATGAGAAGTCACAAGTGACTGGTAAACAAACAGAACTGCGCAATTACAGTTTTTAAAATGTTTTCGTCACTTGTTGCATTTTTCATCCTGAATTATATAATATATGTAATTAATAATTAATATTTATAATAAATCAATTGTGTTGGCCTGAATCAATATTAATTGGCAGGATTCCTTCACTTATTCTCAGTGACCTGTCATATTGATTCATGGTTAATTTAAAACCTGACTGCATTAATTCATTGTTAATTAAAGAATAGAAAGCTACATTACTGGCCAGAGTGTGTGCAGGCAGTGGCAGCAACAGCCTTATTGGTAGAGGAAAGTCGGGAACTTGCTTTTGGGGAAGCCTTAAATAGTCAGCATCCCACATCAGGTACCGAACAAATTGCACAGAAAGCAGGACCATGGCTCACAGACTCTCGGATCTTGAAATATGAGACATTCTTAATAGAGCAGTCACAGACAGTTGCTTGAATCCAGCTGCATTTCTGTGGCGGAGAGAGGGGGTAAAAGGCACAATGGATATGCTGTAGTAGATGGGTTCGAGGGAAGCATTACTGAGGCTGAAAGACTACCCAATGGCTGGTCAGCCCAAACATGTGAACTCTATGCCCTAGAAAGAGCTCTCAGAAACTTAGAAGACAAAGAAGGAACAGTATGTACAGACTCCAAATATGTATTTGGAGTGGTACATACCTTTGGAAAAATTTGGTAAGAGGGAGGATTGATAAATAGCAGAGGAAAAGAACTAGCATATGAGGAATCGATAAAACAAGTGCTGGAATCTTTGTTATTCCCGAGAGAAATATCGATAGTTCATATAAACGGACATCAGAAGGGGAATGACCCGGAAGCAAGGGGAAATAAATTGGCTGATGAGGTTGCTAAAGAAGTGGCCCTGAATCCACAAGGAGCAGTGATATACTCCCTAATACCTGCAATTCCAGATCTTCAGGGTGCCCCATTGTTTACTGCAAAGGAGGAAAAGGAACTAAAAGATTTAGGAGCTGCAAAGACAGCAGATAGGTGCTGGAGGGAAATGTTGAATAAAAAGATGATGCGAGAAATTATAGCTGTCTTACATCAGGAGAGTCACTGGGGAGTGCAAGCAATGTGTGATTTTAGTCTTAAGAAAATAAGGATGCAAAGGGATATATACGATAGCCAAACAGATACGCGAGGGATATATAACATGTAAAAAAATAAACAAGGAGGTGTTAAGGAAACAAGTCCCAGGAGGGAGAGAACCTGAGCTAAGACCATTTCAGAGCATTCAGGTAGATTATGCCGAATTACCCCGAGTGGGAAGGCTGAGGTATATGCTGGTAATGGCTGATCACCGATCTGGATGGATGGAGCCGTACCCTTTAGCCACCGCAAGTGGGGTGTCCGAGATAATGCTGAAACACATAATCCCCAGGTACGGGATAGTGGAATGCATAGATTCAGATCAGGACACTCATTTTACTTCCAGGAAACTCCAGGGAGTGATGAAGGGGTTAGGAATCTCCTGGGAGTTCCACACCCCTTGGCACCCACCTTCATCAGGAAAGGTGGAGAGAATGAACAAGACACTCAAGAAGCAGTTATCTAAATTTGTAGACAAAACCAGACTCCCTTGGACTGTGTTTACCTATTGCCCTTCTGCAAGTGTGAACAGCCCCAAGGAAAGATATGAGGCTGTCCCCTTATGAGATATTGTTTGGCCTGCCCGATCTGGGAACAAAAGGGGAACTGCCGACCCTGGAGACTAAAGATGTGTTCTTGAAGAAGTATATACTGGGCTTGTCCTCCTCTTTGTCTTTCCTCAGGAAACAGAGTTCACTGGCAGCGACTCCCCCAGAATTTGCCGTCCATCCGCTCCAACCAGGGGATTGGGTCCTAGTCAAATCATGGACTGAGACCAAATTGCAACCAGACTGGGAGGGGCGTACCAAGCATTCCTAACCACTGAAGCAGCGATAAGAATGGCAGAGAAAGGCTGGGCTCACTACACTCGGATCAAAAGGCCAGTGGAATCTCCAGTTGAGACAGAAGTCTGAACAGCTGAATTGACAAAAGAACCACTTAAACTTTACTTGAAAAGACTTTAAATAACTGACTATATGGTAGCGACGTGAGCGTGGGATAGTTTCTGTAATACTGTATGCGAAGTCTCTCCTGATTATATGGTAGCAGCGTAAGCGCGGGATCGTTTCTGCAGTACTGTATGTTAAGTCTCTCAGTACTTCCATACCACTACAGAATGGGAAAAATGCTTAGGTACATTATATGAGCTTTTCTAGTCTTAGGACTCTGTCAGATTATGGTGATATCGTCTTACTCAGTGATAACGGTTCCTGAAAGTACAAATCCACAAGTCATAGAAACAGATGCCTGCAGCCTGGTGGATTGTGGAGATGTAATAACTCAGAGATATATCTTAGATTTTATGAAAGAATTCCAGAAGGTGAGGGTGTGGCATGGGATAAGACTAGCGGGAAGAAAATGTCCCAGAGAGAAAAGAGGTAAGAGGTATCTTCAGAATAAAGAATGTAAAGAATGGCGGAGGCAGGAAGATCTCAGAGGTGACCTTTTGATTAATCCACTTGTCGCAGTATACTGAGGCCTCTTCCAGCCAGCTCTTGACGGTCCCGATAAAAGTGTAACCCAATATATTTAACAATAAAGAAAACCTCATGGTATGAAGCAGTTTTAGGGGAGAAATCTATCCGGTCCAATTAGACCAAAGAATTGGGATAGGGATGAAAGCAGACGGGAAGAATTTTCTGGGATGTTGTTTTAAAATACAGGTGAAAGACAGAACCCGAGTAGGAGAAAGGAATAGTAAAGTCCCTTACTCTGACCCTAAGGTGATAAAAATTGTAGAGGTAAAGGACTTAAAGCAGACCATTGAAGTAGAAATGTGATATGGGGATACAAATGCCTGGGTTGAATGGGTAAAGTACACTGTAAAAAGTTTGAATCAGCAATTGTTCTGCATGTGCCTCTGGGAGACCGATGGCCCAAGTAGTCCCCTTTCCGCTCGGGTGGAAGTGGGACAGGAGGGGCATGCCACGCATGACAGCCCTTATCAGGATGAGACTGCACGGAGTAATAAAGATTGTATGCCCCTTCTATTAAAGTTCCCTCCTCTAAAGAAGGAAGGCTTGAAGCCGCCCCCCCCCCCACCCCATGATTTCCACCGCGGTCGGAAATCACACATCATGTGTAAACAGGTGAGGAACAGATTGGTCCAGTTATTTGGGGGAGCTGAAATCATGTACCGAGATTGAGTACATGATGGAAAAGGGAGGCGTTAAGGACTCCCCGAGCAGATCTGTGGTGGTACTGCGGAGGGAAAATATTGAGACCCACCCTGCCTCCAGATTGGAGGGGCATGTGTGCAAGTGTACAATTGGCGATTTTGTTTCACCCTGGCATTTGAAAAGAAAGAGAGAGTAAAGGAAGGGGGACAAAGTAGGAGATCACTATTGGGTACATTGTTTGATGATCAGGTATATCTAGTCTCTACAGGAGTCCCAAGAGGGGTACCTGATGAGTTCAAGGCTCGTAACCAGGCTTTGAATCGGCCCTCTTCTGGCGGGTAACAGTCAACAAAAATGTGGATTGGATAAACTATATTTTCTATAATCAGCAAAGGTTCATCAATTGCACTAGAGACGCAATTAAAGGAAGAGCCGAACAACTTGATGCAACCAGCAGAATGGCATGGGAGAATAGAATGGCCCTAGATATGATCCTCGCAGAAAAAGGGGGAGTGTGTGTGAGGGAGCTGTTGTACCTTTATTCCAAATTACACAGCCCCAGATGGGTCTATTACTCGAGCCCTGCAAGGTCCGACTAGCTGAAAATTCAGGAGTCAGCACATCATGCACCGGGTGGCTAGAATTGTGGTTTGGAAAGTGGGAAGGTGTGGTGGTTTCAGTCCTCACCTCCTTGACTGTAGCAGTGGGAGTACTGACCGCAATAGGATGCTGCATCATCACTTGCGCACGGGGGTTAATCCAAAATTTGATTGAAACAGCTTTGACCACACAAATGCCTCTAAAGAACAATCAGGTGGAAGTGTTAAACAATGAGGGAATAAGTGACCTCGGGGAGATTCCCAAAAAAAAATGTAATTTCGGAAAAGATGCTGGTCAATTTGGAAGCAACATATAAAACGCAGAAGATAACAAATGATAATTAAAGAAAAAGGGGGTAATTGTGGGATATAGGTAAAGTTGTGTTACTTCTGCAAGCATAATTGCTTATGCAAGGTGAATGAGCTAACCTACACCAGTGTATAATTGTTTCAGCAAAGAGCTGAGTTAGCTAAAATGTGCAAGAATGGAACATGCCTGCAAACGATGGAAGATGTTACAAGTAAACAGATAAAGTGAAAAGAACATCAAGTTTAGCAATATCTCCCTTATGTCAGCATTTACAGAGGGGAGGGTCGCCAACTTGGAGAAAGGGGGAAGTAATAAGGGCGGAGCGCAGCTGGGTAGTGGCAGAACACAATAAGGGAGATTGATAGGTATGAAGACCTATGAGTTAAACGGGGAGAACCGAAAATCAAAACTGTGTAAATTGTAAAGCAATCCTTGAATGTGTGTGCTCACTGGTCACCCCTTCTTGCAAAAGATTTCCATAAAATTCTCTGCTTCAGATTTTGACTTGGACTGAAATTGATTATACTGTGAGTTTTATTTCTGACAAGGCCATTGTGAATGAAGACCTGCCATCTTTCTCGTGTGCTTTGATAGCAGCGTTCTTGATAAAAGTTTTGAAATGCAATAGACTAACAAAATCAGCTGATATAGCCTTTGAAAAGTACCACACACGTTATAATTTGGAACTTGTAGGACAAAGAGACGGATTTAAAGTCTTAGGAAATCAGAGTCCTCCAACTTGGTGCCTGTAAAATGTTTGACTTTAGCCTGCGCATTGACTCTATGCTCCCAGAACCATGTGTTGGAAAATTAAGATTAAAGATGAAAGAAAGCCAGATTAAAGTGGTAATTGTGGTCCTAATTTTGCTTAAAGAGAAAGTATTTTTAAAAATCTTAGACAGTGTGTGTCAGCATAAATCAATAGTATCAGGCAATGTTTCAGACAAGCAATCCATTTAAGATGTAAGCTGACAGACCCATGGATCCTGATAGACTTCACCCCAGATTCTTAAAAGAAACTGATGTAGTTGATGCATTGGTTTCTATTTTCTGAAATTTCATAGATTACTGGAAGGTTCCATTAGGTTGAAAGGCAACAGATGTAACTTGTTTATTCATAACGCGAGGGAGACAGAGAGCAAGAATCTAAAGGTCAGTTAGCTAAACACTTGTCAAGTGCAAGATGTTCGAAGGGATGACTGGAAATATTATTGCCGTGAACTTAGACAGGTTCAAGGTAATCAGTATGATTCAATGTGATTTTTTGAGAGTAAATCTTATATATGATAAACATGAATAATGCATTGTCATTTATAGAATATTGATTTTTAAAAACTAAGGCAGATGGCTTTTAGGTTCAATTCATAAACTCCCTGCAGTGTTGAAGTAGGCCATTTGGCCCATTGACTCTACACCAACTCTCCAAAGAGCATCTCACCCAGACCTGCTCCCATACCCTATCCCTATCATTTTGCATTTCCTATGGCCAATCCACCTAGCCTGCACATCCCTGGACACTATTGGCAATTTCCCATGGCCAATCCATCTAATCTGCACACTGTGGAAGGAAATCGGAGCACCCAGAGGAAACCCATGCTGACATGGCGGGAATGTGCAAACTCCACACAGACAGTCACTTGAAGGTGAAATCAAACCTCTGAAACCTCTGAATCAGCAATGTTAACCACTGCACCATCATGCTGTGGTTCTGTGAAGGATTTTTTTTAAAGGTCTGAAAGCTAGTTAGATCAGCAACCAAATAAATAATTTACAAGAAAACATGTGATTCCACCAAGTGCCCATTCGGATGCATATGGTGTTAATGGATGGAATGTTTAAACTGCTGAGTTTACAAAAGACAGAGAAAGCAGCAAGAGTCAAGATTAGAGTGATGCTGGAAAAGCACAGCAGGTCAGGCAGCATCTGAGGAGCAGGAAAATTGATGTTTCGGGCAAAAGCCCTTCAGGAATTCCTGATTGTGTGTCTGTCAATGCCCGTTAAACTTGGCTATCATATCTGCTTCTACCATCTCACCTCTGTGTAAAACAAAAACTTTCCTCACACGACTCCTTTAAACTTTTCCTCGGAGGCTGAGGAGTAACTTTATAGAGGTTTACAAAATTATGAGGGGCGTGGATAGGATAAATAGATAAAATCTTTTCCCTGGGGTGGAAACTAGATGGCATAGATTTAGGGTGAGAGGGGAACAATATATAAGAGACCTAAGGGGCAAATTTTCCACACAGAGGGTGGTACGTGTATGGAATGAGCTGCCAGAGGAAGTGGTGGAGGCTAGTACAATTGCAGCATTTAAAAGGCATCTGGATAAGTATATGAATAGGAAGGATTTGGAGGGATATGGGCTGGGTGCTGTAAGGTGGGACTAGATTGGGTTAGGATATCTGGTAGGCATGGACGGGTTGGACCGGAGGGTTTGTTTCCATGCTGTACATCTCTATGACTCTATATGCCACCCCTCCACCCCCACCCCCACAACCTAATAATTGACATTCCACCCTATCCATGGTTCTCATCATTTCATATATTTCACCCAGGTCGCCCCTCAGTCTCCAACACTAGTGAAAACAATCCCAGTTTGTCTACCATCTCCTTATAGCTAATGCAATCTAATCTAGGCAACGTCCTGGTAAACATCTTTTGTACCCTCTCCAAAGCCTCAACATCCTTTGTGTGTAGTGGTGACCAGAAGTGAACACAATACTCCAAATGTGGCCTGACTGAAATCTTATACACCTGGAACATGACTTGCCACCTTTTATACTCAGTTGCCGGACCAATGAAGGCAAGCATACCATAAGCCTTCTTTACCACCTTATCAACTTGTGTTGCCAATTTCAAGGATTTACACCCCAAGATCTCTCTGTATATCAATGCTTTTAAGGTCCTACTGTTTACTGTCTGCTTCCTCTTGCATTTGACTCTCAAAATGCATCACCTCCCACTTGTCCACATGAAATTCCATCTGCCATTTCTTTGCCCAACTTTCCAACTGCATATCCTGCTGCATCCTTCCTCAGTATTTACAACTCTAAACTTTTTCATGCCATCAGCAAATTTATTAATCAGACAGTCAACATTTTCGTCCAAATATGTGTTACAAGCAACAGAGGTCCCAGCACTGATCCTGTGGAATACCGCTGGTCACAGACCTCCAGTCAGAAAAATACCTCTCCACAACTACCCTCTATCTTCTATGACCAAGTTAAAACTCTCACAACACAAGGTTAGAGTCCACTAGGTTTACTTGTGATTGTTAACTTTGTCTACCCAGTCCAACACCTGTACCTCCATATCATCACTTCTATGACCAAGCCAATTTTTTACTTGCCAATTCACCATGGATGCCATTTGACTTAATGTTCTGAACCAGCTTACTAAGTGGGACTTTGTCAAATACTTTAGTAAAATTCATGTGGACAACATCCATTGTTGGGTACATTACCCTCATCAATCATTTTCATTATTTCTTCAAACAGCTCAATCGAGTTTGTGAGACAAAACCTCCCTCACATAAAGCCATGCAGACTACCCTCAATTAATTCCATTCAATGCAAATAGATCCGGTTCCTAAGAATATTCTCGAATAATTTCCCCACTACTGGTGTAAGGCTCACTAGTCTATAACTTCCTAGATTATCCCTGTTGCTCTTTTTAAACAAAAGAAAACACTGTCTATTCTTCAGTCATCTGGGACCTCATCTGTGCCTAAAGAGGGTAAAAAGAAATCTCTGTTGAGGTCCCATCAATCTCCTCCCTTGCCTCTGTGAATGTCCTGGGATACAGTCCATCAGGCCCTGGGAACTTAAGACCATTGGAGCAGAAATTTGGCCGTTTAACCCATTGAGTTTGCTCCGTCATTCAATCATGACTGATAAGTTTCTTATCCTCATTCTCCTGCCTTGTCCCATAACCCTTGAAGTCCTTGGCAATCAAGAACCTATCTATCTCAGTCTTAAATACACTCAATGACCTGCCCTCAACCTGAGTCTTCTGTGGCAGTGAATTCCACAGATTCCCCACTCTCTGGCTGAAGAAGTTTCCCCTTATCTCCATTCTAAATGGTTTTCCCTTTACTCTAAGTCTGTGCCCTCGGGTCCTAGTCTCTCCTACCAATGGAAGCATCTTCTCAACATTCATTCTGTCCAGGCAATTCAGTATTCAGCAAGATTCAATTAGAACCTACATCATCCTTCTAAACTCCATTGTAACAAACCCAGAGTCCTCAAATGTTCCTCATATGTTAAGCTTTTAATTCCTGGGACCATACTCATGAACCTCCTCTGAACATGTCCCAGAGGAGAAAGTGAGGACTGCAGATGCTGGAGATCAGAGCTGAAAATGTGTTGCTGGAAAAGCGCAGCAGGTCAGGCAGCATCCAAGGAACAGGAGAATCGCCGTTTCGGGCATAAGCCCATCTTCAGGAATGATTCCTGAAGAAGGGCTCATGCCCGAAACGTCGATTCTCCTGCTCCTTGGATGCTGCCTGACCTGCTGCGCTTTTCCAGCAACACATTTTCAGCTCTGAACATGTCCCAGGGCCAGAACATCCTTCCTGAGATATGGGGCCCAAAACTGCGCATAATACCCCAAATGTGGTCTGAACTGAGCCTTATAGAGCCTCAGAAGTACATCCCTGCTTTTATATTCAAGTCCTTTCAAAATAAATGCCTTCATTACATTTGCCTTCCTAACTACTGACTCAACCTGCACGTTTACCTTGAGAGAATCCTGGACTAGAACTCACAAGTATCTTTGCCTTTCAGACTTCTGAATTTTCTCCCCATTTAGAAAATACTCCATGCCTCTATTCTTCCGACTAAAGTGCATGACCTCACACTTTCCCACATTGTACTCCATCTGCCACTTCTTTGCTCACTCTCCTCACCTGTCCAAATTCTCCTGCAGCCTCCCTACCTCCTCAATGCTACCTGTCCCTCTGCCTATCTTTGTATCATCTGCAACCCTAGCCAGAATGCCCTCAGTTCCTTCATCTAAATCGTTAATGCATAAAATGAAAAATTGTGTACCCAACACTGAGCCTTGTCGAACACCACTGGTCACTGGCTGCCATCCTGAGAAAGATCCTTTTATCCCCACTCTCTGCTTCCTGCCAGACAGTCAAGCTTCTATCCATGCTAACACCTTGCCTCTAACACCATGGGCCCTTATCTTACTTAATAGCCTCCTGTGCAGCACCTTGTCAAAGGCCTTCTTGAAGTCCAGATAGATAACATCCATTGGCTCTCCTTGGTCTAACCTGCTCATTAATTCCTCAAAGAATTTTAGCAGATAGTCTCCTCTTGACCAAACCATGCTGACTTTGCCCTATTTTACCATACACTCCCAAGTATTCAGAAACCTCATCCTTCACAATGGATTCCAGGATCTTACCCCTGACCGAGGTTAGGCTAATCGGTCTGTAATTTTCCGCCTTTTGCCTTACCTCCTTTTTAAACAGGGGTGTCATGTTAGCAATTTTCTAGTCCTCAGGGACCCTCACAGATTCTACTGATTCCTGAAAGATCACCACTAATGCCTCCACTATCTCTTCAGCTATCTCCCTTAGACCTCTGGGATGTAGTCCATCTGGTCCTGGTGATTTAGCCACCTTCAAGCCATTCAGTTTTTCTAGCACCTTCTCCTTGGTGATGGCCACCATACTTAGCTCTACTCCTTCACTCTCTTGAAATTACTCCCTTGTGAAGATTGTCGTGAAGTAATTATTCAGTTCCTCAGCCATTTCTTTGTTCCCCACTACTATCTCTCCAGCGTCATTTTGAATACCCACCAACAATATCCACTTTTGCCTCTCTTTTGCCCTAAAGAAACTCTAACACTCTTCCTTTATATTACTAGCTAGCTTACCTTCATATTTAATCTTCCCTCTCATTTTTTTTTTGTTGCCGTCTGTTGGTCTTTGCAAGCTTCGCAATCCTTTGGTTTCCCACTGCCCTTCGCTAACTTATATAATCTCTCTTTCATGCTATCCCTGACTTCCCTGGTCAGCCATGGTTGCCTCATCCTCCTTGTACCAGGCTTCTTTTTCCTTGGGATGAATCTCTGCTGTGTCTCCTGAATTACTCCCAGAAACTCCAGCCATTGGTCTTTCCTGCTAGGGTCCTCTCCCAGTCAATTCTACCCAGCTCCTCCCTCATGCCTCTGTAGTTTTCTTTGTTCAGCCATTACCACTGATTCTACCTTCTCCCTCTCAAATTGTAGAGTAAATTCAATCATGTTATGATCACAACTTCTTCAGAGTTGTATAGAATGCAATGTATAGAATCCATACAGTGTGGAAACAGGCCATTCGACCCAACAAGTCCACACCGACCCTGCGAAGAGTATCCCACCCAAATCTGTTCCCCCTTACTCTACCTTTATCCTTGACTAATGTACCTAACTTATACATCCCTGAACATTACGGGCAGTTTGGGTTGTGGGAGGAAACCCACACAGACACGGGGAGAATGTGCAAATTCCACACAGTCACCCAAGGCTGGAATCGAACCTGATCCCTGGCACTGTGAGGCGACAGTGCTAACCACTGAGCCACAGTGTTGCCCTAGTTTCTTCACCTTAAGCTCCCTTATCAAGTTAGTCTTGGACAACACTAAATCCCTGTTCCCTAGTGGGCTCCACCACAAGCTCCAAAAAGCCATCTTGTAGACATTCCTCAAATTCCTTTTCATGTAATCAACTACCAACTTAATTTTCTCAGTCCATCTGCATATTGAAATCCCACATGATCACTTAGTTACCTTAATGTTTTTTAAGACACTGAAACACCTCTTCCTTCTTACTATTGACATGCCCTAGAATAACAACATAATTTTACCAGCATCCATGTTCTTCCCCTTGGTGAATACCAATGCAAAGTACTCATTAAAGACCTCACCCAATTTCTCTGGCTCCACACCTAAATTCCCTCCTTTGTCCTTGTGTTGACCTATTCTTTCCCAACTCCCTCCTCCCCCCCCACCCTTGCTCTTTTTGTCCTTGGATTCTCCTTAATCCTACTTGTCAAGGACACTTCATGGCTTCTTCTCGGCCTACTAATTTTTTGCTCATTTTCTTTTCTACTTCCTTTATACTCCTCAACGGCCTTTTTTTGATTTCTGTTTCCTCAACCTTAGATATACTTTAATTTTCTCTTAGACTAAACTTTCAATTTCTATCCAAAGTTGCTGAATCTTCCCATTCTTATCTTTCAGGCTCACAGGAACGTTCTGGTCCTGAACTCTGATCAACTGGCCTTTAAAAGGCTCCCATATGTCAGATGTGGTTTGACCCTTAAACAACCACCCCCAATCTACATTTTGCAGTTCCTGCCCAATATTGTTATAATTGGCCTTCCTCCAATTTAACACTTTTACCCAATGAGCAATCTTATCCTTCTCCATAACTGCCTTAAAACTGACTGTTCCTCTACTGAAATATTGCTCACCTGACCAGGTTCATTTCCCAGAATAAGGTCTAGTATAGCCCCATCCCTAATTAGACTATCTACATTTTGTTTCAAGAATCTTCTTGGATAAACCTAACAAATTTTGCTGATCTAAGTCCCTGACACTAAGGGAGTCCCAGTCAACATTGATGAAGTTAAAATCACCCAATAAAATAACCTTGTTGTTTTTATACCCTTCCATAATCTGCTTATGTATCTGTTCTCCTGCTGGCTATTATTAGACCTGTAGTATAACCCCATCATAGTGATCGCACCTTTCCTATTTCCTGACTTCTACCCATATGTCCTCCCTCCAAGATGTCCTCTCTTAGTACAGCTGTGACATTCTCATTAATCAGTAATACAACTCCCCCACTGCTTTTATATCCCTCACTATCATGCTTGAAACATCTAAACCCTGGAACATTGAGCTGCCAGTCCTGTCCTTCTCTCAACCAAGTTTCTTTAATGGCTGCAACATCGTAATCCCATGTACTAATCCAGGTTCTGAGCTCATCTGCCTTGGGGTGGCACAATGGTTCAATGGTTAGCACTGCTATCTCACAGTGCCAGTGACCCAGGTTTGATTATAGCCTCGGGCGGCTGTCTGTGTGGAGTTTGCATATTCTCCCCGTGTCTGCGTGGGTTTCCTCTGGGTGCTCCGGTTTCCTCCCACAGTCCGAAGATGTGCAGGTCAGGTGACTTGGCCATGCTAAATTATTCATAGTGTTCAGGGATGTGCATTAGACAGGGGTAAATGTAGAGGAAGGGTTTGGGTGGGATACTCTTTTAATGGTCAGAATGGACTAGTTAGGCCAAAGAGCCTGTTTCCACAGTGTAGGGATTCTAAGATCTTACACTCTTTGCGTTAAAATAAATATACTTCAGACTGACCGTCCCGCCATGTTCATTAACCTGGCCCTACTTGACCTTCCTATTAAACCTACTTGACTTAACATTAACCTTTTCTTCAAGCATTCCAAATGCGGACCTACTATCCTAGTTCCCAGATCCCTGCCATATTAGTTTAAACCCTCCTAAGTAGCACTAGCAAATGTCCCTGTCAGGGAATTGGTGCCCCTCCAGTTTCGATGAAACCTGTCATTTTTGTACAGGTTCCACCTGCCTCAGAAGGCATCCCAATGACCCAATATCTGAATCCCTCTCCCCTATATCAGTCCTTTAGCCATGCAGTCAACTGTATTACAGGCAGTTCTGCTCTAACACGGTAATTCCGTTCTCATGTAATGCCATGTTATAACAAAATTGTGTAATAACAGCACCATTTAAACTAATGGGGCTGGAATCACATTACAGCCAATACATGCTTTAAAATTTCGCGCTTTAGAAACAATGTCCCCAATTCATCAGTTGTGTTATAGCGAATTTGTGTCAACAAGGTGTGTATTATAGTAGAACAACCTATTTCTTCCTATTTCTGGTCTCACTGGCATGTAGCGCAGAGTTGTCCTGAAATTACAACCCCATAGGTCCTTCTTTTCAATTTCCTACCTAACTGCCTGAACTCCTATTGCAGGATCTCAAGTCTCTTTCTGTCTATATCGTTGGTACTGATATGGACCACAACCTCTAGCTGCTCATCTTCCCCCTTCAGAGTATCCTGTGGCTGCTCAGAGATACCCTTGATCCTGGCACCAGGGAGGTGACAGACTGTCTTGGAGTCTTGCCTGTGGCTACAGAAACCTCTTTCTGTGCTCCAGACTACAGGGTCCTCTATCACTACAGCTTGTCTACACTTCAATCCTCCCAACTGTACAACAATTCCAGTCGTGGTGCCACTGATCAGGCTGCCTCTGTTGCCTTCTCCCGAGAGGCCATTACCCTCCAAAAGTATCCACAATGGTTTTCTCTGTGTGAGAGAGGATTGGCCATAGGGCGTCCTGCACTGCCTACCAACATTAACTAGTTTTCCTGGTGGTTACTTCTCTGTCTGTGTAGCCCTTACTGGCGGTGTGACCAGCTTGCTAAACGGGCTATCCACAATTCAACCTCATGGACAGTCCATAGTGAGTCCAGGCACTTAATGCAGCAAATCAGGAGCTGCAGCTGAATATACGTCCTGTATATGTAATCACAATCACGATGGAAGTGTCCTTGATTTCCCAAATATTGCAGGAGGAGCATTCCAGGGTGTCAGCTTTTCTTGCAATTTCAAACCTTATCAACTCCAAACAATAAACCCATTACACCCACTACTCACTGAATCGGATTACTCACTCTCGCTGTCTATTTCTAACAAACGATAAACCACAAAAAGTACTTGATTTCTGTCCCGCTCTGACTATCCTCAGTCCTCCTCTGACTCCACTCCTTTGGTATCCATCCGGAAGCTCATGCT
This sequence comes from Chiloscyllium punctatum, assembly GCF_047496795.1. Taxonomy (NCBI): domain Eukaryota; kingdom Metazoa; phylum Chordata; class Chondrichthyes; order Orectolobiformes; family Hemiscylliidae; genus Chiloscyllium; species Chiloscyllium punctatum. Next base: position 25,427,653 of record NC_092778.1, on the reverse strand, counting down.
GCTGGTTTCTCCCAGACTCTTTGTGCTCCACTCTGCTGATTGACTTTTCATTTATGACGTCTGGAATTTGGGTAAGTTTGTGTCAAAGTTACCAAGTTTTCTGAGCTGATAAGCGGTTTTGAACAGCAGTATGAATCTGAACTGGAAAGAAGTTGTAATAGTGTCTCAGCAATCTTAGAAGGAAGGAGTCAATTAATTGCATAACAGATAGAGAGAATGCGAGGGAAACTGCAGGCCTGGCTGCATCTGTGGCGTGAGAAAAGCAGAGTTAATATTTTGAGTTCAGTATGACTTCTTCAGAACTTCAATCTGTTAATTCTCTTTCTCTCCCTGCAGTTGCTGTCACACCTACTGAATATCTCCAGAACTCTCTGAGTTTGTTTCAGATTTCCAGCATCTGGAGAATATTGCTTTTATTATAGGAGATGAGATAGAGTTGAGATAGAAATGATATTTCTCTGGGATTGAGTATCTGTGATAGATATTGTTGGAAAACAATTTGAAACTTTGTTTTGCTGTTTCTAAAATGTCACGTAGATTGAGCTCTTTTCTTTTTCTCCCATATGTGCAGAACAGGCTGCTGTAGTTAACTAAAAAACACTTACTGCCATATTGGAATACGTCTAAGTGACTAATCTCCATGGTAACAAACTGCAAACCTAAACCTCTTATCTATCAAGCCAGGTTCAGTCTTGCATTTGACTTGTCCAGTATTACTACCAGTTTGGATTTTAACATGTTTACAAACTTATCAGAGTTTTTCCAAAAGGAGTAACATGTTCTGTGGATAAAAATATGTACTCTAGTTAGATTTCCAGAAGGCATTTGATAAGGTGCTACATCGAAACGTATTGCAGAAAATAAAGGCTTATGATATAAGGGTTAACGCATTGGCAAGGATAGAGGATTGGCTGGCTAGCATGATACAGTTGGCATAAAATGGATCATTTTATAAATGGAGAAACTATGGCGGGTACATGGATCAGCTTCGGATCTCCAAAATTTATAGCTTACTGTTGTGGTTCTGTTCACCGAGCTGGGAATTTGTCTTGCAAACGTTTCGTCCCCTGTCTAGGTGACATCCTCAGTGCTTGGGAGCCTCCTGTGAAGCGCTTCTGTGCTGTTTCCTCCGGCATTTATAGCGGTTACCGGAAGCGGCAGGGACAGGCCACTGTATCATGCTAGCCAGCCAATCCAGCACAGGATGTCAGCTAGACAGGGGACGAAATGTTTGCAAGACAAATTCCCAGCTCGGCGAACAGAACCACAACGAGCACCCGAGCTACAAATCTTCTACCAAACTTTATAGCTTACGTATATTATGTGGATGGATTAAAAAAAAGTATTGTCATTAAAATTATTGACAACCCAGCAATAGATAGGTAAATAAATTGTGAAGGAGTTATAAAGAGGCTACAAAAGGATATAGGTAAGCTCAGGGAATAACACTGATCGGACAAATGGAGTACAATGTGGGAAAATTTCAGATTATCCATTTTGGCAGGATGTATAAAAAAGAAGAATCGAAAAGTGTGGCGCTGGAAAAGCACAGCAGGTCAGGCAGTGCCAAGGAGCAGCATTCTTGATGAAGGGCTCATGTCTGAAACGTCAATTCTCCTGCTTCTCAGATGCTGCCTGACCTGCTGTGCTTTTCCAGAGCCACACTTTTTGACTCTTGACTCTTCAGCATCTGCAGTCGTCGCCTTCTCCCTGCAAAAAAAAAAGAAACATTTTATCTAAATGGTGAGAGATTGCAGATCTCTGAGATGCTGAGAAATCTCTGTGTCCTCATACATGTGCAGGTACAACAGATGTTATCATTGTTATGGGAATTGAATACAAAAAAAGGAAGAATGTGCTTCAGTTATGCGGGACCATACCTTAAGTACTGTGTACAATACACTTTATTTAAAGATGGATGTTAATGTGTTGGAGGCAGTTCAGAGAAGATTCACCAAACATATACCTCGACCAGGCAGGTTGTATAATGAGGAGAGGTTGGACTGGGCTTGTATCCAGTGGAGTTTAGAAGAGTAAGAGGTGACTTTACTGAGGCATGAGGTGTCCTGTTCCCTGAAGTGTCTTGACAGGGTGCAGATGTGGAGAGGAGGTTTCCTCTTGACGGAGAATCCAGAATTAGGATTCACTTGTTTAAAACTAAGGGCTCACCTTTAGGGTCAAGCTGCTGAAACAGATGAGGAGAAATCTTTTCTCACAGAGTGATAAGCTTTTGGGGAAAAAAAAAGATGGAAGCAAAACCTTTAAATATTTTTAAGGTTGTGGTAAGTAGAATCTGGCTTAGCAAAGGGCATGTGTGAATGGTTACCAGGTGGGCATTGGAAGTAACCAAGCATACACAATGATTCTACTGAACAGTGAATCAGGCTCAAAGGGCCTGGAGGCCAACTCCTGCTCCTGACGTGTACATTGGAAATCCCTTGATCCCAACTAAATAAAATTGATGAGGTAATTATAAATGATGGCAAAAGGAGCCCTCTTGTGGCACAGTGATAGTGATACCCCTAGCCCGAGAGATTTGGGTTCAAGTCCCACCTGCTCCAGTGGCGTGTAATAACATCTCTGAACAGGTTGATTAGAAAAATAGGTGAAATAAAAGTAAATTGCTGCAAATGTTACAAAGCTTAGAGAAAATGTGTGAGGAGCATCATTAGGAAGTAATGGATCACAAAGCAATTCACAGAGCAAATCAGAGTGAGATGTCATTGTCTCCACTTTTCCTCTTGAATAAAATCATGAAACTGAGCTTGGAAGATTTATTCATACTTATCATTAAAAGCTAGAGGGACTACTATAATGTCAGTAATGGATGAATAAATGTTGTAACATTTGAAGCAAGTGAGGGCTTGCAGAAAGAGCTTAACTGAAAGAAAATGGATGGATGAATCTTAAAAAGGGGAAAAATAACAGCCTGATTGGGGAAGGGGTTGACTGGGTTGGAAAGATGTGTCCCTAAACAGGAAGGGGACCGGAGTCTGATCTATCTAGCTGAGCCTGCTGGTTACATCCCTGACAACCAGAGCTCGACAGGATCCAGGGCAGGCTCAAACTATGGTCATTCCCTGCTGATCATGTTTAAAAGGCAGCATTTAGGACAAAAGATACCTTGAATTCTCAGACACACTTTCCAATTGGACACCACAATGGAGCTGTTACCTGGACATATTCTTTAAGGTCATCATGAATGACTAAGGTGAAGCCCCATTGCGGTCGGTTTCTTCTGATTATCTGCGTGTATTCATCAAATTAGTTTTATGGTTTTATTCAGGGGGAATCTTCACTTAAATTTTGTCAAGTTGCCTGAAGAGGTTCTGCAGTAGAGAAGTTAAACATTATTATCTAAGAACTTCCAAAGGAGCTCTGTTTGTACCTATAGAGTAAGAGCAACAGAACTAGCAGGAGTGGTAAGAGAACATGTTAATCAGGTAGAATCAAAGGAGAAGCCTTCATCCCAACTTGTGTAGTGATCAGGTGACCAGCAGTGCAGAGTTTAACAGAGAGTAATACAAAATTTGAGCTAAGAGTCATACCTCCATGATCCTGGTGAGATTGTTTAGCTTCCTCTGGCAGGACCTGGATGCATTGCTGCTGGCCTTGCTCACCTATTCCATGCCTTGCCTTTGCTGCCTGGCTGCATCTTGAAAACCTTTGGCCTTTGGCCATCATTTAACAAGAGTCCCTCCACATTACGCTGATTCAGCAAAGGCCCACTCAGACCGAAGTTTGGGACACATTTATTTTAATCACTGCATCTAGCCTGTGCCACATACAACAGTCCCCCACCCAGAATGAGGGTTAACTCACAATGCCCTTAGGGAGGTAATTCCAGGATTTTGATCCAATGACAGTGAAAGGAACAGCAATATATTTCCAATTCAGGATGGTGAGTGGCTTGGAGGGGTACTTGTGAGGAGTGGTGTTCCCATGTATCTGCTGCCCTTTGTCCTTCTAGATGGAAGTGGTTGTGGGTTTGGAAGATATTGCCGCAAGGATCTTTGGTAAATTTCAGCAGTGCAAATAATAGGTAGTACAGACTGCTGCTACTGAGTGCCACTGGTGGAGGGAGAGGATATTTGTGGATTGGTGCCAATTAGTGGACTGCTTTGTCCTATATGATGTCAAGTTTCTGGAATGTTGTAGGAGCTGCACTCATCCAGGCAAGGAGGGAGTTTTCCATCACACTCCTGCCTTGTCGATAGTGAACAGGCTTTGGAGAGTCAGGAGGTAAGTAACTCACTGCAGGATTTCTAGACTCTGACCTGCTCTTGCAGTTACTCTGTTTATGTGGCAAGCCCAGTTGAGTTTCTGGTCAATAGTAACACCAGAATTTTGATAGTGGGGCATTCCGTGATGGTCTCACCAGGGATGATAGTTAGATTTCTCTTGTTGGAGATGATCATTGCTTAGTAATTTGTGTGGCACAGCTGTCATTTGCCATGAGTCAACCCTTGCCTAAATATTATCCAGAATGTCCTCCACAGATGCATTAAATATATCTTGTTTAATCTATAAGATCTATCTCATCAGACCAGAAAAAGTTACCCTCTTCCACACAACACCACATAACCCACACACTTAAGACACAATGGCAGCACTTACTTACCCTGGAGAGTTTTCTTGTCTTTCTGACACACTCTGAGCTGTCCTGTCATAGAGTCATAGAGAGTCATAGAGATGTACAGCATGGAAACAGACCCTTCAGTCGAACCCGTCCATGCCGACCAGATATTCCAACCCAATCTAGTCCCACCTGCCAGCACCCGGCCCATATCCCTCCAAATCCTTCCTATTCATATAGCCACCCAAATGCCTTTTAAATGTTGCAACTGTACCAGCCTCCACCACATCCTCTGGCAGCTCATCCATACACATACCACCCTCTGTGTGACAAAATTGCCCCTTAAGTCTCTTTTGTATCGTTCCCCTCTTACCGTAAACCTATGCCCTCTAGTCCTGGACTCCCTGACCCCAGGGAAAAGACTTTGTCTATTTACCCTATCCATGCCCCTCATAATTTTGTAAACTTCTATAAGGTCATCCCACATCCTCCGATGCTCCAGGGAAAACAGCCCCAGCCTGTTCAGCCTCTCCCTGTAGCTCAAATCCTCCAACCCTGACAGCATCCTTGTAAATCTTTTCTGAACCCTTTCAAGTTTCACAACATCTTTCCGATAGGAAGGAGAACAGAATTGTTCCAACAGTGGCCTAACCAATGACCTGTACAGCCACATATATGACCTCCCAACTCCTGTACTCAATACTCTGACCAATAAAGGAAAGCATACCAAACACTTTCTTCACTATCCTATCTACCTGCAACTCCACTTTCAAGGAGCTATAAACCTGCATTCCAAGGTCTCTTTGTTCAGCAACACTCCCTAGGACCTTACCATTAAGTGTATAAGTCCTGCTTAGATTTGCTTTCCCAAAATGCAGCACCTTGCATTTATCTGAATTAAACTCCATCTGCCGCTTCTCAGCCCATTGGCCTATCTCATCCAGATCCTGTTGTAATCTGAGGTAACCCTCTTCGCTGTCCACTATACCTCTAATTTTAGTGTCACCTACAAACTTACTAACCACACCTCTTATGCTCACATCCAACTAATTTATATAAATGACAAAAGGTAGAGGACCCAGCACTGATCCTTGTGGCACTCCACTGGTCACAGGCCACCAGTCTGAAAACAACCCTCCACCACCACCCTCTGTCTTCTACCTTTGAGCCAGTTCTGTATCTAAATGGCTAGTGCTCCCTGTATTCTGTGAGATCTAACTTTGCTAATCAGTCTCCTATGGGGAACTTTGTCGAATGCATTACTGAAGTCCATATAGATCACATCTACCGCTCTGCCCTCATCAATCCTCTTTGTTACTTCTTCAAAAACTCAATCAAGTGTGTGAGACATGATTTTCCACACACAAAGCCATGTTGACTATCCCTAATCAGCCCTTACCTTTCCAAATTCATATACATCCTGTCCCTCAGGATTCCCTCCAACAACTTGCCCACCACCAATGTCAGACTCACTGGTCTACAGTTCCCTGGCTTGTCCTTACTACCTTTCTTAAACAGTGGCACCATGTTAGCCACCTCCAGTCTTCCGGCACCTCACCTGTGACTATTGATGATACAAATATCTCAGGAAGACACCCAGCAATCACTTCTCTAGCTTCCCACAGAGCTCTAGGGTACACCTGATCATGTCCTGGGGATTTATCCACCTTTACCCTTTTCAAGACATCCAGCATTTCCTCCTCTGTAATATTGACAGTTTTCAAGGTGTCACCATCTATTTCCCTACATTCTATATCTTCCATATCCTTTTCCACAGTAAATACTGATGCAAAATACTCATTTAATATCTCCCCCATTTTCTGTGGCTCCACACAAAGGCCACCTTGCTGATCTTTGAGGGGCCCTGTTCTCTCCCTAGTTACACTTTTGTCCTTAATGTATTTGTAAAAACCCTTTGGATTCTCCTTAATTCTATTTGCCAAAGCTATCTCATGTCCCCTTTTTGCCCTCCTGATTTCTCCTTTAAGTATACTCCTACTGCCTTTATAGTCTTCTAAGGATTCACTCGATCTATCCTGTCTATACCTTACATATGCTTCCTTCTTTTTCTTAACCGAACCCTCAATTTCTTTAGTCATCCAGCATTCCCTATACCTACCAGCCTTCCCTTGAGGGCCATAGAGCAGCCTCCATCATTGAGGTCACAGTCGGTTTGTGTGCATTTACGTAGCATGTGTTTTCCTCCTGATTCTGCCCAACACATTAACCACTGTGCTGTTAACAAAGTGGCAGTCAATGGGATTCTAGTGGAAAAGGACAATGTTATGAAATGTTCCATATTAAAAGTGTCCTGGTGATTTTGAATTCCTCACTCTGGTCATCCTCTTGTTCCTCACAAAAGTGTAGAATACCTTGGGGTTTTCCTTAATCCTATCCACCAAAGCTTTTTTGTACCCTCTTCTAGCTCTCCTAAGTCTCCTAGCTACCTGATAACCTGTTTGATCCTTGCCTCCTCAACCTTAACTAAGCTTCCTTCTTCCTCTTGACTAAATGTTTCACATTTCTTGTCATCCAAGGCTCCTTCATCCTACCATCTCTTCCTTGTCTCAGTGTGACAAACCTATCCAGCAGTCACAGCAAGTGCTCCCTTAACAATCTCCTTCTACCTTGTATTTCCCTGAAAATATCTGTTCCCAATTTATGCTTCACAGTTCCTGCCTAATAACATTGTAATTCCCCCTCCCCCATTTAAATAATTTCCCATACCGTCTGCTCCTGTCCCTCTCCATGATTTTGGAAAAGGGAGTTGTGATCACCCATCGACAGATCTGATATCAAGCACCAAATCCAATATGGCCTCCCCTCTAGTCAGCCTATCTACATATTGAGTCAGGAATGCTTCCTGGATACATCTGCTCCATCCAAACTATTTGCACTAAGGAGGTTCCAATCAATATTTGGGAAGTTGAAGCCACCCATGACAACAACCCTGTTACTTCTGCACCTTTCCAAAATCTGCCTCCCAATTTGCTCCTCAGGTGCATCTGTTGCTTTTGGAGGGTCTATCTACTCCTTTCCTGTTTCTGACTTCAACCATACTGACTCAGTAGACAAGCCCTCCTTGACAACCTCTCTTTCTGCAGCTGAGATACTAACCCTGATTAGCCACGTGACTTCCCCATCTCTTTTACCTTCCTCACATTCCTTTTGAAACATCTAATCCCTGGAACATCCAACAATCATTCCTGCCCTGTGATATCCAAGTCTGCACAATGGCCACAACATGGTAATTCCAAGTACTGATCCATGCTCTGAGTTCATCACCCTTATTCTGACACTGCTTGCATTAAAATAGACACACTTCAACTATTCACATTGACCGCAACTTTGCCCTATCAACTGTCTGTCCTTTCTCACAGACTCTCTGCATGCTGTATCTGTCTGTTCACCAGCTACCCCATCCTCGGATCGCAGCTCCAGTTTGCATGTCCCTGCCAAACTAATTTAAACCCTCCCGATGACCTCCTGCCCAGGATATTGGTACCCCTCCAGTTCAGTTGCAACCCATCATCGTTGTACAGGTCCCATCTTTCCCAGAAGGTATCCCAATGATCCATATATCTAAAGGCCTCACTCCTACACCAGCCCTGCAGCCAAGTGTTCAGCTGCAGTCGCTGTCTGTTCCTAGCCTCACCCACCCATGGCACCAGTAGCAATCCTAAGATTACTACTCTGCTTGTCCTGCCTTTTAGCTTCCAACCTAACTCTCTATATTCTCTTTTCAGCCCTCATCCATTTACCTAGGTCTGTCATTGATACCAATGTGTCCCACAACTCCTGGCTGCCCACCCTCCCACCTAAGAATCCTGGGAGGCAACATACCATCCAAGAGTCCCATTTGCGACCACAGAATCTCCTGTTTTTCCCTCTAACCATTGAATCTCCTATCACTATCGTTCTGCTATTCTCCCCCCTTCCTTGTGAACGACAGAGCTAGGCTCAGTGCCACAGACCTGGTCACTGTGACTTTACCCTGATAGCTCCCACCCCAGCTGCCACCCCGAACAGTATCCAAAGTGGTATACTTATTATTGAAAGGAATGGCCACATGGGATCCCTGCACCGTCTGCCTATTCCCTTTCCCTCTCCTGATGGTCACCCAGATACCTCTATCCTACAACTCAGGTTTGACTACCTCCCTATAACCCCTCTCTATCAGCCCGTCAGCCTTCCAAATGATCTGAAGTTCATCTAGTTCCAGCTCCAGTTTCTTAATGCAGCCTGTGAGGAGCTGGAGTTGGGGGCACTTCTTGGAGGTGAAGTCAGCAGGTAGACCAGGGATAACCCTTACATCCCACATCCTGCAAGAGGAACATGCAACTGCCCTAGATTCCATCCCCTCTGCTTCAAATTGCCAAAAGAGATTTTAAAATCTCTTACCAACCCTCCACATAGAGTCTTTCTTTTTTGGTTAGAGAAGGAGAACGGGTGGGAGATGCTACATTGTAGTGTTTCAGATTTAGCCACTGCCCAAATATATTAGTTCACTTACCCAGCAGTCCCTGTGACCACTTCCACTCCTGTTCAGCCTTCGTTCAGCTGATTTACGAGCTAAGTATTTTATATTCACATTTACCTTCCCAGCTGCTCGAGCTCTCCCGACTTGCACTGCTGCAATGAACACATGCAGCTGAACAGCTTATTAGTTACGTCAAAAGAATTTACTGCTATTTATTACCTCAGTACTCTTGAAAGGTCAAAGAGATTCGACTTGAAGTGTCATCAGCTATAAGTGATTCTAGTCAATTCTGAAAGATTCAGTCTGTCACAAGCTAACCTGTTTGATCCATGATTATATTCATTGACTTTTCTCTGTCTGGGACAGTATAAGGTATTTTGTTTAAAAAAAATCAATAAATGCAGCACTCAGCTTGTGGCTGTCCTTGCTGATTAGTTTTTAGTGAGAATCTGAACCCACAGACATAATAGTTCATATTGACATACTGTAATTAAATGTCATCACTGATTTCTGAATAACTATTTGTTCAGCTCTCGAAGTTCTCTGTAAATGTTCCAAAATCATTTCATAAAGACACATTACACTCAATAAATACATTAAGAAACACAGCTCACACAAAAAAGTAATGGCACCACCAACTGGAACTTGCTTTATTGATTTGAGTTTCAGTGCTTTGGATGGTAATATAGAAACAGAATTATGGGCAGAACAGTGACAAGTGGAACTAAACATGGAGAAGTGGAAGGGAATGCATTTGGTGAGCTCAAACAAGGTGAAGGAATATACAATTACTGGGAGATGTAGAGGCAGTAAGGAACCTGAGAGTGAATATCCACAGATCCCTGAAGGTATCAGGATAGGCTGATGTGGTGATGAAGAAGACAAATGGAATTAGGAGTTGGGATGTCATATTGCGGCTGTACAGGACATTGGTTCCGACACTTTTGGAATGTGGTATTCAATTCTGATCTCCCTGCCATAGGAAAGATGTTGTGAAACTTGAAAGGGTGCAGAAAAGATTTACAAGGATGTTGCCAGGTTAGAGAGTTTGAGTTATAGGGAAAGACTGAGTAGACTATTGTCCCTGAAGTGTCAGAGATTGCGGGGTGGCCTTATAGAGGTTCATAAAATCATGAGGGGCATGGGTAGGGTGAATATCCAAGGTCTTTCACCAGGATAGAGGAGTCTAAAACTAGAGGGCGGAGGTCTAAGGTGAGGGGGGAAATATTTAAAAGGGATCTAAGGGGCAACGTTTTCATGCACAGGGTGGTGCGTGTGTGGAATGAATTGCCAGAGGAGTGTTGTACGATTACAGTGTTTAAAGGGCATTTGGATAGGTATATTAAAAGGAAAGGTTTAGAGGGATATGGGCCAAATGCTGGGAAATGGAACTAGATTAATTTAGGGTATCTGTTGGCATGGATGAGTTGGACTGAATGGTCTGTTTCTGCGCCATTCAACTGCATGATTCTATCACTCAATTATGTGAGATATAATATATAAGAGCTGAAAGGTTATAATGGAACTGCACAAATCAATAGTGACACCACAACTTGAGTAGAGTGTGTGATTCTGGTCGTCTCACTGCAGAGTGGATGTAATTGTACTAGAGAAGGTATAGAGCAATATGGGATAGCAATTGAAAGATCCAGAAGGGAATTCTGAAGCAAGTTCTTTAACCAGAGAGCAGTGAGAATGTGGAAATTGCTACCACAGAGATTGGTTGAAGTGAACAGGACAAAGCTGACAAGTAAATGAGGGAGAGGGGAATGGAAAGTTATGATGGTAAACTTGGAGGAAGAAAGTTGAAAGAATGTTTAAATGAAGCACCAGCAAGGAATGGTTGGGCTGAAGGACTGCTTCTTTTTTGTACATCCCATGTAATCCCTTGCAAAATGCGGTAATAGACGTTACTTCATGCCATTATAAGGTTAGAAAAGTTCAGTCGGAGTTGTCTGTTGGATACAAAGAGATTGTTCTAGATTCATCAGCTCTTATTAAAGCTGCTTGATACGTAATGCAACTGGCAATGGACAAGTGAAAGTTGATTGGAGTTTCTTTCTTGATTCAGTTTGATTAATGAATTGCCAGCAAGTGAGAAAAGATCCCTTTGATCTGGTTTTGTTTTCTACTTTGACACAGTAATAAAGGATAATTATTAGCTCTGTGGCACACTGTCTCATTCATGGCACAATGACTGTAAATCTCAGGTTAGAGGTGAGGTATAGTTAGGAACGTGGGAACAAGAGGGAGGCAGTTAGCCTCTTGAACCTGTTCTGGTATTTCAGTGAGTGGGAGATATCTGACCTAACTCCATACATCCATCTCTGACCCATAGCTATTCCCTTTGACAATAATCTATCAACCTCAGATTTAAAATTTACAATTAATCTAGAATGAGTTGCCCTTGTATGTAGAAGCAAATCATAACTCATTAAGAAGCAATATTTAGTTATCTATGTTCTGTTCTTCTGAATATCCTGTAAGGTTGATTAGATCAGGTGTAAACCTTCAAAACAGATGTAGAAACACCAATTTGCTGCATCCACAGGGAGCTAGAGCTGTCATAATTCTCTCTCTTCATTGCTATCGCTTAAAATGTAGTGGTAATATCAATAACTTAATAACCTACAGGTTTAACTTAATGGTCTGAAGCAAATTGGATCAAATCTCACCAGGCAATTTTCATTCGGTTAATGAAGTCTGGAACTGAAAGGTAGCAATAGTGACACTAAAGTCATCCAAGGTTGTTCTAACTTGAGGGAAGGAACTCTGCTGCCTTTGCCTGCCTACATGTGATCCAAGCCACAACAATGTGATTGGCTCTTAACTACCGTTTGGGCAAATGGCTGAACGATCCATTCAGCTCAAGGGCAACTAGGATTGGGCAACAAAGTGACACTCACATCCTGTGAAAGAACAAAAAAAACAGGCTGTTTGCTATTTAACATTTCTCATTTAATTTGTTTATTCTTCCTGGTTTATTCATTTGGCATTATGAGCCAATGAACATATCGCCTGCTTCCCCCTCTCTCTCTCCTATCGTCACCGCTGTTGTTGCTGCCATGTTTTCCTGGGTCATAGAATCATAGAACAAAGATCAAGACCATTTGGCCCATTTATGTCTGAGCTGGCTGAGGAAAGAGTCACATGGCCTCCTCTGTTCCAAGGGAAAGGAAAGGATTCTGGGTAATCCAACAGGGAGGACTGGAAAAAATTGTGATTGTAAGAGCTGCTCCTTTTATGATGTATTTTAGGTGTCGGAGCTGATTTCCTTGAATTCCAGGAGCAGTAGTTGCTGTTTTATAAGCTGTTACATTATTTTGGAACTTTGGGGGAAAAGAAATCAAAACAATGGCACTTTAAAAAGGAGGAAGAGAGGCAAAGGCAGAGACCACATGGTCGGTGAGAGAGGGAGAGAGAGAGAGAGAGGGAGAGGGAGGGAGAGGGAGGGAGAGGGAGAGGGAGGGAGAGGGAGAGAGGAAGAAACCTACACTGTCGTCTGAATCTGCACAGTTACTGCCTTTGCTGTTTGAGTTCAAGTGTTTCTGGACATTGGAGTGCATTTAAGAAAAATGAACAAATGGAGAAAATCACAGTTGACCTTGGAGGCTGCTGTATGGGAGAGCTCACACCACGGGAGCAGGTAAGTGCATGATTTTTAAGTGTAACCTCGCTGGTTTTTTTTTGTAATTCTACAGTAGTGAGTAGAGTGAATTATTTTTGGTTATATGTTTTATTGAAATCTGTCTCTTGATTGAAATTAAAAAATGTAAAGCATAGATATTAAATTACTCAGAGCAGTGTTTTCAGAGCAGTAAGACTGTGTCTGTAAGTTGTTAAGGTGCAAGATAGCCTTTAGCAAAGTGATGTGCTCTTCTTGTCAAATGTGGGAGTTCAGGGAGGGTTTCCATGCTACTGATGATTATGTCTGCAGTTAGTGTGTTTGGTTGCGAATCCTATCAGATTGCATGGATCGCTTGGAGTGGCAGTTAGAAGCAATAAGGAATTTACAGGAGCTAGGGGGTGTGATGGATGGCAGCTATAGGAAGGGGGAAAACTTCAGATACGGTCAGATAGATAGGTTTCCTCCAAGAAAGGCAGGAGAGGGAAGCAGGCAGTGCAGGGGTCCAAACAGGTCAAGTTACGGCTGTACAGGACATTGGTTCAGTCACTTTTAGAATATTATATGCAGTCTGATCTCTCTCCTTTGAGAAGGATTTTGTGGAAGTTGAAAGGGTTCAGAAAAGATTTATAAGGGTGTTGCGAGAATTGGAGGGTTTTTGCTATAGGAGAGGCTGAATAGGCTGAGATTGTTTTCCCTGGAGTGTCGGAGGTTGAGGGGTGACCTTATAGAGGTTTATAAAATCATCAGGGGCATGGTTAGGGTAAATAGTCAAGGTCATTTTCCTGGGTTATGGGAGTCCAGAATTAGAGGGCATAAGTTTAAGATGAGAGGGGAAAGGTTTAAAAGGGCACTAAGGGACAACTTTTTCACGTGTTTATGGAATGAGCTGCCAGAAAAAATGGTGGAGGCTGGTACAATTACAACATTTAAAAGACATATGGATGGGTACATGAATGGGAAGGGTTTAGAGGAATATAGGCCAAGTGCTGGCAAATGGGACTAGATTAATTTAGGATATCTGGTCAGCACGGGCAAGTTAAACTGAAGGGCCTGTATCCATGCTGTACATCTCTATGACTCTAAGCATGCTGTTTTGGAAAATGCATAGCACGAACAGCCAAGTTTCTGGTACCAAGACTGGCTCTAATTTAACGAGGGGTACATCAGGTTGTAAGCGATCGACTGTGATAGGGGACTGTCTAGTCAGAGGCATAGACAGATGTTTCTGTGGGTGACAGCAAGAAATCAGAATGGCGTGTTGCCTCCCTGGTTGCAGGATCAAGAATATCTCGGATAGAGTGCAAAATATTCTCAAAGGGGAGGAGGTCATTGAACAAATTGGAAATAATGACATAGGAAGGAAAAAGGATGCGTTTCTGAAGGGAGAATACAGGAAGTTAGGCAGGAGTTTAAAAAGGAGGTCCATGAGAGTAGTAATATCTGGATTACTCCTGGTGCCACAAGCTAATGTGGGTAGGAATAGAAAGCTGGAGCAGGTGAATACATGGCCGAGGAGCTGGTGCGTGGGAGAAGGGCTCACATATTTTGGATCATTGGAATCACTTCTGAGGTTGAAGTGACCTGTACAAGAAGGATGAATTGTACCTGAATTGGAAGGGGACTAATATACTGGCAGGGAGATTTGCTAGAGCTGCTCGGGGGGATTTAAACTAGTAAGGTGGGGGGCTGGGACCCAGGGAGATAGTGAGGAAAGAGATCGATCTGAGACGGGTACAGCTGAGAACAGAAGTGAGTCAAACAGTCAGGGCAGGCAGGGACAAGGTAGGACTCATAAATTAAACTGCATTTATTTTCAATGCAAGGGGCCTAACAGGGAAGGCAGATGAACTCAGGGCATGGTTAGGAACATGGGACTGGGATATCATAGCAATTACAGAGATGTGGCTCAGGGATAGAAAGGGTTGACAGCTTAATATTCTAGGGTATAGATGCTATAGAAAGGATAAAAAGGGGGGGGGGGGCAAGAGCGGAGGAGGGATGGTGTTTTTGATAAGGGATAACATTGTATCTATATTTAGAGAGGATATTCCTGGGAATACGTCCAGGGAAGTTACTTAGGTGGAACTGAGAAATAACAAAGAGATGATCACCTTATTGGGATTGTACTATCGACCCCACAACAGTCAGTGAGAAATTGAGAAACAGATTTGTAAGGCAGGATTCTTGGCAGTGTGGAGGAACAGAGGGAGCTTGGGGTCAATGTCCATAGATCCCTCACGTTGCCACCCAAGTTGATAGGGTTGTCAAGAAGGCATATGATACATTGGCTTTCAGTAGTGAGAGGTTGCATTTAAGGGCCGTGCGGTTATGCAGCAGCTATACAGGGTCCTGGTTAGACCACACTTGGAATATTGTGTTCAGTTCTGGTCACCTCATTATAGGAAAGATGTGGAAGCTTTAGAGAGGGTGCAGAGGAGATTTACCAGAATGCTCTCTGGACTGGAAGGCATGACTTATGAAGAAAGGTTGAGGGAGCTAGGGCCTTTCTCACTGGAGCAAAGAAGGATGAGAGATGACTTGATAAAAGTGTACAAGATGTTGAGAGGCATAGATGGAGTGGATAGCCAGAGACCTCTTCCCATGGCAGAAATGCCAACATGAGGGGGCATAATTTTAAGGTGACGAAGGTTTAGGAGAGATGTCAGAGGTAGGTTCTTTACACTGAGAGTGGTGGATGTGTGGAATGCACTGCCAGCCGTAGTAATAGACTCAGATACATTAGGGACATTTAAGCGACTCTTGGATAGGTATATGGATTAAAAGTAAAATGAAAGATATGTAGGTTAATCAGATCTCAGATAGGATAGAAGGTCGGCACAACAGCAAGGACCGAAGAGCCTGTACTGTCCTGAACTGTTCTATGTTCTATCTCAGTTATCTGTAAGAATAATAGGGTGGTAATGGTAGAGGATTTTAACTTTCCAAATATAGACTGGGACTGCCATAGTGTTATGGGTTTAGACAGAGAGGAATTGTTAAGCATGTACAAGAAATGTTTCTGATTCAGTATGTGGATGTACCTACTAGAGAAGGTGCAAAACTTGACCTACTCTTGGGAAATAAGGCAGGGCAGGTGACTGAGGTGTCAGTGGGGGAGCATTCTATTAGTTTTAAAATAGTGATGAAAAGGATAGACCAGATCTAAAAGTTGAAGTTCTAAATTGGAGGAAGGCAAATTTTGATGGTATTAGGCAAGAACTGCTGCCTCACAGCACCAGAGACCTGGGTTCAATTCCCGCCTCAGGCGACTGACTGTGTGGAGTTTGCACATTCTCCCCGTGTCTGCGTGGGTTTCCTCCGGGTGCTCCGGTTTCCTCCCACAGTTCAAAAATGTGCAGGTCAGGTGAATTGGCCATGCTAAATTGCCAGTAGTGTTAGGAGAAGGGGTAAATGTAAGGGAATGGCTCTGGGTGGGTGGCAGGTCGGTGTGAACTTGTTGGGCTGAAGGGCCTGTTTCCACACTGTAAGTAATCTAATCTAATCTAACTTTCAAAAGCTGATTCAGGGTGGTATGTTTGCAGGTAAAGGGATGGCTGACCTTCGAAAATTAGATAATGAGAGTCCAGAGACAGAATGTTCCTGTTAGTGTGAAGTGCAAGACTGGTCGGTGTAGGGAATGCTGGATGACTTACAGAAATTGAGGGTTTGGTTAAGAAAAAGGAAGCCTATCTCGTTCTCTGCTTTGTTCTTGCCGAGCAGCTCTAGCAAATCTCCTTGTCAGTATGTTTGTCCCCTTCCAACTCAGGTGCTATCTGTCCTTCTTGTACAGGTCACTTCTACCCCAAGAAGACATTCCAATGATTCAAAAATGTGAATCCTTCTCCCCTGCACCAGCTCCTCAGCCAAGCATTCATCTGTGCCATCTTCCCATACCCTTTTGCTATATATTCTGTGCATTATGATCTTATACTCCACAACCACCACTGCTCCACAAAGGAGCAGTGCTCCGAAAGCTAGTGCTTCCAAATAAACTTGTTGGACTATAACCTGGTGTTGTGTGATTTTTAACTTTGTGCACCCAAGTTCAACACTGGCATCTCCAAAACATGAGTCATAGTAGATAAGATAGTGAAGAAGGCCTTTGGTATGCTTTCCTTTATGGGTCAGAGCATTGAGTATAGGAGTTGGGAGGTCATGTTGTGGCTGTATAGGGCATTGGTTAGGTCACTTTTATATTGTGTGCAATTATATGCTGCAACCGACAGGGTACACTTCATTGTCCAGTACTTTCCAGGAGCTGAAAAACTATGCCATGTTCTTCGCGGCCTGCGACACATTATCACTGAGGATGAGTACCTCGCCAAGTCCTTCCCAGAACCTCCACTGCTCACCTTTATACAACCACCAAACCTCAAATAGATCATTATTCATTGCAAACTGCCTGGCTTTCAGGACAACTCCATACAACCCTGTCACGGTAGGCGCTGCAAGACGTGTCAGAGTGTGGACATGGATACCACCATTACACGTAGGGACACCTCCCATCATGTATGTGGCAGGTACTCATGTGACTCAGCCAACATTGTCTATCTTATACGATGCAGGCAAGGATGCCCTGAGTCATGGTACATTGGAGAAACTGAGCAAAGGCTACGGCAAAGGATGAATGGACACCACACAACAATCAACAGACAGCAGTGTTCCCTCCCAGTTGGAGAACACATCAGCGGTCCAGGACATTCGACCTTGGACCTTCAGGTGACCATCCTCCAAGGCGGACTTCGGGACAGCCAGCAGCGAAACGTGGCTGAGCAGAGGCTGATAGCTAAGTTCGATACTCATAGGGAGGGCCTCAACTGGGACCTTGGGTTCATGTCACACGACAGGTGACCCCATTGCACTGTACACACATACACACACAGGCACTCCTCGCCATACACTCCTACAGACACACATGCACCCTCTCATAGACTTAGACCCCTTTACACTCATACACACAATATACACTCTTTCTCACAGACATTCATACCCCCCGCCACACACACACACATATTTGTGGGGTGAATTTGTACTTGTAGATTACATTGTACTTTGCTCAAAAACTGCATGATTCCATGTAAGATTCTGTTAAATCATTTTTTTAGATTTTGGGCGGCACGGTGGCACTGCTGCCTCACAGCGCCAAAGACCCGGGTTCAATTCCCAGGCGACTGACTGTGTGGAGTTTGCACATTCTCCCCGTGTCTGCATGGGTTTCCTCCGGGTGCTCCGGTTTCCTTCCACAGTCCAAAGATGTGCAGGTCAGGTGAATTGGCTGTGCTAAATTGCCCATAGTGTTAGGTAAAGGGGTAAATGTACGGGAATGGGTGGGTTACGCTTCGGCGGGTCGGTGTGGACTTGTTGGGCCGAAGGGCCTGTTTCCACACTGTAGGTAATCTAATCTAATCTAAGAATCAGTCTAAACATTATAGACAGAAGCATACAGGGGGCTAACACATTTAACACATTACCTGGGCTGACACCAATTGTTAAAGTTCACCTGAGAATATAACTTTTAAAAAACAATTTGCGATTTACATATGAAAGAAATGAAACTAACTTGGTCATTCTAACAGATGAGAGAATTAACAAACAATCAAGGTATTTTTCAATGTATAATTTCAGTTACATCACACTGTAAACTTTGCTATAAATTCTGTCTTACAACTGTGTACTCCACAATCACCTGATGAAGGAGCAGCACTCAGAAAGCTAGTGCTTCCAATTAAACCTGTTGGAATATAACCTGGTGTTGTGTGATTTTTAACTTTCTTTACACTATCATCCATTCTTGCATTCTGCTAACGTAACTGTTACAAAACCATACACACACCATCTTCTTATTTTATAATGGTAACTTGAGAGGGACATAGTCAATGTGAACAATTAACAGACAACATTTGCATAGATAACATGTTTTGGTAATAGATAACATACATAAATAATGTATACAGGTAAGAGCCATCAATACATAGACAACATTCACAGTTAATAGACAACATATTGTTTTGAAGGTGTGGAGGTATACTGTACATTTAAAGAGAGAGAGAAAGCTGGCAAGGACTGACTGAAAGCACAGAATGTTCTGAACAGTTCAAAAATGTAACAAATAGCTGGAGTTGTGTCACCATGGAACAAAAACAAATTCAAATTTGGCCAATCAGCTTAAATTATGTCCTCGTTCACAAAATCCAATCGAATTTGAATTTACGGTTTTGAGGACATCAAACCAATGAAATGATCTGATGTTTTGGGGTATAAAACTGGACATTTTGCACAGTTAGAGGAAGAACTGCCAAGAAAACCATCAAGTACACACTGCTAGCCAAATAGCTCTCTGAAAGGTACCTGTCCACAGAAAAGTTGTGCAGCGAAAGATGGAAGAAGAGACAACCCAGGAAAACCCAGAAAAAGATCTACAGAGTGAAATCCACAAGGGAGAATCGACACAGCTGGCTGGTTTTGAAACGTTATATTTTTGTAAGTCACAATCGGGATTTTTTTTCATCAGACCAACATTGTCGATTCTGAGGTAAAAGATAAGCTTAAGAGAAAGGAGTTGTAAAGAGTGGTTTTAGTGTTCTCTGTTGGGCTTAAAGAATAACATTGTTAATTGTTACTTTAAACAGTGAGCTCTGGGATGGTTCCTTGCCTCTCAAAATTGAACACATTGCGGTGTGTGTTGGGTTTAAATTAGTAGGGGGCTCTTCACCGTGTCGTAACAGTCTGGGGGCTTTCTTCCATGATTTGAACAGGTTTAGACAGATCCAGTCTGAGATTTGGACAGATTTGAATAGATTTAGGATATGAGAAATGCCCAATGGATTTACACACTTGCCGGTTAGTCTCTCAGAGCTTTAAATAAAATGTAAGTGGGACAATTTGTTTAATTTCGGTTACTTGTGGTCAATTAAATTAAAAGTGAGAGAAATTGATCTTAAAATGGCTAAAAAGGTTCTGAGGTTTGAAGGTGATTCCTAAATTTGCCAAGAAAGTTTTGAAAGGAAAGGAAAGACCATACTCTTAGAATTAGCAAAGAGGTTAGAATTGGATTTAACCAAGGACAAAAGTAAAGCTGAAATTGTATGGAAATTATTCAAACACTTAGAGAAATGGACAAGTGCAGTAGAGGTAGAAAAACTTAAATTACAATTGAGGAAAATTGAGTTAGAAGAGAAGCGTAGGAAGAGAGAAAGAGAGAAGATTCTTAGCTGAGGAAAGGGAGAGCAAATGAGAAAGAGAGAGAGTGGGCAAAGACAGAGAGGGAAGGTTCTTAGCTGAGCAA
Source organism: Chiloscyllium punctatum (assembly GCF_047496795.1). Classification (NCBI taxonomy): domain Eukaryota; kingdom Metazoa; phylum Chordata; class Chondrichthyes; order Orectolobiformes; family Hemiscylliidae; genus Chiloscyllium; species Chiloscyllium punctatum. The sequence continues at coordinate 25,407,684 of NC_092778.1, read as the reverse complement.
AAAGAGAGAATTTAAACTTGAGAAGTTGCGACTTACTCAGCAAAGTCAAGTTAACGATGGAGATTGAGAGAGAAGGTATTGATTTTTACAAATATGTCAAAACTCTGCCACATTTTGATGAGACAGATGTCGAAGCCTTCTTTATTTCATTTGAAAAATTGGCTAGGCAGATGGGGTAGTCTGAGGATTTATGTGTAATGCTAGTTCAGACTAAGCTGGTGGACAGGGCTAGTGAGGTATTTGCAGCGCTGTCAGATGAGAGGTCAAGAGATTATGAACAGGTCAAACAGGCTATTTTAAGAGTTCATGAATTGAGACCAGAAGCATATAGACAGTGGTTCAGAAACATAAAGAAGGAACCAGGTCAGGCTTAAGGTGAGTTTGAAAGAATTAAACAAAGTAATTTTGATAGATGGATGTGGGTTTTAAAGATAGATAAGACCTGTGAGACTCGAAGAGAGATTATTCTGCTGGAGGAGTTTAAAAACTCACTTCCAGAGATGATAAGAATACATGTGGATGAACAGAAAGTTTAGAAGGTGAGAAGGGTAGTAGGGTTAGGAGATAGAGTCATAGAGATGTACAGCATGGAAACAGACTCTTCGGTCCAACCTGTCAACGCTCACCAGATATCCCAACCCAATCTAGTTCCAGCTGCCAGCACCCGGCCCATATCCCTCCAAACCCTTCATATTCATATACCCATCCAAATGCCTCTTAAATGTTGCAATTGTACCAGCCTCCACCATATCCTCTGGTAGCTCATTCCATACACGTACCACCCTCTGTGTGAAAAAGTTGCCCCTTAGATCTCTTTTATATCTTTCCCCTCTCACCCTAAACCTATGCCCTCTAGTTCTGGACTCCCAAATCCCAGGGAAAAGACTTTGTCTATTTATCCTATCCATACCCCACATAATTTTGTAAACCTCTATAAGGTCACCCCTCAGCCTCCGACGCTCCAGGGAAAGCAGCCCCAGCCTGTTCACCCTCTCCCTGTAGCTCAAATCCTCCAACCCTGGCAACATCCTTGTAAATCTTTTCTGAACCCTTTCAAGTTTCACAACATCTTTCTGATAGGAAGTAGACCAGAATTGCATGCAATATTCCAACAGTGGCCTAACCAATCTCCTGTACATCTGCAACATGACCTCCCAACTCCTGTACTCAATACTCTGACAAATAAAGGAAAGCATACCAAACATCTTCTTCACTATCTTATCTACCTGCGACTCCACTTCCAAGGAGCTATGAACCTGCACTCCAAGGTCTCTTTGTTCAGCAACACTCCCTAGGACCTTATATATTTATATATAAGTGTATAAGTCCTGCTAAGATTTGCTTTCCCAAAATGCAGCACCTTGCATTTATCTGAATTAAACTCCATCTGCCACTTTTCAGCCCTTTGGTCCATCTGGTCGAGATCCTGTTGTAATCTGAGGTAACCCTCTTCGCTGTCCACTACACCTCCAATTTTGGTGTCATCTGCAAACTTACTAACTGTTCCTCTTATGCTCCCATCCAAATCATTTATGTAAATGACAAAAAGTAGAGGACCCAGCACTGATCCTTGTGGCACTCCACTGGTCACAGGCCACCAGTCTGAAAACAACCCTCCACCACCACCCTCTGTCTTCTACCTTTGAGCCAGTTCTGTATCTAAATGGCTAGTTCTCCCTGTATTCCATGAGATCTAACCCTGCTAATCCGTCTCCCATGGGGAACCTTGTCGAATGCCTTATTGAAGTCCATATAGATCACATCTACTGCTCTGCCCTCAATCAATCTTCTTTGTTACTTCTTCAAAAAACTCAATCAAGTTTGTGAGACATGATTTCTTATGCACAAAGCCATGTTGACTATTCCTAATCAGTCCTTGCCTTTCCAAATACATGTACATCCTGTCCCTCAGGATTCCTTCCAACAACTTGCCCACCACTAAGGTCAGGCTCACCGGTATATTGTTCCCTGGCTTGTCTTAAACAGTGGCACCACGTTAGCCAGTCTTCTGGCACCTCACCTGTGACTTTCCATGATACAAATATCTCAGCAAGAGGCCCAGCAATCACTTCTCTAGCTTCCCACAGAGTTCTCGGGTACACCTCATCAGGTCCTGGGGATTTATCCACCTTTAACCTTTTCAAGAAATCCAGCACTTCCTCCTCTGTAATCTAGACTTTTTGCAAGTTGTCGCCATCTATTTCCCTACAGTTTACATCTTCCATATCCTTTTCCACAGTAAATACTGATGCAAAATATTTATTAAGTATCTTCCCCATTTTCTGTGGCTCCACACAAAGGCTGCCTTGCTGATCTTTGAGGGGCCTTATTCTCTCCCTAGTTACCCTTTTGTCCTTAATATATTTGTAAAACCCCTTTGGATTCTCCTTAATTCTATTTGCCAAATCGATCTCATGTCCCCGTTTTGCCCTCCTGATTTCCCTCATAAGTATACTTCCTACTTCCTTTATACGCTTCTAAGGATTCACTCGAGGTATCCTGTCTATACCTGACAGATACTTCTTTTTCTTAACCAAGCCCTCAATTTCTTTAGTCATCCAGCATTCCCTATACCTACCTACCAGCCTTCCCTTTCACCCTGACAGGAATACACTTTCTCTGGACTCTTGTTGTCTCATTTCTGAAGGCTTCTCATTTTCCAGCCGTCCCTTTACCTGCGAACATCTGCCTCCAATCAACTTTCGAAAGTTCTCGCCTAATACCGTCAAAATTGGCCTTTATCCAATTTAGAACTTCAACTTTTAGATCTGGTCTATCTTTTTCCATCACTATTTTAAAACGAATAGAATTATGGTCGCTGGCCCCAAAGTGCTCCCCCAATGATACCTCAGTCACCTGTCCTGCCTTATTTCCCAAGAGTAGGTCAAGTTTTGCACCTTCTCTAGTAGGTACATCCAAATACTGAATCAGAAAATTGTCTTGTACACACTTAAGAAATTCCTCTCCATCTAAACCTTTAACACTATGGCAGTCCCAGTCGATGTTTGGAAAGTTAAAATCCCCTACCATAATTACCCTATTATTCTTACAGATAGCTGAGATCTCCTTACAAGTTTTTTTCTCAATTTCCCTCTGACTATTGGGGGGTCTATAATACAATCCCAAAAGGTGATCATCCCTTTCTTATTTCTCAGTTCCACCCAAATAACTTCCCTGGATGTATCTCCGGAAATATCCTCACTCAGCACAGTTGTAATGCTATCCCTTATCAAAAGATAAGAGTGGCACGGTGGCACAGTGGTTAGCACTGCTGCCTCACAGCGCCAGAGACCCGGGTTCAATTCCCGCCTCAGGCGACTGACTGTGTGGAGTTTGCACGTTCTCCCTGTGTCTGCGTGGGTTTCCTCCGGGTGCTCCGGTTTCCTCCCACAGTCCAAAGATGTGCAGGTCAGGTGAATTGGCCATGCTAAATTGCCCGTAGTGTTAGGTAAGGGGTAGATGTAGATGTAGGGGTATGGGTGGGTTACGCTTCGGCAGGGCGGTGTGGACTTGTTGGGCTGAAGGGCCTGTTTCCACACTGTAAGTAATCTAATCTGAAAAAAAAATGCCACTCCCCCATCTCTCTTGCCTCCCTTTCTATCCTGCTTGTAGCATTTGTGTCCTGGAACATTAAGCTGCCAGTCCTGCCCATCCCCCATGAGAACATTCTGCATCCTCTCTGAGAGAATTCCCTTATCAAGAATTGGACTCATATCCAATCCCGAGTATGGAGGACTGTATCGAGAAAGTTGGACTTGCCAGTTCCATCACCAAGTTGGACTTACTGTGTGGTTACTGGCAGGTGCCTTTATCAGAGACAGTGAAAGACATTTCTACATTTGTAACCCAAATGGGCTATATCAGTTTAAAGTGATGCACTTTGGAATGAAGATCACACCTGCCACATTCCAAAGACTCATGAACAGAGTTGTGGCTGCTATTTGGACGATGCAGTGATCTTTAGTGAGTCCTGGAAAGATCACATGGTACAGTTGGCAGAGCTCTTTGAATGACTATGAGAAGCAAAACTGGTAATAAACTTAAACAAAACCGAATTTGTGAAAGCAGAGGTGACATTCTTGGGACACAACATCGGTCTTGGAAGGTTGACAAAGGCCATTGAGGAATTCCCATGACCAACCTCAAAGAAAGAGGTTTGATTCTTGGGACTAAGTGGATTCGATCGGAAGTTTGTTCCAAACTTCAGCAATGCAGTGGCACCGTTAACTGATTTGCTGAAGAAGAAGACAAAGTTTTAGTGGACAAAACAATGCCAGAAGGCCTTCGACCATTTGAAATCAATATTAACCACCGCACCAGTTTTAGCTACATCAAACTTTTCGAAACCTTTCAAAGTTGCCATCGATGCTAGTAATATGGGAGGTGGAGTATACTGCTACGGGAAGATGATGATTGGATTGAACTGCCACTTTTCAAAGAAACTCAACATCCACCAGAGGAAATACTCCACGATCAATGCTTTAAAGATGAGAATATGAGACTATTTCATTGGAGTCTTATGTGAGGCTTTTAATTTACAAATCGTACATGTGGGTTGTAAGATAACACAGATTGTGGATTTAACTGATAAAGATTAGTATCGATTCACTGTTGTATGTATGTGGGAAGAAGTTAATATAAACTTAGATTAAAGTCATATAATATATGTATATCATGATACCGTGGTTAAGGAATAGAGAAAAAAATGAAGCCATATTTTCATTATGATGGTTCATTTTTTTTCTTAAGGAGGGAGGTGTTATGAAGTTGTAGAGATCTACTGTACCTTTAAGAGAGAGATGTAGCTAGCCAGGACTGACTGAAAGTACCGAGTGCCCTGAACAATTTAAAAATGTAATGCTTGGTTGAAACAAATAGCTGGAATTGAGTTGCCATGGAACAAAAACAAATTCAAATTCGGCCAATCAGTTTAAATCATGCCCCAGATACCAAAACCTAATCGAATTTGAATTTATTGTTTTGATGATATCAAACCAATGAAATGATCTGATGTTTTAGGGTCTAAAACTGGACATTTTGCACAGTTAGAGGGAGAATGGCCAAGAAAACCAACAAGTACACACTGCTAGCTGAATAGCTCTCTGAGAGGTACCTGTCCAGAGGAAAAGTTATGCAGTGAAAGACTGAAGAAGAGACAACCCAGGAAAACCCTGAGAAAGATCTACAGAGTGAAGTTTACCAAGGAGAATCGACACAGCTGGCTGGTTTTGAAACTTTTTTTTGTAAATCTTAATCGGGTTTTTAAAAATCCAATCAGTATTGTAGAGTGGGAGATAAAAGATAGGTTTAAGAGAAAGGAATTGTAAAGAGTGGTTTTATTAAGAATAAAATTGTTAATTGTTACTTTAAATAGTGAACTCTGGAATGGTTCCTTGCCTCTCGAAATGTAACAGATTACGGTGCAAGGTGACCTTCTCTGTGTGTCTGGTTTAAATTAGTAAAGGGGTTTATCCTGTGTCATAACAATATAGATAGATAATGTGCACAGTTAATCGACAACATATGTATCACATGTACATAGACAACATGTAGAGTTAATAGAAATATGCACAGAGAATGTGTAGAATTACAGCAAATTTTGTCTTTACCGCACCTCATGAATCAGCACTCTCAATAAACCAGCAAAAATTACCAGTAAAATACGAGCAATTTACCTGAATATTGGAAGTTTACTATATTATCACGGTCTCTGCAATGTTGTTGAGGGTGCAAATGAGAACCGTCTCTGCTGTTGTATTATTTAAGGCAAAGTTGCATTATTCTATATAAAATTTATGCTGTAAATAAAGTATAACTGTGACATGTTATACTGCCTGCATTATGTTTCTATTACTCAGTATGTATTTTTACATTGATTATGTGGGCCTCTTGATCAACTGGAATATTTGATCAACTGGCGTAGTCGTGGTCCCATAGATGCAAGTTAATAAAATGTTTGCTGTACTAGATAAGATTTACACAGACAGGATGTACAGTTAATCAATAACATGTAAATAGACAACATGTATAATTATTACATAATGTAAATCAATAACATGTCCAGTTAATAGATAATATGTCCAGCCGCAGCACAATAATAACTGGAATGCTATATGATAGAAACTTTCTGGCTTTATAAAGCAAACTCTTCTTTGATAGGGCCTTATAGATCTATAGGAATCTCTGGGACAGGCAGGGAATAAAGGGATATGCATTTAGGATTATATTAGAATGGTTTCCAGCATCTGCAGTCATTTTTTTTACCTAGTTGATTTTAACTTTATTGCGAATCCTCTTGCAAGGATGCCTGCCTTGAAGAAGTTTTCCTCCTCTCTCTACAAGAATCTCAGGAATCCCTCTTCCACTGCAACTCCCAGGTCATTTACTCTGCCCTGAAGCTCTTATGCTACTTTCTCCCCACCCCCACCCGCCTCTCATTTATCTCTCCACTCTTCAGGCACTCTGCCTGTATTCCTGATGAAGGGTTTTTGCCCAAAACGTGGATTTTACTGCTCCTCGGATGCTGCCTGAACTGCTGTGCTTTTCCAGCACCACTCTAATCCAGAATCTGGTTTCCAGCATCTGCAGTCCTTGTTTTTACCTGGAATGGAATCATGGTCAACACACGAGGGCCTGGTCCTGGGCTGTATTGTTCTAGGTTCTATCTTCTAAAACCAACAGCGTTGACTTGGTTTCATGATCACAGAGTATTCCATTTCCTTGTGGACGACTTTATAACTTCTCCAAGGTCAGTAAACTGAGACACGACCAAATTGATTATCTTGTGTGGTGACATGATATTTACTTAGCAATGACATTTAGAAGCCGGGAATTCCTCTCTGGTCCTTGCTGTGTTTCTGTCTGCAGGCTTCCCACAAGGCCAATCAGCCAGCAACTCTGTGTTTTCCTACTTACCACATTGAAATATTCATTTCAATAAAATTGCTCTCTCTCTCTCTCTCTCTCTCTCTACTCTCTATATGACCATGACCAGCTCTCCAATATACCCCACAATCCATGAGAGAAAATGTGAACAGTATATGTAAACAAGTTATTTGACTCTTAAAGGCTGGTTTTCTTTTCATAAATGTTGGGCCATCTTAAAGTCACAATATTGCTGGAAGTGTAGTCTGAAAGCTAATCTAATTGCACTGTACCAAAGTCCTGAAATCTTCCTCCAGCCTTGATTACTGTCTCTTTGTTAATTGTAGGACAGGGTTGGTCCACAGTGTTGGCCTAATCAAGGTTAATCAGCTATGCTTTTAATTACCTCTGGACATCAACTTCCAGACTTCCCAGTGGGAGTTTCAGAATCCTCGGAGATGTTTATTATTCCTGAAGCCAGTCATTGAGGATGATTCCATCACCTTAATCACTGCTTCAGCTGGATCTTTTCCTGTGTAAGCAGAATGCTTCACTGGGAAATTCATTTCACCACAAGGTTATTGAAAAAAACTTATTAATTATATTTAGAGAGTTTCTTAAATAAGTGAACAATCAGAAAGATCATTTTCATTCTCTGCTTGAACAGAACTTGAATATTTCTGAAAAACAGAGATGCGCTGTTGAAACTTTACTTTTGCAGTCATCAGGATAGGTGCCAGGATGCCAAATCTCATAGCAAACATTAACTTTATACTGGAGGTAAAAATAGGTGCTGACTGGTAAGTATTTGCTGATTGTGCTAACAATTACATTGACAAGATGATTATCAGAAGAACTCACAATTAGGTTATTATACGCTTACTTGAAGCTAAATATATTCATACACAGGGCCCTGTCCTCTGCAAACTGAAAGAACCTATCCAGGCATTATGACTTTTTTCAATAAAGCAAAAGCATGAGAACCATTTCCATGGCAATGCCTTGATCTGTTATCAAACTTTATTGCATATTGTTGTAATTGTTGTTCATTATGAAGTTTGGTATTATCATGTTTTTGTCCTGATGACTGCAAAATGAAAAGCTTCCACATCATGTTTCCTTTTCCAGCATTACTCAAACATCACTTTCTTACCATAAACTGAGTATGGGCAAACTATTGAATGTCGGATTGAATGTCTGTGATTAATGTAATCCTTAAAGTTTAACTACTGCCTGTGAACAAAATAAAAGCAAAATTGAAACTAAGTAAATGACAAGAAATGAGAGCTAGGAGCTGTAGGCACAATAGCAACCTGGTACTTGCAATAGATGAGTACTTGGATAAAAATAATGTGCAAATGTGTGGAGGAAAGGCTGGAGATTGGTAGTAGGTAATGGCACTCATTTAATAAGCTGGTGCAGATGCGAGGGGCCAGATGGTCTCCTCCTGCACCATAACAATGTTATAATTCTGTGATTTTAATTTCCGCATCTCTCTTTGTGGAGTTTTGCAGTCACTGCACTATGGTATTATTTCCCCCCAATTGTCCCCTCTTACTCATCCTTTTAGGAGCAAAGAGCCTTTCATTGTTACTCCATCCTTTGATGTTTGCAATATATTTGTAGTTTTTCTCAGGATTGCCTGTAGTGTTTGAATTTTCCCATCTGTTGAGGTGGAGTCAGAGAGATGAACAGTACGGAAACAAACCCTTCAGTCCAGCTTGTCCATCTCGAACAGATATCCTAACCTAATCTATTCCCACCTGCCAGCACCCGGCCCATATCCCTCCAAACCCTTCCTATTCATATACCCATCCAGATCCCTTTTAAATGTTGCAATTGTACCAGCCCCCATCACTTCCTCTGTCAGCTCATTTCATACACGTACCACCCTCTGTGTGAAAAAGTTGCCCCTTAGGTCTCTTTTATATCTTTCCCCTCTCACCCTAAACATATGCCCTCTACTTCTGCACTCCCCCATCCCAGGGAAAAGAATCTGTCTATTTATCCTATCCATGCCCTTCATGATTTTATAAACCTCTATAAGATCACCGCTCAGCCTCCAACGCTCCAGGGAAAACAGCCCCAACTTATTCAGCCTCTCCCTATAGCTCAAATCCTCCAACCCTGGCAATATCCGTGTATATCTTTTCTGAACCCTTTCAAGTTTCACAACATCTTTCCAATAGGAAAGAGACCAGAATTGCACACAATATTCCAACAGTGGACTAACTAAAGTACTGTACAGCTGCAACATGACCTCCTGTTCTCAATACTCTGACCAATAAAGAAAAGCAAACCAAACGCCTTCTTCACTATCCTATCTACCTGCGACTCCACTTTCAAGGAGCTATGAACCTGCACTCCAAGGTCTCTTTCTTCAGCAACACTTCCTAGAACCTTAACATTAAGTGTATGAATCCTGCTAAGATTTGCTTTCCCAAAATGCAGCACCTTGCATTTATCTAAATTAAACTCCAACTACCAAACCTCAGCCTATGGACCCACCTGATCAAGATCCCATTGTAATCTGAGATAACCTTCTCCGCTGTCCACTACACCTCCAACTTTGGTGTTATCTGCAAACCTACTAACTATAACTGTTATGCTCACAACCAAATCATTTATATTAATGATGAAAAGTAGTGGACCCAGCACTCCACTGGTCACAGGCCTCTAGTCTGAAAAACAATCCTCCACCACCACACTCTGTCTTCTACCTTTGTGCTAGTTCTATACCTAAATGGCTAGTTTTCCCTGTATTCTATGAGATCTAACCTTGCTAATCAGTCTCCCATGGGGAACCTTGTTGAACACCTTACTAAAGTCCATATAGATCACCTCTACTGCCTTGCCCTCATCAATCCTCCCTTTAATTCTTCAAAAAACCTCAATCAAGTTTTAGATACATAATTTCCCATGCACAAAGCCATGTTGACTATCTCTAATCACTCCTTGTTTTTTCAAATGCATGTACATCCTGTATTTCAGGATTCCCTCCAACAACTTGCCCACTACCGACGTCAGGCTCACTGGTTTATAGTTCCTTGGCTTGTCCATACGACCTTTCTTAAACAGTGGCACCACGTTGGCCAACCTCCAGTCTTCTGGCACCTCACTTGTGACTATCGACGATACAAATATCTCATCGAGGCGCCCAGAAATCACTTCCCTAGCTTCCCACAGAGTTCTCGGGTACACCTGATCAGGTCCTGGGGATTCATTCACTTTTATGCATTTCAGGACATCCAGCACTTCCTCCTCTGTAATATGGACATTTTTCAAGATGTCACCATCTATTTCCCTACAGTCTATATCCTCCATATCCTTTTCCACAGTAAACACTGATGCAAAATACTCGTTTAGTATCTTCCCCATCTCCTGCAGCTCCACACAAAGGCCGCCTTGCTGATCTTTGAGGGGCCTTTTTCTCTCCCTAGTTACCCTTTTGTCCTTAATGTATTTGTAAAAACCTTTTGGATTCTCCTTAACTCTATTTGCCAAAGCTATCTCATGTCCCATAGATCACCTCTACCGCCTTGCCCTCAACTCTACTCTAAGAATTCACTCGATCTATTCCGTCTGTACCTGACATATGCTTCCTTCTTTTTCTTAACCAAACCCGCAATTTCTTTAGTCATCCAGCATTCCCTACACCTACCAGCCTTTCCTTAAACCCTAACTGGAATATACTGTCTCTAGACTCTTGTTATCTTATTTCTGAAAGCTTCCCATCTTCCAGCCATTCTTTTACCTGTGAACTTTTGCCTCCAATTAGCTTTTGAAAGTTCTTTTCTAATACCATCAAAATTATCCTTTCTCCAATTTAGAACTTCAACTTTTAGATCTGGTCTATCCTTTTCCATCACGATTTTAAAACTAATAGAATTATAGTCGCTGGCCCCTAAGTGCTCCCCCACTGGCACCTCAGTCACCTGCCCTGCTTTACTTCCCAAGAGTAGGTCATGTTTTACACCTTCTCTCGTAGGTACATCCACATACTGAATCAGGAAATTTTCTTGTATGCACTTAACAAATTCCTCTTCATCTAAATCCTTAACACTATGACAGTCCCAGTCTATGTTTGGAAAGTTAAAATCCCCTAACCCATTACCACCCTATTATTCTTACAAATAACTGAGATCTCCTTCCAAACTTGTTTCTCAATTTCCTGCTGACTATTAGGAATTCTATAATGAGAACTGAAAGCAATCCTGGCAGTGTAGTCTGACTAGGGCAGCGTACAGTTAGAGCAAGACAGCCCCAACTGACCCAGTAGTGGATCTCATTAACTGGATCTTGATGTGGCACTGAACTATAAATTGCATGCCCTGTTCCCTCTTAACCTCAGTTTCTCTGACAGAATCTGCTGTTTTTACAAATGCCAATGTTTTATTTTGTAAGGCCGCCTTGCCTCTTCAGCAGTCCAGTGACTTGCTATGATTAGGAAACAGTGTAGTAACATTTGGGAAAGCTGTATGCTACAGATATGATTTATTAGTGACACTCAGTTTCTGTTACAGTTTTGGGGGGGTGGGTGGGGGGTGTTGGGGAACTGAAAGCTGAGATTGTGCTGAGACTGTAATAGGAAACTATCCCAGGAGCTCAGGGACATCGCAGCTACACTGCAATAGTACAAAGTGATTTATGAGTATAATTTGAAACTAGAACTTTGCATGTTGCCTTAATACAGTCCCTGGAGTATTTTTATTCAGATATTTAGTAACTATTTAAGTTGGAGGAAGGGTTTTATTTTGATTCAGTTGATCAGTTTTAATGCTGTTAACAGCTGTCAGCACAGATGCTGTCTGACAATGTGCTATTCTGCTACATAGACTTGCTACCACACTGGGATGATATTGCGATGGCAATAACACAGGTTTGCTGAAAGGACATGTGATTGATTCTGTGCCAGTCATTCGGGAGAGATTGCAGACAGAGCCACAGTCTCCATTCATAAGAAACATTCAAAATAGTCTCCGTCTGCCAGAATACTCGGTAACTAATTACACTGATCTTTCCTGTGTGTTTATCCCATTATCTATCCTAGCAGCTACACCACTTGTTCACCTTGGAGCCCTCTCGTGCATCATGTGTGTTTGAGAGTGCAGGGCCTGACAAGGTGGTTCCTGGGATCAAGGGGCTCGCCACAGCAACCATGGCTCATGTCAGCATTGCACAACCCCAGTGGGACACTGATACAATGCTGCCCATGCTGCTGTGCCCAGCGCCGTGGTTGACCAGACAATGGGGTGGCTGCAGATGTGGTTCAGCTGCTTGGACCAGTCTTAGGGGAGGAGCGTCCAGGATAGTCTAGACAGATTGGGCTGCATCATCCTAGACAGTTGTGTTCTGGACCATTGGAACAGGCGGTGAGGTGAAATGAGGCATACAGCACGGAAACAGATCCTTCGGTTCAAACAGTCCACACCAACTATCTTTCCAAACTAAAGTAGTGCCACTTGCTTTGGTCCATATCCCTCCATTCATTAACTATTCATTAATTTATCCAAATGTTTTAAATGTTGTACCTGTTCCCTCAGCCACCAGTTTCTCTGGCAGTTCTTTCCACACACGAACCACTCTCTGTGTAAAAATGTTGCCCCTCATATCCTTCTTAAGTCTTTCTCTTCTAACCTTAAAAATAGTTTTGAACTCCCTCACCTTTGTCATTCACCTTATTAATGGCCCCCATGATTTTATAAACCTCTAAACCTCAACCTCCTACACTCCAGTTAAAAATGTTCCGACATTTCCAATCTACTTTTATAACTCAAACCCTCCATTCCTATCAACATGCTATAAATCTTTTCTGAGCTTTCTCCAGGTTAATAACATCCTTCCGATAGTAAGGTGACCATAACTGCACACAGTGCTCCAGAGATGCTGAGAAACTGGGGGAACGGGGAGCAGTCTTTAGAGAAGGAAGACACTGTGAGGAGGAAGCTGCTATTGTCCATGACTGAACTCAGCTACATCAGGCTCTACAAGGCAGACAGGAGATGACTGACGGCTGGTTCGAGTCGATGGCAGCTGGGAACAGCGGATATCGCAATGTCCAAAGCAGTCATGTTTCTACTGTAGAGGTGGACTGCACCCTCTGTTGGCTTGGTTCCCATTTACTGTCTGTAAATAAATGCTCATCTTTGGAACTGTCCAATTATTTCCCAGTGTGTGATGTTTCCTGACTAGACATTGACAAGCTGCAGTTCTGCAGTGGGCATTGGGACATTGGATCATGACATTATGCATTTAAGTTATTCAATCTCTCTGTTACATCTCATTGTGTTATCTGCATTGAGCTAGGAATTAAACAGCCAAGAATCAATTGTTTAAGTGCGTCAAGAGGGCATACTCATGGCTTCACTGGAGAGTCAGATTACGTGTAACAGGCCACCAGTTTTTGGCTATCTGCCAACCAGGCAGTAAGGCAAGCTGCATTCAAGATGCAGGGTGGCATGGTGGCACAGTGGTTAGCACTACTGCCTCACAGTGCCAGAGACTCGGGTTCAATTCCCGCCTCAGGCAACTGTCTGTGTGGAGTTTGCATATTCTCGATGTGTCTGCGTGGGTTCCCTCCAAGTGCTCTGGTTTCCTCCCCCAGTCCAAAAATGTGCTGGTTAGGTGAATTGGCTATGCTAAATTGCCCGTAGCGTTAGATGTAAGGGGGTGGGTTGGTGTGGACTTGTTGGGCTGAAGGGCCTGTTCCCACACTGTAAGTAATCTAATCTAAAGCTCAATCTTATGTTTTGTGTGGCCCAGTGCAAGCCTACTAAAGTGATCCCAGCAGAAATCCCAATGAGTGAGCGCAAGATATATGTAAGACCATGAGGTATAGGAGCAGAATTAGGCTATTTGGCCCATCGGGCCTACTGCACCATTCGATCATGACCCGTGATTCAACTACTTAATTGTATGAAAGTCACTTTACCTGGTGGTCCCTCCAGTCACACTGTTTGGTAGGAGTGGCGTTCCCACCTCTCTTTATATCTGGACTCTCACTTAAAACAAAACGGGAAAGATTTTATCCAATGCTAAAACCCTACTCTGCCAGTCTCATACCTAACATCAGCAAGAAAACCCAACAACATTACTGCTCCCATATCTGTTCAGATATAGTCTACAAATTTCAAATGGAATAAGAACCGTTTGTCATCTTCTTGCTGTTATTTGATTCATTGGTGCAATATCATTTCAAATGATCCAAGATCAGGCAAATCACCCACTTTGTCTGTGGTCTTGGATGGTTGTGAATGGGTTAAAGTGAAGTGTCTTCTCAGATAGGACTGTCTCTGGCATTATTGAATATGGTCTGTGTTAAATGTGTTTCCTGACAAGCTGACAAGGCACAGATATCAATTAATCAAACTCCATAATGTGTTATTAGTTAGTCTTAAATATAGGTTCAGTATAGTGTCATGTCCTTCATCATTAATTGCTCTGTGTAATAATAACAGTGTAATAAGTGCTTCCTTTGCTTTAACTTGTGAATCCAGAGACTGGTAATTACTGCTATATGATGAAAACCAACCCATTCCATTTCAGAGACAAAGAGGCTGTCTTCATGGGACAGATTACGTTTTGACATTTGAATCAATTTCCTTTGAAAGTTTTGGAGTGCCCATCCCTCAGCTGCTGGGGGCAGGGGAGGATGGTGACTTTTATGAAATTATATTATTGAATTTGTTTGTCGGGAATGCACACTGAGATACGACATTCCCTGATTTTCAATCCATGGGTAATTCCCGGGTGACAATTCAGTCCATCCGACATGCTATACTTTTTAGCATCACCAATTAACTATTTCCATATGTCTCTCACTCCCAGTAGCAGTGTCTGAATGATTTTTCACATTGGCAATCACAGCAAGGGAGAGACAGGTTCAAAATAAAATAATAAATTTTTAGGTCTCTTGCCACATAATGATATCCAAAAACTTTAATGCCCAAGAGTGATTCCGAAATAGAAGAGGTTGGAAGAGCACAGCAAGCCAGGCAGCATCAGGAGTTGGAGAAGTCAACATTTCGGGTGTAACCCTTCTTCAGGACTAGGGGTGGGTGTGTGGGGGGAGATGCGGATAAGAGGGGGGTGGCAGAGGCAGGGTAGTGAAATGGGGATAGGTGAAGATAGGCAGAGGATACGAATGGGAGCAATGAATCCAGTTAGTGGCAGGGAGCAATGTAAAGGAGGGGTTGGGGAGGAGGTAAGGGGATGGGGAGGGAGATTATTTGAAATTGGATAACTCAATGATGAGACCTTTGGGCTGTAGGTGGAAGATGAAGTATTGTTCCTCCAATTTGTGCTGTGGTTTACTTTTGCATTGGAGGAGGCCAAGGGTGGTCATGTTGGAAAGGGAGTGGGAAGGGGAATTGAAATGGGCGGTGACTGGGAGATATGGTCGGCCCCTGCGGGCCCAGCTGCGATGCTCAGTGACCTGTTCCCTAAGTTTATGTTTGGTCTCCCTGATGTAGAGAAGACCACATGGGGAGCACCTGATGCAGTAAACTAGGTTGGAAGAGAGGCAGGTGAACCTCTGTCTCACCTGGAAGGACTGTTTGGTGCCCAGAATGAAGGTGAAGGGGGTGGTGCACCAACAGGTTTTACATCTTTTCTGGTTGCAGGTGAAGGTACCTGGGGGTTCGTGGGGGTTGTTGGAGAAAATGGTGCAAACCAAAGACTGTCAAAGGAACAGTCCTTGCGGAAGGCAGAGAGGGGTGTGGAGGGGAAGATGTTTTGGGTAGTGGGATCTAGTTGAAGTTGGTGGAAGTGTTTGATGACACGTTGGTTGCGAAGACTGGTGGGTGGTAGGTGAGGAAAGGGTCTCTGTCTTTATTGTGTTGGGAGGAGGGGGTTAGAGCAGTGGAATGGAGAATGGAGGTAGTGTTGTGGAGGCCTGTCTTGATGACTGTGCCTGGGCCCCAACTCTTCTGCCGTTACATCGATGACTGCATTGATGTAGCATCTTGCACCCAGGCTGAACTGGAGCAATTCATCAACTTTGTCCACAACTTCCACCCCACCCCAAATTCACTTGGTGCAACTGAGACACCTCCCTCCCCTTTTTTGACCTCACCATTTCCATCTCTGGTGACAGTCTCCAGACGGACGTTTATTACAAACCTATAGATTCCCATAACTACCTGGACTACACCTCCTCCCACCTAGTATCCTGCAAGAACTCCATCCCATTCTCCCAATTCCTCCACCTCTGTCACATCTGCTCAGATGAGGAGACATTCCACTTGTGAGCTTCCCAGATATCCACTTACTTTGAACTTTCCTCCCCCTGTCATGCAGACAGCCTTCCGCTGTATCACCTCCATTCCCTGTTCCACTGCTCTAAACCACCCCCCCAACGCAATAAAGACAGAGTCCCCTTGGTCCTCACCTACCACCCCCCCCCCTAGCCTCCACATCCAATGCATCCTTAAACACTTCCGCAAACTCCAGTCATCAACAACTTCCCTTCTCCACCCCTCTCAGCCTTCCTTAAGGACCATTCCTTTGACAGTCCTTGGTTTGCACCATCCCCACCGCTCTCCAACCTCCCCCCCCCCCAACCCCTCCGAACCCCCAGATACCTTCCCCTGCAACGGGAAAAGATGTAAAACCTGCCGGCACACCACCTCTCCCTCACCCTCATCCAGGGCCCCAAACAGTCCTTCCAGGTGAGATAGAGGTTCACCCGCCTCTCCTCCATCCTAGTTTACTGCATCCAGTGCTCCCACTGTGTTCTTCTCTACATCAGGAGACCGAACAAAAACTGAGGGACAGCTCACTGAGCATCTCAGCCGGGGCCACAGGGGCTGACCAGACATACCAGTCCCCGCCCATTTCAATTCCCTTCCCACTCCCTTTCCGATATGACCATCCTTGGCCTCTTCCATTTCCAAAACAAACCACAGCACAAATTGAAGGAACAGCACCTCATCTTCCACCTGGGCAGCCTACAGCCCTGAGGACTCAATATTCAGTTAGCTCATTTCAAATAATCTCCCTCCTCATCCCCTGACCTCCTTCCCAGTCCCTCCCCCTCCCTTCCACAGCTCCCTGCCGCTAACCGGATTCATTCCTCCCATTGACCAACCAGGTTGTACCCTCTTCCTGTCTTCACCTGTCCCCACTTCACCACCCTGCCCCCGTCACCCCCTTTATCTGCAGCTCCCCCTACATCGGCCCCCAGTCCTGAAGAAGTGTTATACCCGAAATGTTGACTTCTTCACCTCCTGATGCTGTCTGACTTGCTGTGTTCCTCCAGCCTCCTGCTTGTCTATTTTAGATTCCAGCATCTGCAGTGTTTTTTGAGTCTAACCAAGAGTGATTCTGAAGCTTAATTATTGTTGCAATGTAGGAAGTTCCATATGCAGTTTGTGCATGGTGAGCACTTACCAGCAAAGTGATAATAAAAGGGCAAATAACTTTATTTCAGTGACAAAGGATAAATATTGAGCAGGACATGGACTGAATTCTCCTGCTATTCTTCAAAAAGTGTGAAGGGAGCTTTCACATACAGTTTGAGGGGCTCAGGTTAGAAGTGGGGAAAGATGCTTACCATTGGATGGCACATAAACTATGTCATCTTCAACAGCTTAGTTTTTGTGTAGTATTGCATCAAAAATATCTCAACAGAATCTGCTTTTACTCTTTAGTGAAGTTGTGAGGTTGAAATATTAATGAAGGTGCATTTTGTCTTGTTTCCCAGCCAATGAAAACTTTACACTCAGCTACCAGCTGGAATATAGGTTGGAGCCAGGCATTCTGACTGAATATGAGACTCGAGTCACAGTCTCCACAAACATGCTTGTAGTTTAGTGAGTTTAGAGAATATTTGTAGCTCAGGTGGAGGTTCTGGTGCTTGCAGCTTGCATCCTTCCAGAATGTGGGATTGGAATATTGCTTTCTGGCTGTATAGCACAGGATTTCCCCCTAGCCAGTGGTTACATCAATGCAAACCAGCTGAGGTGGTTTCAGCTTCTGTAATGTGTGGACTATTTCAATAGAGGAAGGAATTAATATGGGAAATAATAAACACACAATGATAGGAAGGGGTAGAGAGTACAGATCTCAGAGCAAATCAGGCGATAAGACCAGATTGTTACAAAAACAATAAAAGGACAAAGCACAAGGCGCAGTATTTGAATGCACGTGGCTTTCAAACAAAATGGTAGTTCAAATTGCGATAAATCAGTGCGATCGTTAAGTAATGGCCTACTGTCCATTACTGAGACATGGCTCCAGCACTGGGGCCTGAATATTGAGGGGTATGTGGCATTGAGCAAGGAAGCTAGGAAAGGGCGAAAAGGTCTCCTCTACATTGGGGAGACTGGGCGCCTCCTAGCAGAGCGCTTTAGGGAACATCTCTGGGACACCCGCACCAATCAACCACAACGCCCCGTGGCCCAACATTTCAACTCCCCCTTCCACTCTGCCGAGGACATGGAGGTCCTGGGCCTCCTTCACCGCCGCTCCCTCACCACCAGATGCCTGGAGGAAGAATGCCTCATCTTCCGCCTCGGAACACTTCAACCCCAGGGCATCAATGTGGACTTCAACAGTTTCCTCATTTCCCCTTCCCCCACCTCACCCTAGTTCTAAACTTCCAGCTCAGTAACTGCCCCCATAAGTTGTCCAGACTTGTCCTACCACTCCACCCTCTCCTCCTTGACCTATCACCTTCATCCCCTTCCCCACTCTCCCATTGTACTCTATACTACTTTCTCCCCACCCCCACCCTCCTCTAGCTTATCTCTCCACGCTTCAGGCTCACTGCCTTTATTCCTGATGAAGTGATTTTGCCCGAAACGTTGATTTCGAAGCTACTTGGATGCTGCCTGAACTGCTATGCTCTTCCAGCACCACTAATCCAGAATCTGGTTTCCAGCCTCTGCAGTCATTGTGTTTACCGCCCTGTTAATTAAATCTATTATTAACGCAATAGATACTGGTATCCTAAATTCAGGAATCCAGAATGCAGCAGCAGTCCTGGATAGAGCTGAGGAGTGATAAAGGCAGGAACACACTCTGGGAGTTGTGTTCAGGCTCCCTGACAGTAACCACATGATGGGACAGCGTGTAAAGGAAGAATGTGCTTTTCAAAAGGGTACAGCAATTATCATGGAGGGTTTTAACCTACAGATAGACTGGAAAAAGAAATAGTTGGGAAAATGAACAAAAAATGTATTGAAGGTTTTAAGATGTAGGGCACATAGGGAGAGTAAAGCGCTGACATGTTCTAAAAAAAATGGGTAGGATCAACAAATCCTGTGAACCCTGGATTTCAAGGAATGTACAGGATTGTATTAAGAGAAAAAGGGAGGTTTATGGCTGATAGCAGGAGCTTGAAACAGCAGAAACCCCAGAGAGTATAGATTTGCAAGTGGGAGCTTAAAATGGAGATTGGAAGAGCTGCGAGGGGAGTAAAAGGATATTGTCAGGTAAAATAAAGGAAAATTCTAAGTTATTTTGCAAGACTATTAAGGGCTAAAGGATAACAAGGGAAAGAGTACGTTCATTAAGGACAATAGTGGTGATTTCTGTACGCAAGCAGAAGACTTAGGTAAGATTGTAAAATGAATACTTTGCATCAGTATTCAGTACTGAGAGTCATAGTCATAGAAATGTACAGTACAGCAACAAGCCCTTCGGTGCAACTCGACCATGCTGACTAGTTGTCCTATATTAATTGAGTCCCATTTGCCAATATTTGGGCCATATCCCTCGAAACCCTTCATATTCATATACCCATTCAGATGCTTTTCAAATGTTGTAACTGATCCAGCCTCCACCACTTCCTCTGGCAGCTTATTCCATGCACACACCACCCTCTGTGTGAAAAAGTTACCCCTTAGGTCCCTTTCTCCTCTCACCTTTTAACCTATGCCCTCTAGTTTTGAACTCCCCAGCCCTGGGGAAAAAACCTTGGCTATTCATTCTATCCATGCCCTTCACGATTTTATAAACCTCTATAAGGCCACCCCTCAGCCTCCGACACTCCGAATGAATATGAGTTAAGGGATGCTATGGGTTTAGAAATCAGGGAGCAGGACTGTGATACAATGATGGCATGGTGGCTCAGTGGTTAGCACTGCTGCCTCATAGCACCAGGGTCCCAGGTTCGATTCAGCCTCGGGCGACTGTCTGTGTGGAGTTTGTACATTCTCCCCGTGTCTGCGTGGGTTTCCTCCCACAGTCCAAAGATGTGCAGGTTAGGTGAATTGACCATGCTAAATTGCCCATTGTGCTAGGTGCATTAGTCAGAGGGGAATGGGTCTGGAGGGTTACTCTTCAGAGGGTCAGTGTGGACTGGTTGGGCCGAAGGGCCTGTTTCCGCATTGTAGAGAATCTAAATCAATTAGCATATTCATAGAGGAGGATTTGATTGGTCTAGTGAGCTTTAAAAGTAGATAATCTCATAGTCCCACAAACCCACACCGCCCGTTTCTACCTCCTGCCCAAAATCCACAAACCTGACTGCCCCGGCCGACCCATTGTCTCAGCCTGCTCCTGCCCCACCGAACTCATCTCTGCATACCTCGACACGGTCCTGTCCCCCTTAGTCCAAGAACTCCCCACCTATGATCGGGACACCTCCCACGCCCTCCGCCTCCTCCATGATTTTCGCTTCACCGGTCCCCAACACCTTATCTTCACCGTGGACATCCAGTCCCTGTACACCTCCATCCCCCATCATGAAGGACTCAAAGCCTTCAGCTTCTTCCTTTCCCGCCGTACCAACCAGTACCCTTCCACTGACCCCCCTCCTTCGACTGACTGAACTGGTCCTCACTCTGAACAACTTCTCTTTCCAATCCTCCCACTTCCTCCAAACCAAAGGAGTAGCCATGGACACCCGCATGGGTCCCAGCTATGCCTGCCTCTTTGTAGGATATGTGGAACAGTCCATCTTCCGCAGCTACACTGGCACCACCCCCCACCTTTTCCTCCGCTACATCGATGACTGTATCGGCGCTGCCTTGTGTTCCCACAAGGAGGTTGAACAGTTCATCCACTTTATCAACACCTTCCACCCCGACCTCAAATTCACCTGGACCGTCTCAGACTCCTCCCTCCCCTTCCAAGACCTTTCCATTTCTATCTCGGGCGACCGAATCAACACGGACATTTACTATAAACCGACCGACTCCCACAGCTACCTAGACTACACCTCCTGCCACCCTGCCCCCTGTAAAAACGCCAAACCTTATTCCCAATTCCTTCGTCTCTGCCGCATCTGCTCCCAGGAGGACCAGTGCCAATACTGTACAACCCAGATGGCCTCCTTCTTCAAAGATTGCAATTTCCCTCCAGACGTGATCGACAATGCCCTCCACTACATCTCCTCCACTTCCCGCTCCTCTGCTCTTGAGCCCCGCACCTCCAACTGACACCAGGACAGAACCACACTGATCCTTACCTACCACCCCACAACCTCCATATACAGCGTATCGTCCGCCATCATTTCCGCCACCTCCAAACGGACCCCACCACCAGGGATATATTTCCCTCCCCTCCCCTATCAGCATTCCGAAAAGACCACTCCCTCCGTGACTCCCTCGTCAGGGTCCACACCCCCCACCAACCCAACCTCCACTCCTGGCACCTTCCCCTGCAATCGCAAGAAATGCAAAACTTGCGCCCATACCTCCCCCTCACTTCCCTCCAAGGCCCCAAGGGATCCTTCCATAACCACCACAAATTCACCTGCACCTCCATACGCATCATTTATTGCATCTGCTGCACCCGATGTGGCCTCCTCTATATTGGGGAGACAGGCCGCCTACTTGCGGAACGTTTCAGAGAACGCCTCTGGGACACCCGGACCAACCAACCCAACCACCCCGTGGCTCAACACTTCAACTCCCCCTCCCACTCCACCAAGAACATGCAGGTCCTTGGACTCCTCCATCGCCAGACCATAGCAACACGACGGTTGGAGGAAGAGCGCCTCATCTTCCGCCTAGGAACCCTCCAGCCACAAGGGATGAACTCAGATTTCTCCAGTTTCCTCATTTCCCCTCCCCCCACCTTGTCTCAGTCAAATCCCTCGAACTCAGCACCGCCTCCTAACCTGCAATCTTCTTCCTGACCTCTCCGCCCCCACCCCCACTCTGGCCTATCACCCTCACCTTGAACTCCTTCCACTTATCGCATTTCCAATGCCCCTCCCCCAAGTCCCTCCTCCCTACCTTTTATCTCAACCTGCTGGACACACTTTCCTCCTTCCTGAAGAAGGGCTCATGCCCGAAACGTCGATTCTCCTGCTCCTTGGATGCTGCCTGACCTGCTGTGCTTTTCCAGCAACACATTTTCAGCGTAGATGAACTGTAATCCAGATTGTTAAGTGAAGCAAGGGAGAAAATAGCAAGGATGCTTGTAAACATTTGCAGTTCCTCTGAGGCCACAGGAGAGATGCTGGAGAACAGCCAATGTGGTGCCATTGTTCAAGAAGGGAGCAAAGAATAAACTAGGAAGCTAGAGGCCAGTCAGTCTAACCTCCAGTAGGGAAACTATTGGAGGCAATTCTGAGGCATAGAACCAATGTGTATTTGGAAGGGCAGGGATTAATCAAGAACAGACAGCGTGGTTTTGTCAACGGGAGGTCATGTCTGATTAACTGGATTGAAAGTTTTGAAGATATGACTTGGTGTCTAGATAAGGGCAATATTTTTAATATAGCCCACTTGGACCTCAGCAAAGTTTTTGGTAAGGTCCTGCATGTGAGACTGATATCAAAGGTAAGAACCCATGGGATCTAAGGCACTTTGGTAAATTGGATCCTCAATTGGCTGAGTAATAGGAAGCAGAGACTGATAGTCGAGGGGAGTTTTTCTGACTGAAGACTGTGTCGAGTGGGGTCAGTGTCCAAGCCTTTGCTGTTTGTGGTTTATATAAATGCAATGGTGGCACAGTGGTTAGCACTGCTGCCTCACAGCGCTAGAGACCCGGGTTCAATTCCCGCATTATGCTATTCTCTGTGTGAAGTTTGCACATTCTCCCCGTGTCTGCGTGGGTTTCCTCCGGGTGCTCCGGTTTCCTCCCACAATCCAAAATTGTGCAGGTTAGGTGAATTGACCATGCTAAATTGTCCGTAGTGTTAGGTGAAGGGGTAAATGTAGGAGTATGGGTCTGGGTGGTATACACTTCAGCGGGTCGGTGTGGACTTGTTGGGCCGAAGGGCCTGTTTCCACACTGTAAATAATCTAATCTAAGTAATCAGATTTGAATGTAGAAGGGTTGATCAGGAAGTTCGTAAATGTTACAAAAAATTGGTGGATGGTAAATAGTGGGAAGCCTCAGATTACAGGACGATATAGACAGGCCGGTCAGTGCAAAATTGAATTCAATCGGATAAGCGTGAGGTGATGCACTTTGGCAGGACAACCAAGGCAAGAGAATAAATGATGAAGAGTAGGACCCTGGGAAACACTGAAGATCAAATGGACCTTGGTGTCCAAGTACACCAATCTCTTGAGGTATCAGAACAAGTGGATAAAGTGGTTAGGAAGACATAGGCAAAGAGTGGTAAAAACAATGACTGCAGATGCTGGAAACCAGATTCTGGATTAGTGGTGCTGGAAGAGCACAGCATTTCGAAGCTACTTGGATGCTTCCTGAACTGCTGTGCTCTTCCAGCACCACTAAACCAGAAGATAGGCAAAGAGTGTTAGAGCAGGTTGATTATGCTGGAACTGTATGAAACAGTATGTGTGCAATTTTGGCATCCACGTGATGGGAGGGATGTGATAACACTTGAGAGGATGGAGAGAAAGATTTAACAGGATGTTGCCTTGGCTGGAGAGTTTCCGTTATGGAGAGAGAATGGAGAGACTCAGGTTGTTTTCCTCAGAGTAGGTGACGGGGGACATGTTTGAGATGTATAAAATTATAGGGACCTTTGACAGAGTAGGCAGGAAGGAACTTTCCCCTTGATGGAGCGATCAATGATCAGAGGCCATAGATAGTAAAGGGGGGAGGTTTCAAGGAGATATGAGGAAAGTCTTTTTACACAAAGGGTGGTGAGAATCTGGAACTCACTGCCTGTAAGGGTAGTAGAGGCAGAAACAGTCAGAACACTTAAGAAGAATTTAGATGTGTATTTACAATGTCACGGCATACAAAGCCATAGGCCAAATGCTGGAAAATGGGATTAGAATAGTTAAGTGGCTATTTTTGACTAGCATGGTCTCAATGGGCTGAAGGGTCTCTTTCTGTTTTGTGGACCTTGTGACTATGACTGTACAACAGTTTCTGAGACCTGCATATTATGGCAACAACTAGTCAGTAGGCCAGACAAGACTGGGCTCCAATTAAGGGGATAGGATTTATTACTGACCTCACAGAAATTAGAACACAGAACAGTACAACACAGTACAGGCCCTTGTGCCGAACATTTGTCTTAATCTAAGATCAACCTAACCTACACACCCCTCAATTTACTACCGTCCATGTGCTTGTCCAGCAGTCACTTAAATGTCCCTAATGTCTCTGACTCTGCTACCACCGCTGGCAATACATTCCATGTACCCACCACTCTGAGTAAAGAATCTACCCCTGACATCTCCCCAATATCTTCCTCCAATCACCTTAAAATTATGATGCCTCGTGTCAGCCACTTCTGTCCTGGGGAAATGTCTCTGGCTATCTACTCTATCTATGCCTCTCATTACCTTGTACGCCTCTAACAAAGGTGTACACCTCTTCCTGATGAAGGGCTTTTGCCCAAAACATCGATTTTCCTGTTCCTCGGATGCTGCCTGACCTGCTGTGCTTTTCCAGCACCACTCTGATCTAAACTTTGGTTTCCATCGTCTGTGGTCCTCACTTTTGCCTACTTCTATCAAATCACCTCTCTTCCTTCTTCTCTTCAGTGTGAAAAGCCCGAGCTCAACCAACATCTCTTCACAAGACAAGCTCTCTAATCCAGGAGGAGAAAGTGAGGACTGCAGATGCTGGAGACCAGAGTTGAAAAATGTGATGCTGGAAAAACACAGCAGGCCAGGCAGCATCCAAGGAGCAGGAGAATCAACATTTTGGGCATAAGCCCTTCTTCAGGAGGGCTCTCTAATCCAGACAGCATCCTGGTAAATCTCCTCTGCACCCTCTCTAAAGCTTCTACATCCTTCCCATAATGAGATGACCAGAACTGGACACAATATTCCAAGTGTGGTCTAACCAATAATGGACACAATATTCCAAGGGTGATCTGCAACTTTATAGAGCTGCAGCAAAACCTCATGGCTCTTAAACTCAATCCCCCTGTTAATGAAAGCCAACACACCATACGCCTTCTTGACAACCCTATCAATTTGGGTGGCAAATTTGAGGAATCAATGTATATGAACCCCAACATCTCGCTGTACCTTTACACTGCCAAGAATCCTGTCTTTAACCCTGTATTCAAATCGACCTTCCAAAATGAATCTCTTCTCATTTATTCAGATTGAAATCATAGTGGAAATGCCCTTGAGTAGCAGCAACCATAACATAATTGAATTTTTCATAAAATTTAAGGGAGAACAGTGTGGGCCCATGAGTACAATTTTAAATTAATACAAGGGAAATTATGAGGGCATGAAAGCAGAGCTAGTAAATTTAAACTGGCAATTGAGGTTAAAGGATGTGTCAATAGAAATGCAGTGGTAAACATTGAAGGGGATAATCCAGAAAGTGCAAAATAGGGACAAAACAGAAAAAAATTCTTCAGATGCTTAAAAAGGAAAAGAGTTAAAAAGTAAATATTGCTTCTATGAAAAATGAGTCTGTGGAATTAGTAATGGAGGATAAAGAGATGATAGATGGATTGAACAGACATTTGGCATTGGTCTTCGCTGCGGAGTATACAAGTAGCATCCTGGAAAGTACACTAAGTAAAGATAGGTAATGCATTGGCTTTAATTTTCCAAAACTCACTAGATTTGGGGAAGGTTCCTTTAGGTTGGAAAACCACTAATGTACGATGTAACTCCTTTTTTCAAGGGAGGCAGAAAGCTGAACATTTGTCAAAATCTGTCTATTAAAGATAACAGGAAACTTGGATAAGTTCAAAGTAATCAGACAGAGCCAACATGGTTTTGCGAAAGATAAATAATGTTAAACTAATTTAATGGTGTTCTCGGAAGAAGTAACTTGTGCTGAGGAAACATTGGATGTATTATATCCAGAATTCCAGGAGACATTTGATAAGATGCTACATCAAAGGCTATTGTGGAAACCAAAAGCTCATGATGTCAGGCTAACACATCGGCATAGGTTCAAGGTTACCTGGTTAACAGGAAGCAGAGGGTAGGAATAAGTGGATCTTTTTCAGCCTAGCATGATGTCATAGGGGTCTCAGCTCTTTATAACTTACAGAAATAATTTTGAGACTGAAAGTATGGTTGCTAACTTTGATGGTGACATAGGTAGGAAAGAAAGTGAAGAGGATATAGGGAGCCTATTAAGAGATATAAAAATGTTTAAATGAGTGGGCAATTATCTGGCTAAGTGGAAAAGTGTGAAATTGTCCTTTTCAGTCAGAAAAAAAAAGAAACACATTATCTAAATGGTGAAGGATTGCAGAGAGTCCCAGAACACTTAAGTATTCTCCAATGGGGACATAGCACTCCTGTCTGTTGATTGTTGTGCAGTGCCCACTCATCCGTTGCTGTAGCCTCTGCTTGGTCTTGACAATGTACTATGCCTCTGGGCATTCTTGCCTGCAGCGTAGGCAACTCAACTCATTGACCGCTAGTTCCAACGTGCTACAGCAAGGAACTATAATGACCTCCTCAGGAGACAAACACGTGCTGCAACCGACAGGGCACCCTTCATTGTTCAGTACTTCCCAGGAGCTGAAAAACTACGCCATGTTCTTTGCGGCCTGCGACACATTGTCAATGAGGATGAGCATCTCGCCAAGACCTTCCCCACATCTCACTGCTCACCTTTAAGCAACTGCCAAACCTCAAACAGATCATTGTTCGTAGCAAGCTGCCCGACTTTCAGGATAGCTCCATACAACCCTGTCACGGTAGGCACTGCAAGATGTGTCAGAATGCGGACATGGATACCACCATTACGTGTGGAGACACCTCCCACCATGTACCTAGTAGGCACTCATGTGATGCAGCCAATGTTGTCTATCTCAAACCAAAAGAGAAAATGCTGGAAAATCTCAGCAGGTCTGGCAGCATCTGTAAGGAGAGAAAAGAGCTCTCATTTCAAGTCTAACTGATCCCTTGTCAAAGCTTTGACAAAGGGTCAGTTAGACTCGAAGCGTCAGCTCTTTTCTCTCCTTTTCCAGCATTTTCTCTTTTGGTTTCAGATTCCAGCATCCATAGTAATTTGCTTTTGTCTATCTCATATGCTGCAGGCAAGGAATCCCTGAGGCATGGTACGTTGGTGAGACCGAGCAGAGGCTACGGATGAATGGGCACCGCACAACAATCAATAGACAGGAGGGTTCCTCCCAGTTGGAGAACACTTCAATGGTCCGAGACATTTTGACCTTGGACCTTCAGGACAGGCAGCAGTGAAAAGTGACTGAGTAGAGGTTGATAGCTAAGTTCCGTACCCATAGGGAGGGCCTCAACCAAGACTTTGGGTTCATGTCACACTACAGGTGACCACCATTGCACTATACAAACATATAAATATTCCTACACACACACACTTTCTTTCTCTCTCTCTCTCTTCCCCACATAGGCACTCCTACACACACAGAGAGGCACTCCTTCATACACATACACACACACAGACACACTCCTACAGAGACACACAGTCCCAAAGTCACACATGCACCCCTCACAGACTTAGACCCCTTTACACTCACAAAGACGAATATACTCTCTCTCACAGACACTCACAACCAACCCCCCACCCCCCCCCGCCCCACACACGCACACACACGCACACCTACACACCTACACATATATGTATTTGGGATGAATTTGTACTTGCAGAGTTACATTGTACTTTACTCAAAAACTGTATGAATCCATGTAAGATTCTATTAATTTATTTTTTAGATTAGAATCAGTGTAAACATTATGGCACAGACTGCAGCACTTAGGGGCTAACACCTTCAATACATTATCTGGGCTGACACCAATTGTTAAAATTCATTTGAGAATGTAACTTTTAAAAAAAGCTTTGCAAGTTACATATGAAAGAAGTGAAATGAACATGGTCATTTGAACAGATGAGAGACTTAACAAACAATCAAGGTATTTTTCAATGTATAATTTCAGTTACATCACACTGTAAACTTTTGCTATAAAATCTGTGTCTTACAATCGTGTACTCCACAACCACCTGATGAAGGAACAGCGCTCCGAAATCTAGTGCTTCCAATTAAACTTGTTGGATTATTGTAATGGAAAATTAAGAAATTTTACGTTTACTGTGAAATTTGAAAGAGAATGCCTTTCTAAAATTTAATGCTGTGCTGAGCTTTATAAACAATAGTTTGATGAGGTTTGCAGCCAGCTTATCCCTGTTTGAATTTTGTAAACATTCAACTCGACCTTGCGACAGTCAAAGTCAGCGAAAGCTGAAGAACTGTTATGTCCAAGACCAGGGGATGAGAGAATAACAACTTGAGTTTTCCCAGTTTTTGCCCTTGAGAGCATGATAAGAAACAGTATAAAGAGAGTATCTGAACACTGCTCAGGTACCCCTTACATTGAGGCATCTAGCTGAATGTACTGGGTCAGTTCTGCAGAATTTAAATAAAGCTCCTTTCTTTGCTCTTGACAGAGTTGAGTCAAGTCAATTTAATTTCCACGACAATTATAACCTGGTGTTGTGTGATTTTTCACTTAATCTGGGCTGCAAACTAAACATAATGGAGAACCAACACTTTCCAGGCAGGTATAAACTAGGTCTTGAGAGGCCACCCTAGGAATTGCCCACTCAGATCGTTCTGCAAGTCATCAACTGTGTTGAGGAGATATGTTCTCAACCATGAATCTGTGTGACCATTCCAACAGGTAGGTGAATCTAAGAGTAAGAGGGATGGATATGGCAAAGGGGGTGGAGAGTTGTACAGGGTGTAGTGGTGTGGGGTGAGGGTTGATTCTGAGGAGGCTGTGTGACATCTACATGTATCTTCTGGGAACCTAGACATGCCGGGGTACAGGCTCAGAAAATTTAGTACCAAGGCATACTGAATAGTGTAAACCAGACCTTAGGAAACTCAAAGCCTTGTGAGGTATAGCTGACTCTCTGAGCACCTTCTGTAGCTGCACTGGAAAGCAAGCAAAGAGGCAGCACCATCCTTCGAGGCTGTCTCTGTTGTCTTGATGTCACAGAATTCTTCTGGGCAGTTATGTGAAGTGAAGGGAAATGAGAATCCTCAGAGACATGAAAGAACCTGATGATTCCCACCAGCTGCTGTACCCAAAGTCAAAATGTACCCCTGAGTGCCTAACCTTTGCTGTACTATTTTGGGCAGATATTATTAGGGGAGCTCCAGTGAGGTGAAAGAAAACCAGATGGGGATCAGCCCTGAGTCTAATCTAACAGCTGGCCATGAAGCAGGATTACAAGGGGCCTGGGAGCAGGTCAATTCTTTGCACCTTCCCAGTATACCAAAAACAAATTCAGCTCTAAAGATAAGACTTTAACCAGTTTCTCATCAAAAAAAGGAATTCTCAATCTGTGTTCAGCATTGCTTATCTCTACCCCAACCAAACATAACTCTTCCATTTCACATTAGCTAATGCTTTGGCTGTGTTCTGTACTGATCCCTAATGACTGTGTTTTAGAAGTGTGATTCTCTTTCACACAGAATAATATGAGCACATGGTGACAATTACCTCATTGTGAATTGCAGACAGATGTTGTCACTAATTACACATCTTTATTAGGGACAGTTTTATTTTAAATAAAAGTCCTTAAAATTATATTTGAATAAGTGGTAATAAATCTTAAGCTTTTCATAAGTGACAGTTTGGAATGTGTTTTGAATTATAGCCACATCACCCCAATTAATGTTTCAGAGAAACTTCTTACATCAATAAGAAAAACAATTCAAAGAGTTGGTTTAGTTTTGAAGTCTGAGAGATTTTATCACAGTAAAATTGCTATTATATTTATACAGGGTTTAGTTAAATATGACTGCATGAGCTCTATGTTAGAAAGTCTGGTATTTATTCAATGAAGATAAGCACAAGCCTCAGATCAGAGCCACATGGTAAGAGTATTTGTTCTCACTGTGATGTGAAACTCTGCCTGATGATGTCAATGGGAAGCCAATCCATTCTCAGGGACACAACATGCTTGATTGTACTGTCCAATGTACCCACATTATAATAGCAGCCACTATAATTCCAGATGCCTACTCACATTAAAGAGTGCACCTGGTGATGGTTTAACCTGAGGGTCACCAAGCCTCAGGTGATGGGTGAGTTGGAGAAGGCAGGACCTCATCCAGTTTAGGAATTGAATCAGCTCTGTTCGGTAAAAGCAATGACTGCAGCTGCTGGAAACCAGATTCTGGATTAGTGGGGCTGGAAAAGCACAACAGTTCAAGCAGCATCCGAGGAGCAGGAAAATCGACATTTTGGGCAAAAGCCCTTCATCAGGAATACAGGCAGAGTGCCTGAAGAGTGGAGAGATAAATGAGAGGAGGGTGGGGGTGGGAAGGAAGTAGCATAGAGTACAATAGATGAATGGGGGTGGGGATGAAGGTGATATGTCAGGGTAGCAAAGAGTATAATGGGTGGATGAGGGTGGGATGAAGGTCAGAGAGGATGGTGGAGTGGATAGGTGGAAAAGAAGATAGGCAGATAGGACAAGTCATGGGGACAGTGCTGAGCTGGAAGTTTGGAACTGGGGTGAGGTGGGGGAAGGGGAAATGAGGAAACTGGTGAAGTCCACATTGATGCCCTGGGGTTGAAGTGTTCCGAGGCGAGAGATGAGGCGTTCTTCCTCCAGGCGTCTGGTGGTGAGGGAGCAGCAGTGAAGGAGGCCCAGGACCTCCATGTCCTCGGCAGAATAGGAGGGGGAGTTGAAATGTTGGGCCATAGGGCGGTGTGGTTGATTGGTGCGGGTGTCCCAGAGATGTTCCCTAAAGCGTTATGCTAGGAGGCGTCCAGTCTCCCCAATGTAGAAGAGACCGCACCGGGAGCAACAGGTCTATTTGTTCAGCAATACTCCCCAGGACTTTACCATTAAGTGTATAAGTCCTGCCATGATTGGCCTTTCCAAAATTAATGCCATACACTTGATGTCAAGGGCTGTCACTTGCAGCTATCTCTGGAATTTAGCACTTTTGTCCATGTTTGAACCAAAGCTGTGTTGAGGTCAGGAGCTAAGTGGTTCTGGCAGAACCCAAACTGGGCGTCACTAATCAGGTCCTGCTTGATAATACTGTTGAGACCTTCCACCACTTTACTGATGCTCAACAGTAGACTGATGGGGCAGTAGTTGGCTGGGTTAGATTTATCCTGTTTTTTATGTGCAGGATATAGCTGGGCAATTTTCCACATTGTTGGGTATTTGCTAGTGTTGTAACTGTACTGGAATAGCTTGGCAAGGAGAACGGCAAATTCTGGAGCACAAATCTTCAGTACTATTACCAGAATGCCATTAGGGCCTGTAGCCTTTCCAGTATCCCATTGTTTCCAACCGTTTGTTGATATCACGTGGAGTGAATCAAATTGGCTGAAGACTGGTATCTGTAATGCTGGGGGCAACTGGAGAAGACTGAGATGAACAATCCTCTCGGCACTTCTGGCTGAATATTGCCGAGAATGCTTCAGTTTGATCTTTTGCATTGATGTGTTGAGTTCTTCCATCATTGAGGATTGGGATATTTGTGAAGTCTCCCCTAACTAAGGATAATTAAGTTTAACGGGTAACATGGAGATTGACCAGGTGGTTGTCAGTGAGGAAGAAGGATGTAGGTAACTGGAAGGTATAAATATGCTGGTCAGATTGACAGATCAGTAACAGATGATAAATGTGAAGTGATGCACTTTGGAAGAAGGACCAAGATAATGGAGTACTCAATAAATACTCGATAAATAATGGAGTACTCAGTAACACACTAGGGAGCTCAAAGAAGTAGGGGTACCTTGGGGAATCTCCACAGACCCCTGAAGGTGGATGAACAGGTTCATAGTTAAGAAGGCATTTATAAGTTGTAGACAAAAAACTGCAGATGCTGGAATCCAAAGTAGACAGGCAGGAGGCTGGAAGAACATACCAGGTCAGGCAGCATTAGGAGGTGGAGGAGTCGACATTTCAGCTGTTACCTGTCTTCAGGACCCTACTTTGGCTTTATAAGTTGAAGTATAGATTATGCAAAGGAGATCCACCAAGATACTCCCTGCTATGGAGCATTTCAGATAGGAAGAGAGGCTGGATAAAACCGAATTATTTTCTTTAGAGTTGAGCAGGATAGAAGTGTATAAGATTATGAGGGGCATGGACAGGGTGATAGAGAGCAGCTGTTTCCCTCCATTAGAAAGTTGTAACAAGGGGACACAATTTTAAGGTGAAAGGCACAAGGTTTAGAAAGGATTGAATAATTCTTTTTCACCCAGATGCTGGTAAGAATCTAGAACGCACTGTCTAGAAGACTAGTTGAGATGGGAAACCTCACAACATTTAAAAGGTACTCGGATGAACGATTTTAAGTTCCAGTGATATTGAAGGCTGTGGGTTTAGTGTGGGGAAGTGGACCAGTGTAGATTTAGAATAGTTTTTGACAGTGTAGACCTGATGGGCCAAAACATGTACGACATGATTCTATGATTTAAAGTAAAGCTTATTTTTGTACTTCCCTTACTTCTGTACAGTCCCAATTTTCCCTATTGTAACCCAACACTGTCAGCTCCTCCATCTCTGCTGCTCTGTCATTCCCTTTGATTACAATGGTACATTTAGTGAAATTTAGCTTCTACCTGTGCATTCAGAACTGTTCTTGCCCTTGCCAATATTATCTATTGTTTTGAATACATTTACTGCTTCATTTGTTCTCTTTTGACACTACACTAAACTGCCCTTCATACCTTCGTGGTCCATCAGAGTGCAGGAACTGAGGCAACCAAAAGCAGTACAATAAGGAAAATCTGTAACGTGGCTGAGGAATCTGAAGTGGTTTTTGAAGGATGTTTCTAAAAGCTTTTTACACATTTGCATCTTTGTGAACTTCAGAGACTGAGAAAGTTGTGTGAATAGCTCAGAGGCAATAGGGAGTTGGATGTTTTCCCAGAAATTCCTCAACCATGAAGCCAGCTGTCATTGAATGGGTGGTTTTATAGAAAATCTGGAAAGTTACACCATCCAATAGAGAGACAATGTCCCTCGTTGATGATCATCACACCCTTGAGAACTGTATGTGTTGTTGGATTGGACATAATATCACATGACTATGGGCAGTGATAAAGATGCTTGAGATTATTTTGGACATGCCTATGATCAAAATTGATCTCTTTATTTGGCCTCATTATTTTCTGTAAATTCAGGTTTAATTCACATTGGTTCTGGTTGCTGTTAAAGTAAAAACTATGAAAAGTGATTTGTGATTTAGTGAGTTGAAATGATTTGGTTTCTGGTTCCTCATGTGGAGGAGGCAATCAAATTCATTATTAGAGAGTGAGGAGATGGCAATTTGTGATGCCTTCACCATAGCCCTGCCACTACTGGACACCTTCAACTCATCTGCAGACACAGGTTTCCTGTTGGATACACTCAGACAGTCAAACCCATTCCAGAGATCATGCTGCCACAGAAATTGCCACATTATGCAGGGCTTTAGCAGATCCAGGTGGAAAGTCTTTTGCTTCCAATATCATACAGATTTCGAAGGTGGCTGTTGTGGCACAGAAATAGTGCTCCAACTCTGAGCTAGGAGGTGTTGGTTCAAGTGCTGGTGTGTAAGAACATCCCTGAATAGAAAATATCTATACAGCAGTTGAATAAAACCATGATTAACTGAGATTGTCCCTTTTTATGGAAAATTCATAGCAGATTATGTTATGATACAGGGGGCAGATTGTCATTTTAGATTGTAGATTCTTTGAGGTTTAGTTCGTTGGATAATACCAATATAGTTTTATTGGGTACAAGACACTGGTGTATATACTTATCGCCCATATAATTAATTATCTTAAAGCTCCTTCACGCAAAACTAATATTCAACTCCTCGGGCCATTACAGACAGAAGGAATGGTAATTTGGGCTAGTAAGCCTAAATAAATAGTGAGTTAATGTACTGTTTGACAGATCTATGGTGGACATCTTACAACAAATAGACAGGATATAGGAACATTGTTCAAGAATATTACCACACACTATGTTCAGTCCTTGCTGTGGAGTACAGAGCAAAGCATATTTTCAAAATGTCTTTTTCTCTTCTTGCAGGCTGTAGGGAGATTCAAAATCTGAACCAGTTACAGGAAGCTCTGCAACATGACACAACATGCTTCTCATCAGTAGACATCATCTCAGAGAGAAAGCCACTGATGGCTCCCGGATTGGGCTGGAACAGTGTGTGACATGGAGCAGAGACTAGGAACAGCAAGTGCTGCTGGCTGATAGCAACAAAGTGCAAGCAATTACTGAATCCTGACCCTGCTGCTTATATAACCAAGTGCAAGATGAGCAGTCTGACAGCTGGCAACCTCTGACAGTGAGTCTGCCTGGCCGAGGCAAGGGCTGACTCATTGCTTGAGAGAGTTCAATGACTGCAATGCAGTGGGTAGGGTCCAATCATCAGGAAATCAGGTGAACTGAGGTAGGCAGAGCATCATAAATCATATTAGTGATGGGTGAGCACTCTCCAATCCCAACATAGCATCCAGCATAGAGTCTATGTACTGTGATCCCTCAGGAATGTTTCCAAATCCCAGGAAGTGCCTTTTTTCCATGTACAGAGAAATATTCTTTACATTAGCCCACTCAGATCAATTTCTCTTTTGAAAGAAACATTTACAAATTGACTTGAGACACTTTGATTCTAATCTTAGAATCATAGAATCATACAGCGGAGAAGAGGCCCTTCGACCCATTGAGTCTGAACCACCAAAAATACACTATTACTTAAACCAGACCCACTTTCCTGCGGTAGTCTGACAGCCTTGAATGTGATGACACCTCAAGTGCTCATCTAAATACTTGTTAATGGTTATGAATTTTTCCCACCCTGGCAGGCCGTGCATTCCAGACCCCACCACCCTCAGAGTGAAAAAGTTTTCCTCTACTGTCCTCCTTTCATTTTAAAACTATGCTCCCCTGTTATCAACCCTTCAACTAAGCTGCTTTGCATTCACCTTGTCCATGTCCCTTATAAGCTTATACATCTCTATCAGGTCTTCTCTGCTCCTAAGAAAACAATCTGAGCTTGTTCAGCCCCTTTTGGCAACATCTGGGTGAATTTCCTCTGCACCCCCTCCAGTGCAAACACATCCTTCGTATAGTGAGGTGACCAGAACTGTGCACAATACTCCAGATGTGGCCTAACCAATATTCTGTACAGCTCCAAGATAACCTTCCTGCCCTTATAATTTTATCTATGTCATGACTGATAAAGGCATGTCTTCTTAACTATTCTATTTACTTGCCCTGCTATCATTGTGGATTTGTGGATAAGCACCCCAAGACCCCTGTGCTCCTCTGAGCTTCCCTAGCATTCTGCCATTCAATGAGCACTCCCTTATCCTGTTGCTTTTTCCAAAATTTGTCACCTCACGTTTATCAGGGTTTAATTCTGTCTGCCACTGATCTGCCCACCTGACCAATTTGTTTATATCCTTCTGTGACCTAAGCCCTTCTTCATCATTGTCAACCACCTGACCAAGCTTCGTGTCATCAATAAACATACTTATCCTCCCACATTCTCATCTACATCATTGATAAATATTAGAACAATAAGGGGCCCAACACTGATCCCTGTGGTACACTACTGCACACTGGGCTCCAATCACACCAGCAGCCTTTTATCACTAGCCTCTGTCTCCTGTCACTAAGTCAAATTTAGATCCAACTTGCCAAGTTACCCTGTATCCCATGTGCGTTTGCTACTTTTTCAGTTTTTCATGAGGCCCTACTGAAATCCATATGGACTCATCAATTGCCCGATCCATATTCAAACACTTGGTCCCCTCCTCAAGACGTTTCCACAAATTTTATTATGCTTAACCTCCCTTTGACAAAGCCATGCTGACTATCCCTGATCAAACATTGTTTCTGTAAATGGAGAGTGATCTCTCCAATAGTTTCCCTACCACTGATGTGAGACTCACTGCTCTATATTCCCAGGTCTATTTCTCCTTCTTGCAACCACATTCGCTGAACTCCACTCTTCTGGCCAGAGTCAGAGATAATTTGAAAATTTGTGGCAGGGCCCCTAAAATTTCTTCCCTCATCTCCCATGGCAACCTGGAGTACAACTCCTCCAGACCTGAGATTTGTCTACTTTTAAACACACCAAAACTTCTAATACTTTCTCACTTCCTGTATCAATCTGTTCCACAAATTTGCAGTCCATCTTCTCAAATTCTGTACTTGTACCCTCCTTCGCCTGAATAAAGACAGATGTGAAGTACTCACTTTACACTCTTCCAATGGCTTTACACATTTTTTTTTCCTTAGTCCCAAATTGACCCTACTCTTTCCCTGGTTATTCTCTTTCCATTGATACACTTGTGGAACATCTTGGGATTCTCCCTAATCTTTCCCACCAGCATTTTCTCATGATCCTTCTTTACTCTCCTAATTGCTTTCTTGAGTTCTTTGTGTAATTTTTATACTTCTCTAGGGACTTGGTTGTTTTGCTGCCTTTGTGCCTGTTAGATATTTCTCTTTTCTTTTGTATCCAGTCCTGAATATTCTGAGAAATTCATGGTTCTCTGGGCTTGTTGCTCCTATATTTCACCTGAACGGGAACATGTTGGGCCTGTTCTCTCGAAATCTTTCTGAACATCTCCCACTGTTCTGCTGTAGATTTACCCTGAAGTAGCTATCCCAGATCCTGGCATATTTTAGTACAATCCTCCTAATCCCAATCCAAAACCCTTTGGACTATACTTTTTCTTTTCCAGAATAAATTTAAAATGTACAGTGTTAGGGTCGCTATCACTAAAATGTCTCCTGCCACTGAGGCCTCGAACATATCTCTAGGTTCAGCAGTTCACCATCCCTTGCCAGACCATCTACATGTTGATATTAAAATTCTGTGTACATTTCAAAAGATCTTCTCCCTCTAATGCCTTTATACTAAGATTATTCCAATTAATATTGGGGAAGTTGAACTCCCCTAATATAATAGAGAGACAATGGCTTAATGGTATTATGTGTTAAAAAGTGTGGTGCTGGAAAAGCGCAGCAGGCCGGGCAGCATCTGAGGAGCAGGAGAATCGACATTTCGGGCATAAGCCCTTCTTCAGGAATGAGGCTGGTGAGCCAAGCAGGCTAAGATAAACTCTGGTCTCCAGCATCTGCAGTCCTCACTTTCTCCTCCTTAATGGTATTATGGTCAGAATATTAGATAGAGGCCCAGTAATGTTCTGGGATCTGGGCCTGAATTTAGCTGCGGCAGATCATGAAATTTGAATCCAATTTTTTTAAAATCTGGAATTAAGAGTTGAATGATGACCAGGAGTCCATTGCCAATTGCTGGGAAAAACCCATCTGGTTCCTTAATGTCCTTTAGGGAAGGAAATTGCCATCCTTACCTGGTCTGGCTACAGACTACAGACCCACAACAATGTGGCTAACTTTTAAATTGCCCTCTGGGTAATTAGGGATAGGCAATGAACGCTGGTCCAGTCAGCAACACCCTCTCCTGTGAAATAATACATTTTTAAAAAATTACCGAATTGTTATTTTTACATACTTTAGGGAATTGGCTGCATATCTGCATAGAATTGACTGTTATGCTGTGTGGCTACTGAACTAATACAGTGCACCCTACCTCACTGAACAAGTTTAAACACCTCCTATCAGCAACAGCAGACTCTCCCATAAGGATGTTAGTCCCATTCTGATTCAGGTACAGATCGTCCTGCTTGTAGAAGTCCCACTTAATCAGGAATAGTCAACTTGAACAATGAATTAAGTGCAGATCATCTCCGAGTGAGTTTGATGTCTCATCAATTTTTGGCATTAACAGAGTTCCTTTTCTATTGTCCTGAGAATTTGTCATAATCCAGAGTGCGAGTCAGTTCCATGCACTGATATGACAGTCCCATTTTCCCACATTCTTCCCATATGGCATCTCTAGTGACAGGCCTGAATTAGCAACAACAGTACAAAATTAATGTCTCCTGTGATCGATCAAATCTGCTGAAGGTTCCGCAATGTCTTTTGCAATTTCTGTTTCTGGCACTTAAAGCTCTCTGGATGGAGAATTATTATTTATTTCAGTTGTTTCCAAACTATTTAAAAAGGTTACAAAATTATTATATGGATGCAAAAGATAGATGGACTAAGCCTAAAAATTGCAATGCATCTCTCGTGAAGGAAACAGAATACATTTGTCAACTCCCCGGTACTTTGTTGAAATAGGTGAGGTAATGAACATGACTGGGCTATTCAACTGTGTGGTCATTACAACTGAGACTGGTTTTGTCTTCTTTTGCAACCTGTGTATTTTCCCTTTCTCGTTATTATCTAGTAATTCGAAAGTGGACAAACTTGAGAAGAAAATGGCACTAAGCAAGAGTTTAGACTTGCTTTTGTCTACTTTAACCTGAGAGGATAAATTTTGTGATTATATATGCCCTTTTTAAGGTACCACCATCAATTAATATTGGGGAAGTTGAATGTGAGACCCTAGTGGTATTACCGCTGGACTGCTAATCAAGAGACCCAAGTAATTTTCCAGGGACTTGGATTCGAATTAGATTACTTACAGTGTGGAAACAGGCCCTTCGGCCCAACAAGTCCACACCGCCCCGCCGAATCGCAACCCACCCATACCCCTACATCTACCCCTTACCTAACACTACGGGCAATTTAGCGTGGCCAATTCACCTGACCTGCACATCTTTGGAGTGTGGGAGGAAACCGGAGCACCCGGAGGAAACCCACACAGACACGGGGAGAATGTGCAAACTCCACACAGAGAGTCGCCAGAGGCGGGAATTGAACCCGGGTCTCTGGTGCTGTGAGGCAGCAGTGCTAACCACTGTGCCACCGTGCCGCCCAAATGGCGGATGATGGAATTTGAATTAAATAAAAACCTGGAATTAAGAGTTTTGTGATGACAATGAATCGATTGCCAGGAAAACCTCATCTAGTTCGTTAATGTCCTATGGGGAAGGAAGCTGCCATCTTTACCTGGCCTACATGTGACTCCAGACCCACAGTAATGTGGTTGACTCTCAACTGTCCTCTGAGCAGTTAGGGATAGGCAATAAATGCTGGCCTAGCCAGCGATGCCCTCTTTCTGTGAATAAATGTAAAATATTTATCCACTCAGCATCTCATCAAGCCCTCCAGATGGACACTCTACTCATGCCAAAAAACCCTTTGCCAGTAACTGTGACCTGCTGCCTCAAATCCTCTCCCTCAGCCTTGTTTTTGGATGTTGTAATACTGCCAGCTGTATGTGTACACTGGAGTGATAAGCAGGACCATACTCATCCTTCCATTCTACATCATCTTTGCTGCCCTAGTCATCAAATTAGAATGCTAAGGTGTTTTATCACTTGATCATTGGCTTGGTCTCCTATCTCCATACTTTCTGCACTGGTTACCAGGTGTGCCAATAACTCTTGTTGTCTAGACTTTTAATAGTTTGATTTATCTGCAGTTTGTTCTCTCTTCCTTATGTGGATCTTTAAGCAGCTACATTTCTTTAATTTTATCCTTAAAGGACTGGATACATGAGATTTATAAAACTACAAATGCCTCATCTGCCTCTGTCAGCCCCCACTAACTGCCAGGCTCCATTCGTAGCTGGGAATTTGCCCTCATTTGCTGAAAATGAATCTCACATTGTAACTTCTGTTCTGGTTAATGAAGAATTTAGATTACTTACAGTCTGGAAACAGGCCATTCGGCCCAACAAGTCCACACTGACCCTCCGAAGAGTAAGCCACCCAGTCCCATTTCCCTCTCACTAATACACCTAACTCTACGGGCAATTTAGCGTGGCCAATTCACCTAACCTGCACATCTTTAGACTGTGGGAGGAAACCGGAGCACCCAGCGGAAACCCATGCAGACACTGGGAGAATGTGCAAACTCCACACAGTCAGTCACCTGAGGCTGGAATCGAACCTGGGACCCTGGTGCTGTGAGGCAGCAGTGCTAACCGTTGGCTGAAATTGTAACATCCCTAACATAGAGTCACAGAGATCTACAGCATGGAAACAGGTCCTTTGGCCTAACTTGTCCATGCTGTCCAGTTTTCACAATTTATACTAGTCCCATTTTCCTGCATTTGGTGCATAACCCTCCATACCTATCCCATCCATGATGGTCCAAATGCTTCTTAAATGACAAAATTGCACTCATTTCCACCACTACCTCTGGTAGCCTGTTCCAATCACTCACAGCCCTCTGTGTAAAAAAATGCCCCTTTAGACTCTTCTGTATCTCACTCCTTTCATCTTAAACCTATGCCCTCAACTACCATGGGGAAAAACTGTTGGCTCTCTACCTTATCTATGCCTCTCCTGATTTTATAGACCTCTATAAGTTCACCCCTCAGTCTCCTAAGCTCCAGGTAAGCAAGTCCCAGCCTATCCAACCTCTCCTTATATCTCAAATATAGGTAGCATCCCAGTAAGTCTTTTCTGCATTCTTTCTAGTTTAATAAAATGCTTTATATAGTAGGGCAGCCAGAACTGCATGCAGTACTCAAATGTGGTCTAACCAACGTCTTGTACAGCTGCAACAAGACATCCCAACTCCTATTTTCAGTGCTCTGACCAATGAAAACAAGCAGGCCAACAGCTTTCTTCACACTCTGCCTAACTGTGACTCCACTTTCGAGGAGCTTTGAACCTGTACTCTTGGATCTCTTTGTTCTAAAACACACCCCAAGGCCCTATCATTGACTGTGTAAGTCCTGCCTTGGTTTGACCCATCAAAATACAACACCTTGCATTTACCTAAATTAGACTCCATCTGCCACTGGCCCAGTTGATCAGGATCTTGTTGCATTCCCAGATAACCTTCCTCACTGTCCTCTGTACCACCAACCTTGGTGTCATTCACAAACTTACTAACGATACCTCCTAAATTTTCATCCAAATTCTTTATATCAGCGATGAATAACTGGAACCAGCACCGATCCCTGTGGCACACCACAGGCCTTCAGACTGATCTTACCATCATCAAGCCAATTTTGTATTCAATTGGCTAAGTCACTCTGGATCCCGTGAGATTTAACCTTACTCAACAATCTACCATGCGATACCTTGTCAAAGACCTTGCTAAGGTCCATGTAGACAATGTCAACCTCACTGCCTTCATCTAATTTCTTGGTCACCCCTTCAAGAACCTCAATCAAATTTGTGAGACATTATTTCTCATGCACAAAGCCAAGCTGACTATCCCCAATGAATCTTTATCTTTCCAAATGTCTACAGATCCTGTCTCTCAGAATGTCCTCTGAACATTTACCCACCATAGACATTAGGCTCACCAGTCTGCAGTTCCCAGGCATATCCCTGCAGCCTTTCTTAACTAATGGTACATTAGCCACCTTCCAACCTTCCAGCACTTCACATGTGACCCTACAATTTCCTCCCTAGGCTCCCACAAAGTTATGGAATACACCTCATCAGATCCCAGGGATTTATCTACCTTGATGCATTTTAAGATTTCCTGCATCTCCTCTTCTGTAAATTGGACTCTCTTCAAGACATCACTATTTATTTCCCTAAATTCCCTATCATCCATGCCTTTCTCGATGGTAAATACTGCCAAGAAAGATTCATTTCGGATCTAATCTGCCTGAACTGAGCTCAAATTAATTGAAGTTTAAACCTGTGACCTTCTGATCTGTATGACTGAATACTGATGGCATCTGGAGAATTTAGAGCCTGAGCATTAAAGTTTCCAATGAGATGTTTTATGCTGCAAGGCAGATGATTCTTCAACAACTGAGTGTGAGATTTTATGCAGAAATAATTTCTAAAGTACACCATTGTTGTTTTTGTAGTTATGGATAATTCATTTTGTAACTGTTTGGGTGAGGGGTCTTGTGTTTGGGTGAGGGGTCTTCTTTTAATAAGGAGAACTGACCTGCGTTATTTGGTACAGAAAGCCCGAGTTAGATAATATGTGAGAGACACTGGAATAAAGAAAGCCATAGTCCTCACACACTGTCTTAGAATCCGTACAGTGTGGAAGCAGGCTATTTCACCCATCGACTCCACACCAACCCTGTGAAGAGCATACCATCCAGACCTCCCCCTCTACCCTATCCCTGTAACTCTGCATCTCCCATGACTAATCCACATGCCCTGTGCATTTTTGGACTGCGGGAAGAAGTTGGAGCACCTGGCAGAAACCCATGCAGACATAGGGAGGATGTGCAAATTCCATGCAGACAGTTGCCTGACGCTGGGATCGAACTTGGGTCCCTGGCGCTGTGAGGCAGCAGTGTTAACCACTGATCAACTGTCCCGCACCTATGACCATTCTTCACTTCTTGACCAGACCCACTAACAATCTGTGATCTAGTGGTTAAGTTCTAATCTCAGATCATTACACTCCCTTGTCATCCAATGTCTTATTCTTCCCTTCCATTCCTCCAATACCCAGGGAGCTCTGATTCTTTTCTGTCTCTACACCATCATCAGTGATTGCTCGATACGCTTTGCCTCTGCTACTACCTCTTCACCTTGCCAAATTCTTCTCTTCTTTGAAAAAACTGGCTAATTAATTTGATTTCAACACGATCCTGATTTTATTTTTACTTTTCACTTCTGCTTAATGTGCATGTTTGAGGAGTTGGTGGTCATGCTGGATTATCACTGAACCAGTAATCCAGAGATCTGTTGTACGTGCTGTGGCACCAACTATTGTGTAATATAGCGAAATAAAATCTTCAGGCACCCATAGATGTTCCATCTTGAATGTGGTGATTTCTGCTCAGTAATGCCTTGGGTAGATTCACTATCACCTGTCCTTCTTATTGGTATCATCCAAGGGAAGAGCAAGTCTGACCTGTGCACCATCATATCCTAACCTGCACACTGTGCCTGCAAAGTAGGGTGCTGATTACCCCTTGTCTGCTATGCCCAGGGCAAATGTCAGGGAAGATCTGGACTGACAATGATTGTTCAGGTATTCAGTGGGATTTTAAAGATACCTCAGGCACAAGGGATGCTGTTGAATTCTAGGATATCATCAGAGCAGAGATTTATTGTGGGAATGGCATGTGATAAGATGGGACAGAAATCAGAAACAAGAGAAACCATAGCGATGGATTAGGGAATTGATGAGGCAAGTTAGGTAAGACACAGTGCAAAAATTGGCTGGGCCTGTTGGTGGGAAACCTTCAAAACTCAGTGTAACCTGGGTTTAGCCAAAAAAAATTGTAGGATTCAGCCCAACGTGATTCTACAAAGGGGAATTCATGTTTGACTGGCCTTTTAGAGTTATAAAGTCATACAGCACAGAAACAGACCCTTCGATCCATCCAGTCCACACTGACCATGACCTCAAACAACTCATCTGCCTGCGCTTGGCCTATAACCCTCCATACATTTCTTATTCATTAACTTATCTAAATGTCTTTTAAACGTTGTAACTGTACTTGTATGCACCATCCTCTGGAAATTCATTCCACACACCAATCTCTTTCTAATTAAAAAGATTGCACCTCATGTCTTTTTTAAATCTTTCTCCTCTCATCTTAAAAATATGGCCTCTAGTCTTGAAATCCCACATCCTAGGGAAAAGACACCTGCCACTCACCTTATCTATATCTCTCATGATTTTATAAACCTCTATGAGGCCACCTCTTCAACCTCCTATGCTCGAAAGAAAAATGTCTCAGCCTATCTGACCTCCTTATAAGTCAAACCTTTCTTTGAGAAGGTAAAG
Organism: Chiloscyllium punctatum; assembly: GCF_047496795.1. Taxonomy (NCBI): domain Eukaryota; kingdom Metazoa; phylum Chordata; class Chondrichthyes; order Orectolobiformes; family Hemiscylliidae; genus Chiloscyllium; species Chiloscyllium punctatum. The sequence continues at coordinate 25,363,824 of NC_092778.1, read as the reverse complement.
GAGTGCTGGTGGATATATTGTACTTAGATTTGCAGATGGCATTGCGATAAGGTACCACATCAAATGTTTTGCGGAAAATAAGAGCTCATTGTGTAGGGGGTAAAGTATTGGCAGGGATAGAGGATTCTGGATTAGTGGTGCTGGAAGAGCACAGCAGTTCAGGCAGCATCCAAGTAGCTTTGAAATCGACGTTTCGGGCAAAAGTCCTTCATCAGGAATAAAGGCAGTGAGCCTGAAGCGTGGAGAGATGAGCTAGAGGAGGGTGGGGGTGGGGAGAAAGTAGCATAGAGTACAATGGGTGAGTGGGGGAGGGGATAAAGGTGATAGGTCAAGGAGGAGAGGGTGGAGTGGATAGGTGGAAAAGAAGATAGGCTGGTAGGACAAGTCCGAACAAGTTATGGGGACAGTTACTGAGCCGGAAGTTTAGAACTAGGGTGAGGTGGGGGAGGGGGAAATGAGGACCTGGGAGTTGCAGTGGGAGAGGGATTCCCTGAGATTCTTGTAGAGAGAGGAGGAAAAGTTCTTCAAGGCAGGCATCCTTGCAAGAGGATTCACAGCAGGGATAGAGGATTGACTGGCTAACTGGAAGCAGAGGGTTGGTGGAAAAGGGGTCTTTTTCAGTTTGGCGAAATGCAATGAGTGGCGTGCCACAGTGATTGGTGCTGGGACCCTAATTCTTCACAATTTATATGAATGATTTTGGTGAAGGGATCAGAGGTATGGTTGGCAAGTTTGCTGAGGACACAAAGATAAGTAAGAAAGTAAGTTGTGAAGACTGCACATGGAGGTTACAAAAAAATCTGGACAGGTTAAGTGAGTGGCAATGATCTGGCAAATATATATGTTATCATATATATAGAATACAATGTGGTAAAATATGAAGTTGTCCATTTTGATAGGAAGAATGAAAAAGAAGTATGGTATCTAAATGGTGAGAGATTGCACAGCTCTGAATGCAGACAGACCTGGATGTCCTTGTACATGAATCACAGAAGGTTAGTACAGCAAGTAATCAGGAAAGCTAATAGAATGTATTCCTTTATCATGAGTGGAATTGAATACAAAAGGGCACTGCTTCAGGCACTGGTGAGATCACATATATGAGATCACCTTGTTTAAAGAAGGGGGTAGATGCCTTGCAGACAGGGTAAAAACAATGACTGCAGATGCTGAAAATCAAATACTGGATTAGTGGTGCTGGAAGAGCACAGCAGTTCAGGCAGCATCCAACGAGCAGCGAAATCAACGTTTCGGGCAAAAGCCCTTCATCAGGAATAAAGGCAGTGAGCCTGAAGCATGGAGAGATAAGCTAGAGGAGGGTGGTGCTGGGGAGACAGTTCAGAGAAGGTTCACTCGACTGAAATGAGTAGGTATGAGGAAAGATTGGACAGGCTAGGATTGTACTGGCTGAGGTTCTGAATGGATTGAAATATATCAGATCCTGAGGGGTATTACAGGGTAGATGTGGAAAGGATGTTTCTTCTTGTGGGGCAACCTAGAACTAGGGATCACTATTTGAAAATAAGGGGTCACCCATTTAAAACAGATGAGGCAATTTTATTTCTCTTTGAGGGTCATGATTCTTTGAAACTCCCTTCCTGAACAGCAAAGACCTTGAATATTTTTAAGGCAGACATAGGAAGATTCTTGTTAAGAAAGAGGTGAATGGTTGAGGTGTGGATTTGAGGATATGATTAGTTAAGCCATGATCTCATTGAATGGTGGAACAGGCTAAAGAGAATGAGTGGTCTACTCCTGCTCCTTGATCGTGTGTTTATATGTCAACTACATGGTCTTACCACTAAGTACAATCGCTAAAACACTGTAGACCCTCTGGTGAGTATATTAAGTACTCCCACTAGCTCTGGGATGCTGATGGACAGAACAAGGCAGGCATGAACTGCCTTATGCAACATGAGCAGTTTGTGTTTGTGGTAAATAAACCTACTGAAAACTGGGGCAGCTCAGCAGGTCTGGAAGCAGATGGAGAGAGAGAAAAGAGTTAACATTTCGACTCCAGTTTGAGTGTATTTCTTTAGAACCCTGAACTTTACATCTTTTAGGTGAAATCCAAGTTATGTGGAGTTCTTTGGAGGGATTCTCATGGTGAGGTCTGCTGACTTTTCTTAGTATTTTTTTACCAAACTTGGCTTACTAACTCCCTATTCTGGATTAGTGGTGCTGGAAGAGCACAGCAGTTCAGGCAGCATCCGAGGAGCAGTAAAATCGACGTTTCGGGCAAAAGCCCTTCATCAGGAATAAAGGCAGTGAGCCTGAAGGGTGGAGAGATAAGCGAGAGGAGGGTGGGGGTGGGGAGAAAGTAGCATAGAGTACAATGGGTGAGTGGGGGAGGGGATGAAGGTGATAGGTCAAGGAGGAGAGGGTGGAGTGGATAGGTGTAAAAGAAGATAGCCTTGTAGGACAAGTCATGGGGACAGTGCTGAGCTGGAAGTTTAGAACTAGGGTGAGGTGGGGGAAGGGGAAATGAGGAAATTGTTGAAGTCCACATTGATGCCCTGGGGTTGAATTGTTCCGAGGCGGAAGATGAGGCATTCTTCCCCCAGGCGTCTGGTGGTGAGGGAGCGGCGGTGAAGGAGGCCGAGGATCTCCATGTCCTCGGCAGAGTGGGAGGGGGAGTTGAAATGTTGGGCCACAGGGCGGTGTGGTTGGTTGGTGCGGGTGTCCCGGAGATGTTCCCTACAGCACTCTGCTAGGAGGCGTCCAGTCTCCCCAATGTAGAAGAGACCGCACCGGGAGCAACAGATACAATAAATGATATTCGTGGATGTGCAAGTAAAACTTTGATGGATGTGGAAGGCTCCTTTAGGGCCTTGGATGGAGGTGAGGGAGGAGGTGTGGACGCAGATTTTGCAATTCCTGCAGTGACAGGGGAAGGTGCCAGGATGGGAGGGTGGGTTGTAGGGGGGTGTGGACCTGACCAGGTAGTCACGGAGGGAACGATCTTTGTGGAAGGTGGAATGTGGTGGGGAGGGAAATATATCCCTGGTGGAGGTGGCAGAAATGTCGGCGGATGATTTGGTTTATGCGAAGCTTGGTAGGGTGGAAGGTAAGCACCAGAGGGGTTCTGTCCTTGTTACGGTTGGAGGGGTGGGGTCTGAGGGCGGGGGTGCGGGATGTGGATGAGATGCATTGGAGGGCATCTTTAACCACGTGGGAAGGGAAATTGCAGTCTCTAAAGAAGGAGGCCATCTGGTGTGTTCTATGGTGGAACTGGTCCTCCTGGGAGCAGATACGGTGGAGGCAGAGGAATTGGGAATACGGGATGGCATTTTTGCAAGAGGTAGGGTGGGAAGAGGTGTAATCCAGGTAGCTGTGGGAGTCGGTGGGTTTGTAAAAAATGTTGGTGTCAAATCAATCGTCATTAATGGAGATGGAGCGGTCTAGGAAGTGGAGGGAGGTGTCAGAGATGGTCTAGGTAAATTTAAGGTCAGGGTGGAATGTGTTGGTGAAGTTGGTGAATTGCTCAACCTCCTCGCGGGAGCATGAGGTGGTGCCAATGCAGTCATCAATGTAGCGGAGGAAGAGGTGGGGAGTGGTGCCGTGTAATTACGGAAGATGAACTGTTCTACATAGCCAACAAAGAGACAGGCATAGCTGGGGCCCATACGGGTGCCCATGGATACCCCTTTGGTCTGGAGGAAGTTGGAGGATTCGAAGGAGAAATTGTTGAGGGTGAGGACCAGTTCGGCCACACGAATGAGAGTGTCGGTGGAAGGGTACTGTTGGGGACGTCGGGAGAGGAAAAAACGGAGGGCTTGTAGGCCCTGGTCATGGCGGATGGACGTGTAGAGGGTTTGGATATCCATGGTGAAGATAAGGCATTGGGGGCAGGGGAAATGGAAATCTTGGAGGAGGTGGAGGGCGTGGGTGGTGTCTCGAACGAATGTGGGGAGTTCCTGGATGAGGGGGGGGGATAGGACAGTGTCGAGGTAGGTAGAGATGAGTTCAGTGGGGCAGGAGCATGCTGAGACAATGGGTCAGCCAGGGTGGTCAGGCTTGTGGATCTTGGAAAGGAGGTAGAACCGGGCAGTGCGGGGTTCCTGGAAGCTGTGGATGGGAGATCTCCTGAGGTGATGAGGTACTGTATGGTCTGGGAGATGATGGTTTGGTGATGGGGGGTGGGGTCATGGTCAAGGGGGCGGTAGGAAGAGGAGTCCTCGAGTTGGCGTTTGGCTTCAGCGGTGTAGAGGTCAGTGCGCCAGACTACCACTGCGCCCCCTTTATCCGCTGGCTTGATGGTGAGGTTGGGATTGGAGCAGAGGGATTGGTGGGCTGCGTGTTGTGAGGGTGAGAGGTTGGAGTGGGGGAGGGAGGTAGACAGGTTGAGGCAGTTCATGCCCCGGCGGCAGTTGGAAATGAAGAGGTCGAGGGCAGGTAATAGGCCAGCGCGGGGTGTCCAGGTGGATGCAGTGTGTTAGAGGTGGGCGAAGGGGTCCTCGGAAGGTGGGCGGGAGTCCTGATTGTGAAAGTAAGCTCGGATGCGGAGGCGGCAGAAGAAGTGTTCGACGTCACGGCGTGTATTAAATTCATTGATGCGTGGACGGAGGGGGATGAAGGTGAGTCCTTTGCTGAGGACTGATCGTTCGTCCTCAGTGAGGGGGAGGTCTGGAGGGATGGTGAAAACTCGGCAGGGCTGGGAGCTAGGATCTGGTGTGGGTGTAGAGCTGGGAGTGGGGGCGGAACCTGTAACTGGAGTGGGTGTGATGGGGGGAATGGGGGTGGAGCCATGAGCAGGGGTGGTGTCATTATTTTTACCTAACTAACTCCCTAACCCGCCCCATGGTATCCCTCCTGTTTGATTCCAAACGCATCTTACCAGTTGCCTCTCCCAAAGCATATCACCATCAGTGTACATCCCAATACGTACAAGCAATTCTTGCCCCTTGTGCCATTTTTAAAAGTCCTGTGATGTACCATGATGAATACTGGCATTTCATAGATGCCCTCCTCATTGAAAGCCATATATGTACATGTTGGAGAAGGGGAAGATGGTATTGCAATTCTCTTACCTGGATGTCTGGTTGGACTGGGCAGTACAAAGGAGAGGAGTCCTCTTCACAGAGGACCAGCAGAGAGGGCCACAACACCAGTTGCCATCTGCCTGGTCTGAGGTCATCGCCTGGACTGGTATTGTATCAATATGCTGGAGAAATACACAGCAGGACCATCAACAAGGTGCATGAGCTTCTCCACTCTACCAAGGTAAGTGCCTCAATCTCTTCAATACTTCACCCTCTCTCTTTCTGCTACTGCACCCATCTCCTGACAAAGTTCACTTTCTGCCATTTTCAACATTGCCTGCAGCTTATTCCCTCACATCACTAACTTGCCTACTTTCTGGCTTGGGGCACCTCCCTACCTTTGACCACCTGTACCAGCAGTTATAGCTGTGGCACCCACTTTCACCCCAGTCAATCCTTCCCTTTATCTAATGCCAGCAGAAGACACCCCACAACAGGGCCGAGAGAATGTGTGCAAATATAGGGACAACCAACATTAGGCTCCCCACCCCCTAACAGGAGAGATGCTAGCCCTCACAGAAGAAGAGCAGGACTGGTCCTGGGGAAAGGCAGTGATAACAACTGTGGAGAAATTTGTGGCTCCTTAGCAACCACCTTCTTGACCTCTGAGGGTGAGGCCATGGGGTCTTCAAAGGCAGCAACAGCAAAGCTGCCTCCTATACACCCAGCAGCTCAGATACCTATCTCAGGGGTTGGAATGGAAAATGTTAACCTCAGAAATTTTGTGTGCACAATCTGGCGAGCACCTCACAACAACAGCTCCACAGTCAGCTGAGGAAAATACAACTCCAGACTCTTGACACTCAGAGAACAGTCAGAGACCAGGCACCAGCTCAGGCCTAGGCAGGAGAGGAATCTGTGGGTGTGGACATCCACATATTAAAATAAACATCTGGGTAAATGGTCATCCAGTTCTAAAGGAGGTCAATACTGGTGCAGCAATTTCAGTGACCATAGAACTAGTCTTTAACAAAATTCACTCTGGACTCCAATGCTTAAGTTTGCACAAGACCTTGGCTAGACTGAGAACATATGCTACACATTAAGGGGACAATTTTGGTTCCATTCTCTCATGAGAAGCAGCTGGTTCAGTTTGCCACTGTTTGTAGTAAAAGGCTTGGACCCAAGCTTGATGGGACAAAATTGGTTGAGAGAGATTCACCTAGATCAGCTCTACATTTTTCAATTAGAAAATGGCTGCCTGAGTGAAGTCCTAAATAAACACATGGGAGTTTGTCAAGGAGGTCTAGAGACTATCCAAGGAGCCTAGACCACCTTGCAAGTTGACCAGGAAGCTGTTCCACAATTCTGCAAGGTCTGCCCTGCAAAAGTAGAGGCAGAACTCATAGAGTCATAGAATTATACAGGTTGGTTCATCTTTATGAGGATTTTAAATAAATGAGGATTTTAATAAATCGGGAACTGCTTCTTGTTTGACAGAAAAAATACGCATAAAGGATTTTTATGCAAAATTGGTAGGGGGTGGCTGCCCTCATGAAGCTGAGCCATGTGTACTTACATTGTGGTAGATGAGGATTCCCAGAATTATGTTACAACTAATGCCAATTAATACCAATTTGGACTATCATCTGCTTGTCCCATTTTCCAGTGGACAATGGAGTAACATTTCATGAGGTTTATCACTGGTCGCCATTTATCTGCATGATCAACTAATCACTAGGATGACCACTAAAGAGTGTTCAGGGAACATGGGCATAATGTTTAAATGTTTCTCTGAGATGGGGGTACTCCTCAGGAAAGAGAAATGTGTGTTGCAGGCAGCCCAAGTGACCCACTTAGGTTAACAAAGCTGGGTTACGCCCAGCTGGCGTGGCAGTCTCTCAGCTTGGTGTGACCTCAGCATGGACTTCCAGTATTGAGATGATTCCAGAGTGTTCTCCCACCCTCATGAGCCTCAAGGTGAAGTCCAGCATGGTCTGGGGTCAAGGTCCAGTGCGGATCGAAGGCTAGGTGCTGGCATGAACTGGGTTGAAAAACTGCTATTCTGAACTTTTTATTTCTATGCTTTTCTAATTTATTTCTGTAATGCTGGACTTTTCATTTCTTTACTTTTCTAATTATTTTCCTAAGAACTTGTACCCAAGAATCTGTACCTGAAAGTGCTGACTTGTAAACTTTCCACTGTACTTATCTGAGTACATGTGACAGTAAAGCTAATTCAATTTATTAGCTAGGTGCAAAAGATTCCATGGCATCAAAACGAACAGGTGGCGTTTTCTTGGCCATCGATCAAGAAACATCATTAAAAACTGATGAACACATTCTCTCATTCCTATTTCTGCAGTGTCATCTGCTAGGTTTCCTTTAGAACACTGGCTCCACTTCAAAAGTACTTTGTGGGTACCCAAGGATGGCTTTATGTTGTGGAAGGCACCAGAAAAATCCAAGTCTCTCTTTTTATTCCCAGATTTGTTGTGTTGAATGATGTAGGAAAGACAGGAGTCAACTGGAGTGACGGCTATCAGCTTGGCCCCACCCCAGGAGCCTGGCCCTGCCCTGTCAAGTCATTAAATGGGCTCAAGATGCCAAAAGCTTCTCAGAAAGAGAAAACCCAAACATGTCACTGACCTTCCAGCCCACTGCTGAGACTCCCATTGCCTTCACAAGATTGCAGCAAGTGATAGTATTTTTGAAAGATAATTCATTGACTGTGAAGCACGATGAAATGTTCTAATGGTGTGAAAGGCACTTTCTAAATGCTGTCTCCCTTCACCAGGGTGTGCTGGTCATGCCTACTGCTTTGCAAGCTCTCTTCCTGTTGATATATTCTGATCAGTGAAGGTGGGATGTGGCTAAGTGGGAATTAATTGCCCACTCCAGGGCCCTCAGTGTAATGGTGCAGGAAAGACGTCCTCAGGCCTACCCACTACGGACTTCATTGGAGTAGAGGTGCCAAGGTGATAAAGACCCCTACCCACCCTTGTACCACTTGATTAAATGTCCCATTGCCAAATTGTCCATTGGGGAGGATACAAGATTTTGCCCTCTATTATTTTTTCATTGAAGTTATGTCCCAGAAACAGTAACAAAATAAATAGTCCAAGTAATTTACTGCAGAGGGTGAAGGTAAAGGAGAAAAACTCACTAGGCTTTTAGTGAAGCCTGCTGAATGGCAAACAGAACAACAATTCAAGTACTCACCTAAAAGATTCCAGCTCTGAGAATGCTTCATTATACTGCAGCATTAAGATCACACTTGAGCTAAGAGCAAATGGGACTTGGACCTCTGACATTCTGAGCCTGCTCCTCCCAACCACATCAGAAATGATGTTAAATCACTGACTATAATTGGGAAGCAATATCTCCATTCCAGTTGTCAGACGAGAATTGATTTCCTCCATAGCGTGATAGAGTTGAGATACCATGGCTCTATTCTAAATTCTGCCATAGTCATGCTGTTCTAAGTACAGATGCAGTGTGAAAATCCTCAGAGACATGTAGATGTTTACAGCATAGAAAGAGATCATTCTGCCTATCATTCCCATGCTAATTGACAAAGAGCTGATGACACTGATTCCATTTTCCAGCTTTGACCCATAATTTGGAGACTATGACAAATTGATATCTTAATACTGTTTAATTATTACCATGATTTGGAGGGGTCCGTGTTGGACTGGGGTGGACAAAGTTAAAAATCACAAACACGAGGTTATAGTCCAACAGGTTTAATTGGAAGCACACTAGCTTTCGGACTGCTTTCCTTCAACCACCTGATGAAGGAGCAGCACTCCAAAAGCTAGTGCTTCCAATTATTACCAGAGTTTCTGACTCAACCACACTTTCAGGCAATGATTTCTCATCTCCCACCACCCTTCAAGTGAAAACTCACCTCTCCTCTTAGCTTTCAACCTTAAATCTGTGCTCCCTGGTTTTTGGCCCAACCAGGTTTGGGAAAAGGGCCTTTCTAACCAATTTATAATCTTTTAAATGTCTTTGAGATCTCATTGCAGCATTCCCTACTCCAGGAAAACAATAGTACTGAAGACTTGTGCTCCAGAACTTGGTGCCTCCTTAGCCAAGCTGTTCCAATACACTTACAACACTAGCATCTACCTGATAACATGGAAAATTACCCAGGTGTGTCCTGTCTACCAAAAGCAGGACAAATCCAACCCAGTCAATTAGTGCCCCATCAGTCTACTCTCAATCATCAGTGAAATTATGGAAGGTATCATCAACAGCATCAATCAAAGAGCACATACTGAGCAATAACCTGCACAGTGACACCCAGCTGGGGTTCCCTTAGGGCCACTCAGCTCCTGACCTCATTACAGCCTTGGTTCAAATGTGGACAAAATAGCTGAATTCCAGAGGTGAAGTGAAAGTGACAGCCCTTGACATCAAGGCCTCATTTGATCAAATGTGGCATCAAAGAGCCCTAGCAAAATTGGCATCAATGGGAACTGGGGGGAAAATCTCCACTGGTTGGACTTATACCTAGGACGTAGGAAGATGTTTGTGGTTGTTAGTTGTTGAAGGCCATCTCAGATCAAGGACCTTTCTGTAGGAGTTCTTCAGGGTATCATCCCAGGCTCAACCATCATTATCTGCTTCATCAATGACCTTCTCTCCATCAAAAGGTCAGAAATAAGGATATTCACTGGTGATTGCAAATTGTACAGCACCATTCACAACACCTTAGATATCAAAGCAGTTAATGTTCAAATGCAACAAAACCTGGACAATATCCAGGCTCATGCTGACAAGTGGAAGGTAACATTTATGCCACACAAATGTCAGACAATGACTATACCCTTCTTTTCTGAAAGTTGTTCCTAAGCTCAAAGAAACTCTGTCCTTGATTTTCTTTTCAGAGGGCTCCTATCAGTTTGGTTTGGTACAGAGATGAAAAAGATTTTGAAAGGCCTTTTGTTTATATATAAACAGATGAGACTTCAGGCCAAAGTGGCCATGTTTTAGAAGTGATCTGTATAATGAAAGGGGGTGGTCAGCTCTTTAGCTGAGTTGACCAGTTTTAGTTCAGTCTTGAACTGGGAATTTCAACAGGGAGCTGTGTGGAAACTCTCTCTTTTCTGCCCTTCAACTTCAACCTGTAAGCATGTGTTCCATTTATACTGGATTTTAAAGGGAGTTTCCTTATTGGGACTGTTGTGTATATTCGGAACAGCACAATTAAGTCTAGTTGGATAGGTTGAGTTCTGTAAGGGCTCATTATTCTGTTCTTTTTGTTACATTGTGTAGTTTTGTGAATAAATTTTTGTCTGTTCTAAAATCTAGTAGTCAACCTAGCTAACTTAATCCAGGTAATTTTTAGATTAGATCACTTACAGTGTGGAAACAGGCTCTTCGGCCCAACAAGTCCACACCGCCCCGCCGAAGCGTAACCCACCCATACCCCTACATGTACATCTACCCCTTACCTAACACTACGGGCAATTTAGCATGGCCAATTCACCTGACCTGCACATCTTTGGACTGTGGGAGGAAACCGGAGCACCCGGAGGAAACCCACACAGACACGGGGAGAACGTGCAAACTCCACACAGTCAGTCGCCTGAGGCGGGAATGTACATTTACCGAAACAAATTGCAAAGTTATGGTCTGGAGCTGCCTGCTTAAGAATATTTTGAGTGGTCTGGCTTAGTCCATAACAAAGGGACAACCAAACTGCTGCCCCTTGACATTCAATGGTGTTCCCATTATTGAATTCCCCACCACCAATATTCTGGAGCTACCATTGAACAGAAACTCAACTGGATAAGCCATAGAAATACAATGGCCAGAACAACAGGCCAGAGGCTAGGAATACTGGAGTGAGTATCTCATTTCCCAACTTCTCAAAGTCTGTCCACCATCAAAAGGCACACATCGGGAGTGTGATGGAACACTGCCCACTTGGCTGAATGGATCCAGGCAAGCTCCAACAAAACTCAATAAGTTTGATACCATCCAGGACAAAGCAACCTGCTTGATTGGCACCACATCCACAAGCATCGACTCCCTGCACCATAGTAGCAGTGTGTATTACCTATACCATGCACTTCAGAAACTCACCAATGCTCCTTAGATAGTACCTTCCAAACTCCAATGACTACCATCTAGAAAGAAAAGGGCAGCAGATACCCAAGAACACCACCACCTGTATGTTCCCTTCCAAGCCACTCACCATCCTGACTTAGACATATATCACTATTCCTTCACTGTGGTTTGGTCAAAATCCTGGAATTCCCTCCCTAAGGGCATTGTGAATCAACGTGCAGCACATGGACGCAGCATTTCAAGAATGCTGCTCAATACCATCCTCTCACAGACAACGAGGGATGGGCAATAAATGCTGGCCCAGTCTGAGATGCCCACATCCCATGAATGAATTTTTGAAAAATCCTGGTAAACCTCCTCTGCACTCCCCACCTCTAGTGCAATCATACCTTTCATATAATGTGGTGCTGAGCACTGAACATAGCAATTCAATTGTGGCCGAGTTAGAATTTTACACAACTCAATATAGAATAATCTCCCCTACTGTTGTAGTCTTTGCCTCGGTTAACAAAGGCAAGCATCCCAAATCCCTTCCTGACCTCTGATTCTACCTGTTGTGCTACCCTCAGACAGCTGTGGGTATGCACAACCAAGCCCCTCTGATCTTCAGTCCTTTAAAGCTACATACCATACATAATGTGCTCATTACCTTCATAGCCCTACCCAAGTGTTTAAGAAAGGCAGTAAAGACAAGCCAGAGAACTATAGTCCAGTGAGCCTGACCTCGGTGGTGGGCAAGTTGTTGGAGGGAATCCTGAGGGACAGGATGTACCTGTATTTGGAAAGGCAAGGACTGATTCGGGATAGTCAACATAGCTTTGTGCATGGAAAATATGTCTCACAAACTTGACTGAGTTTTTTGAAGAAGTGACAAAGAAGATTGATTGAGGGCAGAGCAGTAGATGTGATCCAAATGGACTTCAGTGAGACGTTCGACAAGGTTCCCCATGGGAGACTGATTAGCAAGGTTAGATCTCATGGAATACAGGGAGAACTAGCCATTTGGATACAGAACATGCTCGAAGGTAGAAGACAGAGGGTGGTGGTGGAGGGATGTTTTTCAGACTGGAGGCCTGTGACCAGTGGAGTGCCACAAGGATCGGTGCTAGGCCCTCTACTTTTTGTCATTTACATAAATGATTTGGATGTGAGCATAAGAGGTACAGTTAGTAAGTTTGCAGATGACACCAAAATTGGAGGTGTAGTGGACCGCGAAGAGGGTTACCTCAGATTACAACAGGATCTGGACCAGGTGGGCCAATGGGCTGAGAAGTGGTAGGTGGAGTTTAATTCAGATAAATGCAAGGTGCTGAATTTTGGGAAAGCAAATCTTAGTAGGACTTATATACTTAATGGTAAGGTCCTAGGGAGTGTTGCAGAACAAAGAGACCTTGGAGTGCAGGTTCATAGCTCCTTGAAAGTGGAGTCGCAGGTGGATAGGATAGTGAAGAAGACGTTTTGGTATGCTTTCGTTTATTGGTCAGAGTATTGAGTACAGGAGTTGGGAGGTCATGTTGCGGCTGTACAGGACATTGGTTAAGCCACTGTTGGAATATTGCATTTAATTCTGGTCTCCTTCCTATCGGAAAGATGTTGTGAAACTTGAAAGGGTTCAGAAAAGATTTACAAGGATGTTGCCAGGGTTGGAGGATCTGAGCTACAGGGAGAGGCTGAACAGGCTGGGGCTGTTTTCCCTGGAGCATCGGAGGCTGAGGGGTGACCTTATAGAGGTTTACAAAATTATGAGGGGAACGGATGGGATAAATAGACAAAGTTTTTTCCCTGGGGTCGGGAGTCCAGAACTAGAGGGCATAGGTTTAGAGTGAGAGGTGAAAGATGTAAAAGAGACCTAAGGGGCAACTTTTTCATGCAGAGGGTGGTACGTGTATGGAATGAGCTGCCAGAGGATGTGGTGGAGGCTGGTACAATTGCAACATTTAAGAGACATTTGGATGAGTATATGAATAGGAAGGATTTGGAGGGATATGGGCCGGGTGCTGGCAGGTGGGACTAGATTGGGTTGGGATATCTGGTCAGCATGGACAGGTTGGACTGAAGGGTCTGTTTCCATGCTGTACATCTCTATGACTCTATGACTCTAAGTGCATTGCTTCTCTGGCTTGAAAAGCCATTTCTCACTAATCTGTCTACTTCATCAATCCTTTATGAAGTTATGGCTTTCCTCTTCACTATTTACCACCCTACCAATTTTTATAATATCCACAAAGTCCTTGATCATACCTCATGTATTTAAGTCCAAATTATTAATGTACACCACAAAGAATGAGCACACCAGAACTGGGGACTACGGAAACCCACTGGAAACAGGCTTCCAGTTACAGAACCAACTTAAACTACATCAAAAGTCTTAACAAGTCCATGTAGGAAAATACATTTCCCTCATCAACACTCAAAAACCATTTAAATCTGCCAACACATTCTCACGCACTGTCATTTCTTTTAGAAGTTCAACCCTATATTTTTATACTCCTCGAAGGAATCTGCCATAAACTTTTCTTTTACCCTTAATCCTAAATTTTGCATCAATTTACATCCAGGGATCCTGGTCTTTGTCCTACCCTTTCTCTTTGTGTGAATATATTTGTCCTAAGAGTTTTTTATTTCCTCATTGAATGTCTCCCACTTCTCTAACAAAGTTTCTTACAGGCAAATGATCTTCGTAATCTTTGTAAAATTAGCCTTTCCCCAGTCTAGATTTTTATTCCAGTCCATCCTTATCCAGTTCCATAGTAATCCAAAATCTGAGTTATGGTCATCATCTCCAAACTTTTTTCCCAACTGATGTGCCTCCATCTGCTCAGGTTTGTTTTTGAATATAAAGTCCAGAACCACCTCTTCCTTGTTGGGCTTCCTACATTCTGGTTAAAAAAGTTTTCTTGAATGCAATTTAACAATTTGTTCCCACCTCACCTTGCATACAGAAATTATCCCAGTTTCTATTTGGATATTTGAAATTACTACTATTACTACCTTCATAGTCTTACACCTCTGAAGTTGATTACACATTTCAACCTTGATCTTGCTGGGATTATTTCGGGGTGCAGCATGTTTGTCCCTGCTGTGTTTTTCACTTCTATCCAAAAGGCCTGATTTGATGATTCTTCCAAGGTTTGATCCCTCCTCACTCCCATAATTCATTCTTTGATCAATATTGCATAACCCGTGCATCTTCAAACTTCCTTGAATACCCTAGAATGAGGAATGTTGAGCTGCCAATCCTGCCCATCTTTTGGCCAAGTCTCAGTCATAGCTATGACATCATACTTGCATCAGCTTGTCTGTCTTATTTCTCAGGCTCCTTGCATTAAAATATATTCCATTTAGCCTTGCAGCACTTAGTCCTTTCTTAACTAGTTTGTGTTTCTGTCTCCTTCCAAACTCACTCGACCTTTTAACTTTTAATTCACCACAGCCTCTCACTCCACTGAACTACTTGACAGGATCCCATCACCCTGCCAGTGTAGTTTAAATCCCAATAACATTAGCAAACCTCCCTAAGAGGATGTTTGTCATGTTCCTCTTCAGATGAAACTGTCTGACTTTAATAGGTCCCACTTCCCCAGAAGCGGTCCCAATGCTTTTAGACTCAAATCTTCCCTCTTGCACCTACTCTCCAATCCTGCATTTCCTATACTCAGTACTGTCTAGCACTAGGAGTAATTCTGTTTGGGAGGCACTGGCCTAGTGGATGGCCTGTTAACGCAAAGAGCTAGGTAATGTTCTGGGTACCTGGGTTTGAATCCCGCCAAGACAGATGTTGGAACTTGAATTCAATAAAAATCTGAAATTATGAATTTGATGATAATCATGAAACCATTGTTGGGGAAAACCAATCTGGTTCACGAAAGTCCTTTAGGGAAGGAAACTGCCATCGTTACCTGGTCTGGACTACATGTGACTCCAGACCAGTGATGTGGTTGACTCTTAACTGCCCTCTAGGAATGAGTAAAAAAAAGTCTGGAGATTACTACCTTTGGTATTTTCAATTTCCTACTTAGCTCCCTAAAGTCTGCTGACAGGACCTCATTTCTTTCTTTCTATGCCATTATTCCTAATGAGGACCATGGCCTCTGGCTGTTCACTCATCCCTTTCAAAAAGGTTCTGTGACACCTTTAAGCCTGCCATCAAGAGGAAACATACCATCCTAAGGACCCATACATGGCTGCTCTCCTCACTAACAAATCCGTAACCACTATCGCCATTTCCAAATATCTTTCTTCACCCCTCTCGGAGCACCCATAGTCCAATGGCTGGCCTCCACACAGGAATCATCACTCTCACTGGTTTCTAAGGATGAGAAACTGTTTGTAAGTGTGATGCACTCGGGGAATTTCCTCACTCCCTGCCTGGTCACCTTTCTCTGTGTGATGGTTACCTATTCCTTCTCTCCCTGGTCTTTCTTAAGCTGTAGGGTGACCACATTCTGAAATATACGATCCATGAACTTGTTAGCCTCATGAATGCCTTGTTGGCCTCCCAGCTTTCAAGCTGCAAAGTCCAGATCTCATGTTGCTGCAGCTGGGGCACATCCTGCACATGGTCATTCAGAACAATCAGAGTGTGTAGGATTCTCCACGTACAGGTCATTCTTCTATAATGTGACAGTTGTGTTCCTCTGTAACCTCATGTGATATTGTGCTGTGGAAAACCACAATAGAAAATCGCACTGTAGAAGACCACTGATAGAAAATCTCTAGACGCATTCAGTAGGAAGTTCATATTATCCAAATAATATCCATAATTCATTAATCACGTTATAGCGCTGATAAAGCATGCATTATAGCAGAATGACCTGTAGTGTAGGATGTGCACAGCATGGGCCTGAGCTCCTCAGGTACTCACTAACTGTATACATTTTAAACCCTTACTTTTATTTTATCCTGACTCCGGCATGAGAATAGACCAGAAAAATCTTCTTGATTTTGAGAGGGTCTTCATCTTGCCCACTCCTCTTCTGTCCCCAGTGGATGTAGTTCACACAGACTTTACCAAGGCTTTTGAGAAGATGTCACAAGGGAGACTGGTCAAGAAGTTAAGGACTCATGGGATTCAGGGCAATTTGGAAAATTGGAACCAAAATTGGCTTGGTGGCAGAAAGCAGACAGTGTCAGGCTAAGGCTGTTTTTGTGAATGGAGCCCTTTGCCTAGTAATGTACCACAGAGATTGGTGCTGGGTCCCTTGCTGTTTACTCTTTATATTAAGGAATGTAGGCAGTATAACCTGTAAGTTTAAAAGTTGTGGTATGGTAAACAGTGAGAGGAAAACCTTAGACTACTGGATGACTGGGCTGGACAGTGGTAATTAGGCTGGACAATGGAAAAAGATATTTAATACTGAAAAATGTGAGGTGATGCGATTTGGTAAGACTAACAAGGAAAGGGAGTACGGTAGGACTCTAGGAGGTACAGAGGATCAGAGGGATCTTAGTGTGCATATTAATAGATCCTTGAAGGCATCAGGACAGGCTGGGAAGGTGATAATGAAGGCATATGGGATAACTGCCTTTATTAGTCAAGTTTCTGAACACAAGAGTATAATTATGATGGAGAACATTATGATGGAGCAGTATGTAACATTAGTTAAGCCACAGCTGCAGTACTCTGTAGTCCGGTCACCATGCTATCGGAAAGTGAAAACCCTGCCAGTCATTGCGGATTCTCCCATTGAATCTTACCACATGTGCCTCTTTAATTATCGACCCCACCCCTATGGTATCCCACATGTCAGGTTAGAATCATAGAATCCCTGCCGTGTGGAAACAGGCCAGTCGGCCCATCAAGTCCACACCAACCCTCTGAAAGGCATCCCACCCAGACCAACCCCATCTCTGTAATTCTATATTTCCTATGACTAGCTCAACCCACCCACACATCCCTGGACACTATGGGTAATTTTGCATGGCCAATCCACCTAACCTGCACAACTTTGGACTGTGACAGGAAACCCATGCAGACACAGGAAGAATATGAAAACTACATACAGACAGTAGCCTAAGGGTAGAATTACACCTGGGTCCCTGGTGCTGTGAGGCATCAGTGCTAACCACTGAACAGCCATGCCATCCACAGTTCTATCCCAATCTTATCAAATGCTTTGGACAAAACACTGCTAGGCCTCGCTGTGAAAATGCTCCAAAAAGCTTGATAGAACTTGGCTAAAAAGAAGTAAAATTGAGTCCATAGAGTATTGTAGCCCAGAAAGGCATCCTTCAGCCCATCATGTACAAGCCAATCACCGACCTCCTACCTACCCTTCCCAGTCACACTTCCCAGTTATGGCCTTTCAAGTGAGCATTGAACTAATTATGAAATGTTATAATGTTTCCTACCCCTACCTCTTCATACTGTGAGTTCCAAATGCCCACCATTAAAAACATTATCTTCAAATTCCCTGTAAGCCTCAGCACATGCCATTACTGGAAGAACTCCGCACTGTTGGGATATGCCTGGTTCTGTGAAACCTGTGCCATCTTTAAAAGGCTATCATGTACACAATCTTTCTGAAGCTGCCCCGCACGATTCCTGATGTTTGTCCTAGATATGGCAGCCAAAGGGAATTTGAATCCTACTTCATGGACAGAGATATGGGGGTCCTGCTAGATAGGGTAGTGTACAGGTGGAATGCCCACCTCTCCCAGGATTGACAGTGGCAACCATGACATTAAAGCATGCCCCGCCTGATCAGAGGGTGCCACTCATGTCAGGGCAATGCAGTCTCAGGCGTCTGGCGGAATGCCCAGAACCCTGGAAAGAAGGTCAATGACCTTCTCCACTTTGCCAGAGATATCATCATATTCTGTCTGATACCTCACACTCACTCTCTCTCTGCTACTGCACCCACTTCCTACCAAGGCTCATTCTCTGCCACTCTCACTACTGCCCGCACCAACTTCCCTCACTCATTCTCACCCACCCCAGCCAACAACACCACTAACCCTGCATACCCTCTGTGCTGCCTCCTCACTTGCTTTAACACCTGTCCACCTGCACCAACAGAAACAGCTGTGCCATCCACTTTCATCTTCTGTAATAGCAGCCTCTCTCTCTTTCCCCTTTCAAGAAAAACAGCAACAGAAAGACTGAGATGCCCAACATTCAACTCTACATCCTTTACATAAACGGTATGATAAATCTGACTGGCCCTGTGACTGACCGTGCTCAGGTGGATCTTGATGTCCTGTGAAGGATCCTGGACTGACAACTCTTTACTCGGCTTGACTGAGGGCTGCTGAAAAACAGTTTTGTGGCTCTGTGTCTGCATTAAACAGCATGACAAGACAGCAATACTTGGAGACTGGTATCGCTGGCATGACAAGACAAGGCGAGGATGCTGTGAGCAAGCAGGTAGGCTCAGAATCAGTGAACACTATGAGGTGGCATGATGTCTCAATGGAGAAAGTGAGGGCTGCAGGTGCTGGAGATCAGGGCCAAGAGTGTGGTGCTGGAAAAGCGCAGCTGGTCAGGCAGCATCTGAGGAGGAGAATCGACGTTTCGAGCACTAACCCATCATCAGGAATGAGGCTTGTGGGTCAGGGGGTTGAGAGATAAATGGGAGGGGGGGGGGGGGGGGTTGGGGCTGGGGGAAGGTAACTAATGACTAGAGGATGCAGTGAGAGAGAGGCTCACTGAGATCCTTGTAGAGAGAGGAGGATGGTTAGCACTACTACCTCACAGTACCAGGGTCCCAAATTCAATTCCACCCTTGTGCAACTGGCTTTGTGGAGTTTGCACATTCTTCCTGTGCCTATGTAGATTTTCTCCAGGTGCTCTAGTTTCCTACCATAGTCTAAAGATGTGCAGGTTAGGTGAATTGGCAGGGTTACAGGAATCAGGTGGCCTGCTCTTTGGAGGGTTGGTGTAAACTTGATGGGCCGACTTCCACACTCTAAGGATGCTATGACAGTGAGTGAAGATCTGGAGACGTAGTCTGGTCCAGTCCATGAGCTGCATGTGTGTCCCTGAGCACCCAGTGTCCTTGCTGCAGCATTACAATAAGAGGTACCAGTGTAGCTCAAGGTGCAGCACTGAAGGACAGAAACATTATATAAGCGGATTGGGATGTGCCATGAGGATTGTTATCAGACTGGTACATATCAGATGTCAATGTCTGTGCATGTATGGCTAGTGCCCATGGACTATGCCCTGAGAAGTTGATGATCAATGTCCAATATGGCGATCTTTTGCGGTGAACTGGCATCTACACTGATTACCATGTTGAAAATTCCCAATGTCCAGTTTCTCTGGCAAATTTGGTGAAACAGGAAGTTGAATTTTGATAAGGTCCATTGCAGCATTAATGAGGCTTCTGATGTTTTAACCCTCGGTATCTGCCACAATCTTCTTTTACTTATCCAATCCTCCACCCGTCTCAACAAATCCGTCAAGGATTTATTGGTTCCACTCTTAACTTTACCTGCACTCTCACTATTTTCATTTTGAATGACTCCCACGACTCCAATGTAGACTTTCTTTGAAGTAGCTGCTCCCAGTCCACTTTAGTTCTCTGTTGCTTTGTTACTGTAAAAGTCTTCAAATGTTAAACGTTGCCCTTTGGCTCTTTTTGTCAGTTGCTGAAATATTATCTCTTTTTACAAGATGATCAGTCTCTGGGGGACGATAACAGTATTATCAGCATACCCAAGTATGTTTGCCAATGATGTTACCATGGTATCAGCAGGGAGGTAGAGAAAAGGAAACTAATGCCTCACACTCAAATTGAAAATCTTCCCTAAAAGGAGAATACAGCTGTTTTCCCGATCCTTTGCATGAAGATAACAAAGTGATGCAAAATCCCTAAAAAAGGATAATGTGAGTTTATGTTTTAGGCTGTTCCCAAAGTCGTCAACGGGAGCTGTCAGCTACTCAAGCGTGAAACACTCTGAAATGTTCAGATCCGTAGCAAAAACAACACCAAAGCCAAAAGATTAGATGAAAAATCTCAAATCACTGCACTTCAGCCAAAGGTCATCAATCGTCTACTTCAAAGCTATGCAGCTATAAATAGTCTGAGAGATTAATGCCTTTTAGTTTCTATTTAATAGCTTCACACAGTCTAAATCATTTTGTCTCTATTCCTTCCCTGATCGTTTCATCTTTATTGTCATTGCTGGACAAGTTCATGGATTTTACATTTAAAAAGGAATGTGGCCTGAGAAGGGTTCAGAAGTAAAATATGAATATTTTAGTTAGAGGTTCAGGAATATTTTGAATGATTGATGAACAGATAATTAAGAAAGTGAGAAATGTTACAGCTCCAGATTGAATCTTTAATCTTTGAGTAGTTATGATTCATGCATGTAATTGCTGAGGAAAGGAAAGTACGTTTTCTTTTTAAAGGGACTGGCCAAGGTCACTTTGTGCAGATGGAAAGTTCAATTGCTCCAGTTTTTGGTTATGCGGGATGATGCCTTGTGTGTCTGCTCTTATCGAGGTAGACACTACACAAATTTAGTACTGCCTCCTTAATTGAACGATTTTAATGTTTAGCATTGTGTAACACAAGCTGCTGATTTGCTGTATCCTCAAGAGGGGGCGCCACAGTGTGTGTGGTAAGCCCATATTTCAGATCGACTGTTTCTTTTAAAGATAGTCTGTCCCTCTGAAAAATAAACTATCCTCTTAAAGGTAGTCTATCCCTCAAAAAGAAGACTGTACCTCTTAAAGATAGACTGTCCTCTTACAGATAGACTGTCCTCTTAAAGAAAGCCTGTCCTGCTTAAAGATAGTCTGTCATGAAGTCAAACAGATTTTCAGCACAAAAAAAAGCTCTTTAGCCCACCTAACCATTCTTCACTTTCCAACATTGGGCATTGTATACCTTGGTATTATAATTGTTCATCTAAATGAACTACAGTCATAGAATCATAGAGTCATAGCACATGAAAACAGACCTTTCGATCCAACGAGTCCATGCTGACCATGTTCCTGAACTAAACTAGTCCCACTTGCCTGCATTTGACCCATAACCTTCCAAACTTTTCCTATTCATGTACTTATCCAAATGTCTTTTAAACATTGCAATGGTATTTACATCCACCATTTTCTCTGCCAGTTCATTACTTGCTGGGCGGCACGGTGGCACAGTGGTCAGCACTGCTGCCTCACAGCGCCAGAGACCCGGGTTCAATTCCTGACTTGGGCGACTGACTGTGTGGAGTTTGCACGTTCTCCCAGTGTCTGCGTGGGTTTCCTCCGGGTGCTCCGGTTTCCTCCCACAGTCCAAAGATGTGCAGGTCAGGTGAATTGGCCATGCTAAATTGCCTGTAGTGTTAGGTAAGGGGTAGATGTAGGGGTATGGGTGGGTTGCGCTTCGGCGGGGCGGTGTGGACTTGTTGGGCCGAAGGGCCTGTTTCCACATTGTAAGTAATCTAATTCCATACACCAACCACTCTCTGTGTAAACAAATTGCCCTTCATGTCCTTTTTTTCTTTCTTCTCTCACCTTAAAAGTATGCCCCTTGTTTTGAACTCCCCCACCTGAGGAAAAAGACTTTTCCTCTTCATCTAATGTATGCTCCTCATGTTTTTTAGAAACTATAAGGTCACCCCTTAACTTGCGACACTCCAGTGAAACAAATCCCAGCCAATCCAGCCTTTCCTTATAATTCAAACTTTCCATTTCTGGCAGCATCCTAGTAAGCCCCTCTCCAGTTTAATAATATCCTTCAAACCTGCACACAGTATTCCAGAAGATACCTCACTAATGTTCTGTACAACCTCAACACAACATCCCAACTCCGATACTCAAAGGTCTGAGCAATGATGGCAAGTGTGCTATATACCTTTTTAACCACCCAATTTACCTGTCACACAAAGAATTATGTTCCTGAACCTCTAAGTTTCTCTGTTCAATGACACTACCCAATGTATACTTTTAGTTGTATAAGACTTGCCTTTTTTTGTTCTACCAAAATGCTATACTTCATATTTGTCTAAATTAAATTCCATCTGTCACTCCTCAGCCTGTTGACTTAGTCCACTATACCACCAATTGGTGTCATCCACAAACTTACTAACCATATCTCCTAGCTTCTCATCTAAATCATTTACATACATGATAAACAAAAGTGGATCCAGTCCCTTTGGAACACTGCTTGTCACAGGTCTCCAGTCTGAAAAACAACCCTCCACTGTCACCCTCTGTCTCCTACTGACAAGCTTACATTGAATCCCATGTGATTTAACTTTACTAATTAGTCTACCATGTGAAACCTTGTCAAAGTTGTTACTAAAGTCCAAGTAAACACCATCTATCGCTCTGCCCTCATCAATCGTTTTGGTTACTTCCATAATAAACTCATTAAGTTTGTGAGACACAATTTCTCTCACACAAAAGCATGCTGACTATCGCTAATCATTTCTGTGTATCCAAATTCATGTAAATCATATCTTTCAGAATTACCTCCAGCAACATACCGAACATTGATGTCAGACTCACAGATCGACAGTTTCCAGACTTCTTCTCTACAGCCTTTCTTAACTAACAGCACAATATTAGCCACCCTCCAGCCCTTTGTATCTCACCCATGGTTCTAGATGATCCAAATATTCCTGCTAGAGCCCCTGCCATTTTCCCACAATGTACTGGGATACACATGATCAGAGTTAAAATTGTGGTGCTGGAAAAGCACAACAGGTCAGGCAGCATCCGAGGAGCAGGAGAATCGATGTATCGGGTATAAGCCCTTCACCATGAATGAATTGATTCTCCTGCTCCTCGGATGCTGCCTGACCTGCTATGCTTTTTCAGTACCACACTCCTGACTCTGACCTCCAACATCTGCAGTCCTCACTTTCTCCTACACATAAAAGTTCCTGGAGATTTATCGATCTTTATGTTTTCTAAGGCCTCCAGAACTTCCTCTTCTGAAATATGAACTTCCCTGAGTTCTCTCACCACCATTTCTTTCTACACAGTAAAAACTGAAGCAAAATATTCATTTACTATCTCTCCCATCTCCTGAGCATCTTCAATGTTATGAGGGTTTCTGCCTCTACTATCCTCACAAGCTTGTCCTCAAATCTCCTGTCCCTTAGCTTAAATCTATGCCCTTGTCATTGATCTCTCAATAGACAGGGAAAAGTTTCTTCTTGTCTAACCTCTCTATGCTCCTCATAATTTCGTACATCTCAACCATGGTCTACACCTCTCTAAGATAGTCTGTCCCTCTTAAACATATCTCGTCCCTCTCAATGATAGACTGCCCCTTTTCAAGATAGCTGCCCCTCATAAAAAGGAGGAGAGCAAAGTTCTGCAGATTCTGGAAATCTGAGGTGCCCACTCTCTGCCTCCTTCTCATATTGTTGCTGCTCTTTCTCCCTCCCACTTGGTCAAGACATCTCATTGAAACTCATAAAATCGTGAAGCAGTTTGACAGTGTGGTCATTGAGGGGTTGTTTCCCTGGGCCAGGGAAATCTAAAACACTGGGGCACAGTATCAGCATAACAGACTGATCATTTAGGATTGAGCTGACGAGAAATGGTTCATTCAAAGGTTTGTGAATGTTTGGAATTTTTTATCCCAGATTGATACACATGTACTGGAGTTAGGCTGGGGTTGACAGATTTCCAATCTTTCAGGGAACAGAGCGATGAATATTGCATGTTTGAGTTTATGATTGTCAGGATTGGAGCATGTGTGATGAGTTGGAGTTACGTTGGGTGCAGTCTATGAAGAGACAACCCCTAGCTCAGTCTTGACTACCTTTAGGAGAAACCCTCTAGAGAATCATGTATGAGAGCTGAAAATTCAAAATCTTAAAGCTTTCTAGAGGACTTCCTTTTGACAGCGCCTGAATGAAAACCTTTTGAAGATCCCAGTGTGACCAATGACACACTTACATCCATTGACTGTGTCCAGTGACCAGTGTGTGTCCATTGACCCACCTGTGCCCAGTGACTGTGTCCAGTGACCCACCTGTATCCAGTGACTGAGTTCAGTGACTGGACAGTGCCCAGTGGCCTGCCTGTGACCAGTGACCAGTCTCTGTCCTGTCATGTGATGTGTTTGTGTCCAGTGACCTGCCTGCATCCAGTGACTGTGTTCAGTGACTGGCCAATGCCCAGAGACCTGCCTGTACCAGTGACCAGTCTCTGTTCTGTGATGTGCTTGTGTCCAGTTGCCCACTTGTATCCAGTGATTGTGTCCAGTGAGCAGTCTGTGTCCACTGACTGTGTCCAGTAATCAGCCTCTGTCCTTTGTTGAGCTTGCGTCCAGTGACCCAACTGTTTCCAGTTACCCAATTGTATCTGGTGACTGTGTCCAGTGACTGGTCTGTGTCCAGTGACCAGTCTGATCCCAGTGACCACTCTTCTGTCCAATGACCAGTCTGTGTCTAGTGACCCGGCTATTTCCAGTGACCAGTTTGTGTCCATATTTATACATTAAAATATTTAAATGTTCATACTTTTGTATGTGAAACCATGTGTTGTGAACTTTGGATTTCTGTCAAATCAGTGCTATTATTGTTTAAAAAAGTCAATAATTTTGTTATTTATTAAAGAAACATAGTTGGTGGATCTTTTTATTCTAAAACTAATAGAGAGAAAACATATGATTTGTTATATCGATAACTGGGTAGGACATTTAAATTGACATTGTAACTAGTGGAGTGGTTAGACTAGAGCAAGGTTATGCCCACACTAACCTCATCATAACTGGCCTCACAGAAGGGTGGGATCAATTGGCCATTACAAATAATCTGAAATGAGACAGTTCAAGTATTTAAAGGTAAGAACTGACGGGCGAGAAATAAAACAATAGGAAATGTACTGCGCAAGCAACGAGCAGTCAGTGACAGTGCTCAAGTGGCAGGAGGCTGTTGACCCTGATTTCCGAGGTAATGACTGACAAAGTGATCACTTTGTGATGCAAGGGGGTGGACGCTGGTTGCTCCACAACCCAAACCGGTTTGTTGCCAGACCGAAGGCTGTCTGAAATGCTTGCAGGACCTGTAGCCAAGTGAAGATGGAAGCTGTGCACTTGAAGAAATCCTAGCAGGATAAGACAAACTAAAAATGTAAGAGAACAGTCAGTAGCACACTTCAGCAAAGCATTTGATAAGGTTCCCCATGGTAGGCTCATTCAGAAGGAGGAATGGGATACAGGGGAACTTAGCTGTCTGGATACAGAATTGGCTGGCCAACAGAAGACAGCGAGTGGTAGTAGAAGGAAATTATTCTGCCTGGAAGTCTGTGGTGAGTGGTGTTCCACAGGGCTCTGTCCTTGGGCCTCTACTATTTGTAATTTTTA
The DNA here is from genome assembly GCF_047496795.1 of Chiloscyllium punctatum. Taxonomy (NCBI): domain Eukaryota; kingdom Metazoa; phylum Chordata; class Chondrichthyes; order Orectolobiformes; family Hemiscylliidae; genus Chiloscyllium; species Chiloscyllium punctatum. The sequence continues at coordinate 25,338,488 of NC_092778.1, read as the reverse complement.
TTAATGACTTGGATGAGGGGATTGAAGCATGGGTCAGCAAGTTTGCAGATGACACAAAGGTTGGAGGTGTCGTTGACCTTATAGAGGGCTGTTGTAGGCTGCAGCGGGACATTGACAGGATGCAGAGATGGGCTGAGAGGTGGCAGATGGAGTTCAACCTGGTTAAATGTGAGGTGATACATTTTGAAAAGTCGAATTTGAAAGCTGAGTACAGGATTAAGGATAGGATTCTTGGCAGTGTGGAGGAACAGAGGGATCTTGGTGTGTAGGTACATAGATCCCTTAAAATTGCCACCCAGGTGGACAGGGTTGTTAAGAAAGCATATGGTGTTTTGGCTTTCATTAACAGGGGTATTGAGAGTCATGAGATCTTGTTGCAGCTCTATAAAACTTTGGTTAGACCGCGCTTGGAATATTGCGTCCAGTTCTGGCGCCCTATTATAAGAAAGATGTGGATGCTTCGGAGACGGTTCAGAGGAGGTTTACTAGGATGCTGCCTGGACTGGAGGGCTTATCTTATAAGGAGAGGTTGACTGAGCTCGGACTTTTTTCATTGGAGAAAAGAAGGAGAAGAGGGGACCTAATTGAGGTATACAAGATAATGAGAGGCATAGATAGAGTCGATAGCCAGAGACTATTTCCCAGGGCAGAAATGGCTAACATGTGGGGTCATAGTTTTAAGCTGGTTGGAGGAAAGTATAGAGGGGATGTCAGAGGCGGGTTCTTTACACATAGAGTTGTGAGAGCATGGAATGCGTTGCTAGCAGCAGTTGTGGGAGCAAGGTCATTGGGGACATTTAAGAGACTACTGGACATGCATATGGTCACAGAAATTTGAGTGTGCATACATGAGGATCAGTGGTCGGCACAACATCGTGGGCTGAAGGGCCTGTTCTGTGCTGTACTGTTCTATGTTCTATGTTCTATGTTCAATAAATTGTAACCTATCAACTTGTTCCAAATTTACTGCTGTACCTCACACTCTTATTGTATCTCTGAAATGCCTGTTTGTCAGTGGCACAAAGTGAAAACAACATCAAGATTTGATCGCATTGGTGGGATTTTCCTTTAGGCTTGGGACCTCATTGTCAAGCCCAAATTGCCAGCAAAGCCCACAGTGTGTGGTGAACTTAAACCTATGTACCCTGGTAACTGACATTTCTACTCTGACTATCCATTCTATTCCTGCCTTTCAGAATTTTGTAAACCTCTGTCAACCTCATCCTTCAACGTTCAAGTGAAAACAAACCAAATTTGTCCAATCTCTCCTCATAGCTAATACCCACCAGATCGGGCAACGTCCTGCTAAATCATTCCTGTACCCTCTCCAAATGATCTACATTTTTCTGGAAGTGACCAGAATTATACACAATATTCCAAATGTAGCTTTGCGGAAGTTCTTTACAGCTGCAACATGACTTGCCAATTTTTATTACGTATGCCTTCTTATCCACTTGTGATGTCACTTTCAGGGAACTGTGGACCTGTATGCTGAGATCTCTCAGTATGTTGATGCCAACAGGGGTTCTGCCTTTTACTTCCTTCCTGCATCACCTTCCAAATGCATCACCTCGCATTTATCCAGATTAAGCTCCACCTATCATTTTCCCAAGTTTACATCAAGTATTATTGGTTTCTAATTCAAATAGGACAACAGGGAAAATGAACGTGGGAAAATTCAGCAAAAATGCATAAGCATTTTAACACATGAGCAAAATCCTATGAGTGCTGGAAGTGTAAGATACCAAGTTGAAAATGCTGAAAGTATTCAATAAGTCTGGCAGCATCGGTAGAGAGAGAAGCAGTTAATCTTTCAGGTTGATTGACTGCCACCAAATTACAACGCAGATGTTTTCAATACAGAAATATTTTTGCATCAAATTTGGGATTTTATAAGGTTAGTATTTGAAAGGCACATGAACACTTCTGTTCATTCAAAACAGAGCATCACATGGAGTCCAAAACAAAGTCTGGCCTAGGCCTTTCTCTCTCTTCTGTTCATTTTTACAAAATCAAACTTTTGTTTTCATAGATCTGAAGATTTTATATAAATTGTTTTGGAATAAAATTCAAATGGATTTTTAGAAGTTTGTTGAGGTAAATTGTTCGTTATCATGCCTCAAATATTTTCCCAATTTGGTGCTTTCTCTGTAACTGCTGATGGTAGTAATTTTGAAGATAGGGAAATTCATTTTACAAGATTATTGTTCCACAGGGGACACTTTGTTGCTTCGAACACATTTCAGTAGTGTTCCTGACTTTATTATTCTTTGGATTTTGAGACATTAATTGGGGGTAAAATTGCTCCAAGTGAAAGAAATTACACTGAAATAAATGCCTGTAGAACTTCCATACAGATTCTTCTGATTTTTATTACTCTTTCACAGGATGTGGATGTCATTGGCATTTATTGCCTATCCCTGTTTGGCCTTGAGAACGTGGTGGTGAACTGCAGTCCATGTGCTGTAGGTGGTTCCACAATGCCTTTCAGGAAAGAATTCCAGAATTCCAAGCATTGAAAGAGCTGATGAAGGAGCAGCGTTCCGAAAGCGAGTGCTTCCAACTAAACCTGTTGGACTATAACCTGGTGTTGTGTGATTTGTAACTTTGTACACCCCAGTCCAACACCGGCATCTCCAAAGCATTGCAATGACACAGATATTTTCAATTATGTGGTTTGGAGGGGGACATGCAGATGATGGTGTGCCCTTGTCCTTTCAGATGGAAATGATTTAATTTGATTTATTGTTTTGATTTGATTTATTGTGGTCCTTACTGTATGGGGAGTACAGCAGGGAGCTGAGAGTGCACTGGTCATGGGTTTGGAGAGTGCTGTCTCAGGATCTTTGGTGAATTTCTGCTGTGCACCTTGTAGATAATGCACACAGCTGCTACTGAGCATCAGTGATGGAGGGAGTAGATGTGGTGTCAATTAAGTGGGCTGCTTTGCCCTGGATGGTGTCAAGCTTCTATAGTATTGTTGGAGCTGCACCCATCCAGGCAAGTGGGGAGTATTCCATCACACCCTCAACTTGTGCCTTGTAGATGGTAGACAGGAACTGGGGAATGAGAAGGTGAGTTACTCACTGCAGTATTCCTATTCTCTGACTTGCTTCTGTAGCTACTCAGTGATTTGATTTATTATGGTCGTGTGTACTTAAGTACAGTGAAAAGCTTTGTTTGTGAGTAGGACATGCAGATCATAGCAAACATGGATACACAGATCATAGGGTGCTTAGACAGAGCAAGGCATACAGGTTACACTGCACAGGAGGTGCGCGATGCAAGATCAGCATTTACAAGATCAACATTATTTGAAGTTAGAGAGTCCATTCATCAGCCTAATAATGGCAGGGAAGAAACTGTTCTTGAACCTGTTGGTGCGTGTGTTCAAACTTCTGTATTGTTTTCTGCTAAAAAAAAATATTTGGCGGCACAGTGGCTCAGTGGTTAGCACTGCAGCTTCACAGCACCAGGGACCCAGGTTCGATTCCAGCCTCGGGTGACTGTCTGTGTGGAGTCTGCACATTCTCCCCGTGTCTGCGTGGGTTTCCTCTGGGTGCTCTGGTTTCCTCCCACAATCCAAAGATGTGCAGATCAGGTGGATTGGCCATGCTAAATTGCCCACAGTGTTAGGTGTATTAGTCAAAGGGTAATGGGTCTGGGTGGGTTACTCTTTGGAGGGTCAGTGTGGACTGGTTGGGCTGAAGGGCCTGTTTCCACACTGTAGGTAACCTAATCTAAAAAATGATCTTCTGCCTGATGGAAGAGTTAGTTGGAGAGTATTACCAGGTGGGAGGGGTCTTTGGTGATGTTGGCAACCTTTCTGTGCCAACAAGAAATGTAACTAGAGTCTGTGGATGAAAGGTTCGGTTCCATGGTGGTCTAGACTGTGCACACAATCTTCTGTTGTTTCTTATGGTCCCGGGCAGAGCAGTTGCCGTATCAGGCTGTTATGCACACAGACAGTATAATTTCGATGGTGCATCTGTAAACGTTGGTGATGGTCTGATGGACATGCTGAATTTACGAAGCTGCCTGAGGAAGAAGAGGCAATGTTGTGCCTTCTTGATTGTCACATCTACATACAGGAAGTCCAGGACAGGGTGTCAGTTATCGGGAACTTAACACTGCCAACTCTCTCAACTTCCACGCCTTTCTTCCTGTAGTCAATGATCAGTTCTTTTGTTTTGCAGACATTGAGAGAGACATTGTTATCATTGCACCACAACACCAAGCCCTCTATCTCCTTTCTATATCATTGTTCTGTATCAATTCATCATTGTTTGATACCCATCCACCCACAGTGGTGTCATCAACAAACTTGTAGATGGCATTTGTTCAGAATTTGGCTACACAGTCATGGGTGTAGAGCGAGTAGAGTAGGGGCTGAGAATGCACTGGTTATGGGTTTGGAAAGTGCCATCTAAGGATTTTTGGTGAATTTCTGCAGTGTATCTTGCAGATAATACACACAGCTGCTACTGAGCATCAGTGGATGGGGCACCAATCAAGCTGGCAGTTTGTCTTGGATGGTGTGAAGCTTCTTCAGTGTTGTTGGAGCTGCACCCATCCAGGCAAATGGGGAGTATTCCATCACACTCCTGACTTGTGTCTTGTACATGGTGGACAGGAATTAGGGAATGAGAAGATGAGTTACTCACCGCAGTATTCCTAGTCTCTGACCTGCTTTTGCAGCTACTCAGTGACTAAATGGCATCAAATGTGGACTGCAGGAGAAAGAGAGAGGTCCAGTGCCACAGGAGAGAATAATTTTATTCAAAGAAAAATATCTGCTCTTCTCAGAATGGTGCCAATGTATTTCTATGCCAGGCAGAAGGAGCCTCAACTCACCACATAATATGGAAAGTGGACTAAATATGGGATTCAAACTCACAACCTGAGGCAAATGTATTAGCAATTGAGCCAAAACTCCAAAAAGTGATTTTACTAATTCAAGGGCTTGCACAATTTCTTTTATTTGCATTTACATCTGCAGCTTATAATGTATACAGGCAGAGGCACTTAATGTGACATAATCCATATCTGTCTATCACATTCAGAACATGTAGAAAGCTGGCCTAGCAGAGTAGCTGTTGTAAATCACTTTGTGATGCTCTCATACTAATATATCATTGCTAGGCCATAGTGGTTACTGGTGTCATAATTGAAAGCCAGACCTGGCTCTTCCCCCTTTGGTTTCCTACATTCTGAGCTGGGCAAACTGATGTTGGGATACTCATAGAATCATATTACCAGGCCAATCACACCAGAAACCATTTTATCCCAGGATGGGTATCTGGCATCCACATAAAGACATATCTGAATCACCACGAAAGTGCCTGCTATGAATGTAACATTTCCTGATACTGGTCATTTGTCAATAAGGTGGGGTTCTGAAAGTAGTGTGAACCAAATCAGGTAGGTCAGTTTCTGAACTCTGGGGAGAGTAAACCTGCAGTGGAGATGGAAATCTTTGGAAAGTTAAAAGCTGTTGCCAACTTCAATTAGAATGCTGCTTGATAATTTAAGTACGTTTTTACTGCATTGAGTGATATAGGGCTTTTTCCTTAAAATGTAATTGACCATTATATTTGACCAGCACATTATATGCATTATCAGATGTTATCCGATGGATAAATTGCTTTTGTGCATTCAACGATGTTGAGAAACTGATTTAAATGGAATACTGCATTTTGAGTTTTACATTAACGTAAACTTCAGATATATATGGACCTTTTGAAAAAAAAACTGAACAGAAAAAAAACTTATTTAACAGAGCTCTCACTTAAGTGAGTCCTTGAAAGAAAATGACCTACTAGCTTTACATCTGGTCAAGCAATTTCAAGAACTCTACTTTCTTGAGAACTATAGGATTTGTTTATTCGGCTGTGCAATGGGATCTCATTATTATGAACACATGGCTGGGTTCCAAGTCTCACTTGCAGATTTATCTAAGCAGGGTTGTTGACACAACTATTGAGGGATCTATATGCTTTGGTTGTGTTTTGTGAGTAGGATTGAACGCTTTGAAAGAGTTTTGAATGGTTGACTGTTTATTGTGGCAGATCAATAAGTACCAAGGAGACAAGCTTTTTTTATGAAGGAAAGTTTCAATAGTCATGCATTTGATTGACTACTCAGTGATCCACTTTAGAAACTGGAATTTGAATGGATTTTAGAAAAGAATTTGTGAGCATTTCAATGACAGCCAGTGTTATATTGCTCATAAATCATTTAGAGATATAAATAATGGAGACTGGGTGAGTGGCAATGGCAGCTGCCTTGAAAAGGCAATGGGATATTTGCTGCTGATATGGAGAATGAAGTGGGAATGTATGGTAAGTCAAGGTGCAAAGGGGGCAAATGGTGATGGCTAGAGGCCGTAATGACTATGTAAATGACTACTAAATGCCAAGCAAACTGAACTCAATCTTCCAACCTGTTGTCCTGGAAATCTGTCAACTCCATTCTCATCTCAGGTACTTTGGGAGATGCAGACACAACTCCAGCCAGAATCCAAAGATGAAACTGCCTCATTTTCAAAACTTGAGAATATCTGCTTCCTAACCTGGAGGACAAACACCTGGTGGTGGCTAATTAAAATGGTGCCAATATTGGTAGAGTTATGGGTCAGTGGAGAGTTATTGGAGCAGGAATTTGTATGGCCACTAATCGTAACAAGGTGTTATTTATATCGTTCATGTGGTCACTCTGTTACACTCTGCAAACTGGGTTTCTGAACTCTGCTAATTACTTTCCCTATTTTTCCTTGTTCATAACAGGAAAAGGAAAACATTATTACACTGAATCTAAGCTCAGTTTAGAATCTTCACCCAGGATCATCATGAACCTGAGGAATTGGAAGTTTTTTCAGGGCCCTATGTGGAAAGCAGGTAACCATCAGGTGATCGTTGGACCATGTTTCGAGTATTGCTCCTGCAGTGTTGGACATACATGATTTACAAATGGTTGTAAATCTATTTTACAACCATTTGTAAATATCAATAAATTGATAGTTATCAATAGATAGGATCTTCATCACATATCAGCAACACTTACTTCAGTCGAAGTAATAATCAGAGTACTCATTACTTTAATATGTCAATTCAGAAAATATCCATCTTTCTTTGGGGGGGAACCATTCACTCAGCTGCAAAACTGTAGTTGTTGTGAGCAGCAGTGCTGTCAAATCGCTCATTATTAACAAGCGACCAATTCCATGTTTCAAATCAGGCTACAGGCAAAATAAATCAGCTGAAACAAATGAGGACATTCTGCAAAGATTAAAATGTTTAACCTTTTCATGCAGTGATCCCTTCTGAATGATTCCCAAAACTGTGCCAAATCATGCCAAAACAAAACACTGCGGGCGCTGGATATCCGAAATAAAAGCAAAATGTTTTGGGAGTACTCAGCCAGTCTGGAGTTACTGAACATTATGTGGGGGTGCAGAGTCCCTGCCTCACCTACCTCAAAACCTGGTACAAAGTTCAGGGGCCTACTGATGAATCTACAGCTCGAGGATAAAAAAAAGAAGAAAAAATATCCAATAGAAATAGAGTTGTGTGATCTGAATTTCTGTCTTGTACTTACAGGGAAGATATTTGTAAACCTCTTTTACATATCCGTGGCCTTTCAACAACTGTTGGGTTTTTCACATGTTTCCGCCCCTCTGAAGGCCAAGGGAATGGTCGGTAGCATTCATCCCCCAGCAGCACCTCTGGGAATACCGGCCACTGTTGGAACTGAACATAATAGTTTGAAGAAGAAAAGGCAGGACAAATGGCAGGGAAGGTGAGGGTCTTTCCAGGACCTGGAAAGCAGATGCCTGGGAGCGAGGCTACACTTCACATTGGGATGTGAGGGACAACATGTGGAGGAATTACTTTGGATGGGGCTTTAATGGGTCCAAAGAGGAAGCAGAATTACAATGTTCCTCAGGTTTACTGATCAGAATTCACACAACACCAGGTTATAGTCCAACAGGAATTCGCTTCACCTGATGAAGGAGCAGTGCTCTGAAAACGTGTGATTTCAAATAAATCTGTTGGATTATAATCGGGTGTCATGTGACTTCTGACATTGTTCACCCCAGTCCAACACAGGCACCTCCACATTACAGTTTTAATCACACCTAAAACTAGGTGGCATGAGCTTCCCTTGCATCACAGTGGCAGCAGGAGGATGATCTGAAGTGGCTAAAAATGGCTGCATAAAAGCCTCAGTTGGGTCAAGGGCAGAGGGCCATTGCATACCTCTTCTGCCATAGATAAAATAACCATGGGGTGGGAACACACAAGGTATGATAACTTCATGATGCAAAATTTTACAATGTCTTTACAATCCCTTTCCCCTTAGGAAAGCATGAAATTCCAACCACCATTCAGCTCTGTTAACTCTGATCATGTTTTGACAGACGCTGCCTGACTTGCTGGGTGCTCCTGTTAACCTATAGTTAGTCCTCTGGTCAAACAAGCCTGTTACTAATCATCATTAAAAATTGGTCTAAACTTTCAACTGATTTGGTCAGTGTAACCAGGAAACCTGAGGTGATTCAGTTTGGCTATGGCTATGTGACGGGAACCTCTGAGTACACAAATACACAGAGTTCATGGAATGCCCTGCCAGTAGCAGTGGTGGACTCTCCCTCTTTATGGGCATTTAAACGGGCATTGGATAGGCATATGGACGATAGTGGGCTAGTGTAGGTTAGGTGGGCTTGGATCGGCGCAGCATTGAGTGCCAAAGGGCCTGCACTGCATTGTATTCTTCTATGTTCTATGTTCTATACTGATCGAGGAGGTGATTTATCTCAGGTTATAAATAACACTAGTCCTTTTCCTGAGTCATTAACGTACACCCTTTAGCTCCTTTACAAAATGTGAACACTATTATAAAATAATAGGCTACACAAATGAGTAAAGGTCAAGTCTGCAATATTTTCCATTTGCTTAAATTGGTCTCCAGCTTTCTATTGAGTCTTGAGGTAGACCAATGGGCTCTTTTATTTGTGACTAAACTTATCCACAAATTGATTTTTCCTCCTTTGAAACAGTATGAAATGGTGTCTTGAGTGAAAACAGTCGCTAATGGAAATATGAAGGCAGATCAGATAGCATCAGAAATTAAAAATGTGTTTCATTGCGGCTTCACTTGAATATCAGGCTGATTTGAACTACACACTGCTGTCAGATCTCATGAATATATTCTGATTCTACAAGTATTGGGCTTGACTGACTGGACAGAGCTGATATTTTTATAAGTAATCTTTATAGAAGACATGTTCAGAGTAAGTAGGCTCAGGGATCACAATATACAGTTTATATACACTTGTTCCAAGTTCTGGAGGCAGGATGCTAACATCACACAACTTGTTAGTGGTGACGGTAGCAATATGCAGGTTAAAACTGACCACTGAGTGACTGCCCCCCTCAACACAGCTAAAACTCACCATGGGGCTGGCACCGATTGAATTGATTGGTTAATCTGATGGTAGGTGAAATGCTGGTTTGATCCCTCAGCTTGGACTGAATTCCAAATTGACCGCAGATTCCAGACCCTCCCTCAGGAGGCTACCTCCCCCCTTGTAACCTGAGTCGCTTCATCGAGATTCCCTTTAGGTCCTTCTGCCCCCCATGGAGGGGTTTCCCATACAGGCTACTGCTACATCTGCTACCTGTACACACACACCTTGGTATTGTGTTTTACTGAAGACCAGTTTCCCAGCAGGGGCTGCTGTCTATGTCGGTGTCCATCCACTTTCAGTGAGAGACCTGGGGTGGAACGTGTAGCTGTCCCATGCAACCGTAGGTTAAAGTGGTTCATGTGCTGATTGTTTATTCCATGGAGTCTGTGGACCATGTTGATGTGGGGTGTGGTACCCCCCTTTTTAGTATTCTGAGACTCTGTTTATTGTTCATTTGATTGCACTTTAGCTGCACTGTCTGTATTTGTGAATGGTCTGGTGCGGAGGGGGCAGGCAGGCCAGAGGACATCCTGATAGGCCTGAGTTCTGCTGAGGCAACTACCAACAGGTCCAGGCAGTGGGCTGTGGAGGTGCTCAAAATTCCCGACTGCCTGCCCCTCCTCCACAGTATGTTCATGTCCAGGTAACTTTACAGAGGGAGCACACCATCTCTCTTGCAGTGTTTTGAATAGGGGTGAGCACCATGAGGGCTGTGGTGCATTATCTTCACCTCAAATCCAGCAAGCTTCAGTATTTCGTTATTTGGATTTCCAGAAATGAGGTCAATAATCAGGAAAACTAGCAGAATGTTATAGCTTATTGCGAGGGGATTTGAATACAAGAGTAGGGAGGCTTTGGTTATACAGGACATTAATGAGATTGCAGCTTGTGGTCCTGAGCACCATACTTACACAAGGAAGCAATTCAGTGAATGTTTACTGGACTAATACCTGGAATGAGTGTTTTGCCTAATGAGGAAAGGCTAGACAGGTTTGGCCTGTATCCTCTGGAGTTTAGAAGAGTCAGAGGTGGCCCAGTTGAAACATATAAGATCCTGAGAGGACTTGGCTGGATGGATATTGAAAGGATTTTCTTCTTGTGGGAGAATTTAGAACTAGAGGTCATAGTTTAAAAATAAAGAGTGGTCTATTTAACACAGAGATGAGGAAACATTTTTTTCTCAGAGGGCTGAGAGTCTTGGGAACACGCTTCCTTACAAGGCAGTGAGAGCAGAATCTTTAAATATTTTAAGGCAGAAGTAGATGGATTCTTGATGACCAAGAGGATGAAAGATTATCAGGGATGTGCAGGAACATAGAGTTGAGGTGATAAACAGATTGGGACTGTGACAATCTTGAAGCTGAGTATGGCCTCACTACACTTCTCCATCACTCAGCCCCTATCAGATTCCATTCTTCATCTCTTTATGTAAAAAAGAGCTGGCTTCTTCCCCTCCTTGCCAGCTATTGAACTATGTCAGGCTAATTACTCAAATACATTGCACCATTATCAGTGAGCTATTTCCATTTCCCTTGCTGGACAAGAATACATCAATGAATGAAGACATCATTATGGAAGAGATGGTCCTGGCCATCATTGGTGTGTGCTAGCCTTGAGGCTACAGCCATTGATAAGGTTGAGGGGAGATGAGGATGAAACTGAACCATTTCCCCAAAAACCATTTGCTCTTCACCCAACAGTCTTCTAATTGACTTGCTTAACTACACATGTCCTGCCTTCCACCTCCATATTTAACCTTATCTTAATCTGGACCTTCAATTATCTGCTTTTCTGTACGCTTTCTGGCTAAGGTGAGGAGCAAGCTCCTTACACAATACAATAGTGTTGGACTTGTTCTGACACTCACAGTCATCAGCTCAGACACTGGCACTAAGTAACATCAGGGGGATAAGACAGCCATGATCTTACTCAACCCAACAGGGAGAGGTGGCAAAGATGCTCCCATTCTCACCCCTTTTGCAGGGTGAGCCTGGATAATGATTACTCAATGGCTGTTGTATAAGACAGTTAGTAGCTGAAAAGGTTAGCTAAGGGAATCTCTTCCCACCAGGATACTAAAAACTGTTCCTGGGAGGGGCTATTTTGTGCTGTGTTTGTTGTCAAAGCCGTGTGGGACAGTTCTGTAGCAGTGCTGCAAACTTATTCTTAACTTGTACCTGATGCCTCCTTACGAGAGAACATTATGCATCTTAGATGTAATGTTACTAGTTATGAAACCATACATAATAAATCAACTAAGCATTCATCAGAATTGAATATTCCATCTCCAAATCCTCTGTGTAGGCATCCTTCTCCATGTGGTATCAATAGCTGATTGGTGACACAAGACCTACCCAAAAATTCTCTGCCCACCCATTACAGTTGCACAGCCTGTTAGCAGGCATTACCATCACTGATGAAATCACACGTGTTAGCAACACCTTTAAGCATCAGCACAGGACCCCTGCTTCAGACTGCTCTGTATTGAATTTCAGCAGAGCAAAAGGAAGATCCTGGGGTGGCCCAACTATGCAGTGAGGACTCCCTGCTTGTTCTCCATTAGAGAAGGCCTCTTCCACCAGAGACAAAAGGTGGAGACCTCCTGAGCCAACCAAGAAAGGCTGGACTGAGATTGTAGTGTCTGGACATTTGGAGAAGCTGCCTGAAGTGCTACAGTGAGTCAATACAAAGTCGGAGCCATCAATAAGACCATGGCTGATCTGATTGTAATCTCAAATCTGCATTCCCTCCTCCCCTGATAACCTTTCATCCCCATCTGCTTATCTGTCCTCGTCTGCCCTAAAAATATTCAACGACTTTGCTTCCACCACCTTTTTAGTAAGGGAGTACCAAAGACGCACCACCTCATCTCTGTTTTAAATGGGTGAATCCTGGCTTTTTGTTTTAAACAGTGAGCTCTAGTTCTAGATTCTCCCACAGGAGGAAACCTCCTCTCTACATTCACCCTGTCAAGACTCCCTCAGGATCTTGCACGTTTCAAACTATTTATCTATTCCTCTCCTAAACTTCAGTGGATACAGCTTAGTTTGTACAACCTTTCCTCATAAGACAAGGCCCCCCTCTTCCATTTCCAACTACTCATAGAATCATGCAGTACAGAAGATGTTCTTTATCCCATCAAATCTATACTGTCAAAATACACCAGATCTACATTTCAGGCACTTTCCAGAATCTAGTCTGCCTCTGTGCACTGATTTACATCCTCTTTTAAATAAGGTCACCCGTTTGAGTTATAAGAAAAGGCTGGATAGGCTGGGACCTTTTTCCCTGGAGTTTAGGAGGTTGAGGGGTGAACTTACAAAGGTTTATAAGACCATAAGGAGCCTGAATAGGGTGAATAGTAAAGTCTTTTCCTCAGAGTGGGGGAGTTCAAAAGTAGAGAGCATAGGTTTACGGTGAGAGGGGAAAGATTTAAAAGGGACCTTGAGGGATAGCGTTTAAACACAGGGTCTGGTGCATATATGGAATCTACTGGCAGAGGAAGTGGTGGAGTCGTGTAGAATTATAACATTTAAAAGACGTTTGGTCAGCTTCATGGATAGGAAAAGTTTTGAGGGATATGGTAACCATAAGGTAACTTATGGGACTTATGCATACATGGTTTGACCACAGATTTTTTTTCTATAGTGTATGACTGTATGATTCTATGTCTCTGGGTGACCAATACTATACACAGTACTCCAGGTATGGTCTCACCAGTGTACTGTATAACCAACATGGACTATCCACTGTGTCAGAGTTTGTACCGCACAAATCATACCGCTTATGGGTCAGCAATTGATGAACTGTGAGGATGGGGCTGTGGGGCAGGAGGCATTCACAGTGTTGACAGTAATGGCTGCATGTTTCATTGGCAAGGAACAGCTGCGGTGCTATGGCACAGAAGGACTGGCAATGCCAGCTCTCACTAGGTCTCTCCATCGTGGCCAAGTATCACATGCACTACCATGGCAGCAGCAAAAATTCTTGGCACTGAATCATTCTAGCTAGCCTTGTGAAGTGCTGAATATTCACCTCCCCTGTCAAAATCACATTAAGTAGGTTGGTTACAGCACAGAAGGAAGTCTTTCAATCCATTAGGTCTGTGCCAACTCTCTGAAGAACAATTCACGTTATCCCAAACCCCTGCCTTTTGCTGATATATTGCAATCTTTCTCTTCTCATATAATGAACTGATTCCTTTTTGAAATCCCCATTGACTCAGTCTCTACCACATTCTCAACACATGGTTTTCCAGATTCTAACCATTGACTGCGTGAAAAGGTTGTTCACCTCACTCTCTCCTCTGAGATCCTGGACATTTATCTATAATGAAAAGAAAGGCAGCCTTCCTGGTGTTGACTCTTGGCTGAAAACCAACCAACTAACTTAATGCAAGGGTCATATTGGATTAAAATTGTTAACTATGTTTCTTTCTCACAGGCACTGCCAGATGCATTGGGTTTCTGCTTGTATTTCGAGTTGTTTTGCAGATCTGCAGCATCTGCAATACTTTGTTTTTGTCTTAATATCAACTCCAACTTGTAGAATAAATCTATTATGTACCAATCTTCACACTCCATCAGCTTCAATTTTTATTAATACGTGTTTTATGTGAAACATTGTCTATATGTTTTCTAGAATGCATGTAGACAGCATGCATTTCATTCCTTTCATCAACCTTCTCTGTCACTTCAGCAAAAAAAATTCAATTTGATAAATCAAGCATAATCTTCTTTTTACAAATTGTGCTGGCTCTCCTCCATGAACTCAAACCTTTCCAAATGCCAGTTGACTTTTTTTCCCTGATTAAGAATTTCAACACTTTCCGTACCACTGATATTATACCTCACCTGCCATTGTACGATGTCTCAGTTTGACTTGTATTTTAGTTCTCACATCAGTGATCCCAGTCTGCTTCACCGTGATCCTGACCTAACTATCCATGATCCCAGTCTGCTTCACCGTGATCCTGACCTAACTATCCATGATCCCAGTCTGCTTCACAGTGATCCTGACCTAACTATCCATGATCCCAGTCTGCTTCACCGTGATCCTGACCTAACTATCCATGATCCCAGTCTGCTTCACCGTGATCCTGACCTAACTATCCATGATCCCAGTCTGCTTCACCGTGATCCTGACCTAACTATCCATGATCCCAGTCTGCTTCACCGTGATCCTGACCTAACTATCCATGATCCCAGTCTGCTTCACAGTGATCTCAGTCTGCTTCACATTAATCCTAAATTTCTTCAGATTCCTTCTTATCTCCTTCACAATGATCCCAGCTTGCTTCCCGCTTTGCCCCATGTTCCCACAGGAGAATAGGGTTGATAAACCAGGAGCAGGGTTCCAGGCTGGTGCTGTGGTCCTGATTCCTGTTTTCCTGCTACCTATGATGAGGCACTAGAGCTGGCGAGACGGCATGACAACTGCTTTATCATGGACAGTGAGGTAGGAGTGCCATCACAACAGAGCAAGTGGCCCCATTGAACAGGCATGACAGGTGAGGGTGCAGGATGCTGCTCCTGATACAGCTAAAAATCACACAACACCAGTTTGTCGTCCAACAGATTTATTTGAGTTTAAATCACACAACACCAGGTTACAGTCCAACAGGTTTAATTGGAAGCATTAGCTTTTGGAATGCCACTCCTTCATCCGGTGGTTGTAAAGGAGCACCTGATGAAGGAGCAGCTCTCCGAAAGCTAGTGCTTCCAATTAAACCTGTTGGACTATAACCTGCTGTTGTGTGATTTTTAATTTTGTACACTCCAGTCCAACACCAGCATCTCCAAATCATGAGGTTAATTTGAAAGTACAAGCTTTCAGAGTGCTGTTCCTTCGTCAGGTAGCTTGTGGGGCAGGATCATAGGACACAGAATTTATAGTAAAAGATTGAAGTGACATACAACTGATGTGGTGGATTGAACAAGTTTAGATGGCTGTTAAGTCTTTAATCACTTAGAATAATGTAAAGTAAGGCATTTATTTTTTCTTTATCTTTCTTTTTCATACATTCAAGTGCATTGTTTGGGTTTAGTTAGTTCATATAAAGCTAAGCTTACAATGGCAGGGGACCTCAGAACCGTGGCACGTGCCTCTTGCTTGATGTGGGCGCTTAGGAACGTGTATGACATTCCTGATTCTTTCACTTGCAAGAAGTGTGTCCAGCTGCAGTTCTTGTTTGACCGTATGACGGCTCTGGAGCTGCAGATGGACTCACTGTGGAGCATCCACGATGCTGAGGAGGTTGTGGATAGCACGTTTAGTACTCTGGTCACACCGCAGGTTAGAACTGCTGAGGGAGACAGTGAATGGTTGACCAAAAGGCAGAAAAAGAGTAGGAAGGCAGTGCAGGTGTCCCCTGCGGTCATCTCCCTCCAAAACAGGTATACCGTTTGGGATACTGTTGGGGAAGATGGCTCACCAGGGGAGAGCTGTAGTTGCCTGGATCATGGCACTGTAGCAGGCACTGCTGTTCAGAAGTGTGGGAAAAAGACTCATAGGGCCATAGTCATGGGGATTCTATTATGAGGGAAGTAGATAGGTGGTTCTGTGCTGAAAACAAGACTCCCAGATGGTATGTTGCCTCCTAGGTGTTTGGGTCAGGGATGTCACCGATTGGCTGCAGAGCATTCTAAAAGGAGAGGGTGAACAGTCAGTTGTCTTGGTGCATATAGGCACCCAACAATATAAGTAGAAAGTGAGATGAGGTCCTGAAAGCAGAATTCAGGGAGCTAGGAGAGAAATTAAAGAGGAGTATGTCAAAGGGATGGCTACCAGTGCCACGAGCTAGCCAGTGCAGAAATGAAAGAATAGGCAGAATGAACACATGGCTTAAGGGATGGTGTAGGAGGGAGGGGTTCAGATTTTTGGGACATTGGGACTGGTTCTAGGGGAGGTGGGACTATTACAAAATGGATGGTCTACATCTGAACCAGACCGGAACCAATGTCCTTGGGGAGTTTTTGCTACTGCTGTTGGGGAGATTTTAAACTAATGTGGCAGGGGGCTGGGAACCAGAAGAGTAAACAAGTAGCCAGTAAGGTGGAGACTGGATGGGAGATTTTAATTTTCCCAATATTGACTGGGATACATGGTAGAATTTGTAAGAAACGTCCAGGAGAGTTTTCCAGAGCAGTATGTCAATAGTCCAACGAGGGAAGGGGCCATACTGGGGAACGAGCCAGGACAGGTGGTAGAAGTTGCGGTGGGGGATTTCTTTGGGAACAGTGACCACAATTCTATGTTTTAGAATACTTGTAGATAAAGAAGAGAGTGGTCCTAAGGGAAGAGTACTAAACTGGGACAATGCAATTATATCAAAATTAGGCAGGAGCTCAGAAATGTGGCTTGGACACAGCTATTTGAAGAAAAGTCCACATTTGAGATGTGGGAGGCTTTCAAAGATAGGTTAACGATAGTGCAGGATAGGCAAAGGATAGGAGGGGCAAGATTCGTGAACCGTGGATGACAGGAGAAATTGTATGACTATCCAAGAGGAAAAGGGAAGCACGGTGGCATAGTGGTTAGCACTGCTGCCTCACAGCGCCAGAAACCCGGGTTCAATTCCTGCCTCAGGCAACTATCTGTGTGGAGTTTGCATATTCTCCCTGTGTCTGCATGGGTTTCCTCCAGGTGCTCCAGTTTCCTCCCGCAGTCCAAATATGTGCAGGATAGGTGAATTGGCCATGCTAAATTGCCCGTAGTGTTAGGTGTAGGGGAATGGGTGTGGGTGGATTGCTCTTCGGAGGATCGGTGTGGACTCGTTGGGTCGAAGGGCCTGTTTCCACACTGTAAGTAATCTAATCTAATCAAATAAGGTCTAGGCAGCTAAGAACAGAATGGGCCCTGGAAGAATATCGGAAGAGTAGGACAAGTATTAAACGAGGAATCAAGTGGGCTAAAAGGGGTCATGAAATAGCTTTAGCAAGGAAAATCCCAAAACATTTTATTCTTATATAAGAAGCAAGTGGGTAATTAGAGAAAGGATTGGTCCACCAAAGGATAACGAAGGAAGGCTGTGTGTTGAACCTGAAAGAATGGGTGAGATTCTGAATGAGTACTTTGCATCAGTGTTCACTGAGGAGAGGAACATGATGAATGTTGAGATTAGAGATAGTAGTTTGATTAGTCTGGATCACGTTGACATAAGTAGGGAAGATGTGTTGGGTAGGATCTATCCCAGGTTGCTGAGGGAGGCGAGAGAGGAAATAGCTATGATCCTGACAGATACCTTTGTGGCATCTTTAAATACAGGAGAGAGGTGCCGGAGGACTGGAGGGTTACTCATGTTGTCCCCCTGTACAAAAAGGATAGTAGGGATATTCCAGGTAACTACAGACCAGTGAGCCTGGTGTCAGTGGTGGGAAAGTTGCTGGAGAAGGTACTGAGGGATAGGATCTACTTATATTTAGAAAAGAATGGGTTTATCAGTGATAGGCAACATGGTTTTGTGCGGGGGAGATTGTGCCTTACCAACTTAATAGAGTTCTTCGAAGAAGTGACCAAGTTGATAGATGAAGGAAGGGCTGTTGATGTCATATACATGGCCTTTAGTAAGGCATTTGATAAGGTTCCCCATTGTAGACTAATGGAGAAAGTGAAGTCACATGGTGTGCAGGGTGTTCTAGCTAGGTGGATAAATAACTGGTTGAGCAACAGGAGACAGAGAGTAGTAGTTGAAGGGAGTTTCTCAAAATGGAGAAAGGTGATCAGTGGTGTTCCACAGGGGTCAGTGTTGGGGCCACTGTTGCTTGTAATATACATAAATGATCTGGAAGAAGGCACTGTTGGTATGATCAGCAAGTTTGCAGATGACACGAAGATTGGTGGGGTAGCAGAAAGCATAAGGGAATGTCAGTGAATAGAGGAGGATATAGATAGACTGGAGAGTTGGGCAGAAAAGTGGCAGATGGATTTAAATCCAGACAAATCTGATTCTAGACCTAATTATACAATGAATGGAAGAGCCTTGGGAAAAGTTGATGGGCAGAGAGATCTGGGAGTGCAGGTCCATTGTACCCTGAAGGTTGTTGCACAGGTGGATAGAGTGGTCAAGAAAGCATATAGTATGCTTGCCTTCATTGGACTGGGTATTGAGTATAAGAGCTGGCAAGTCATGTTAACATTGTACAAGACATTGGTTCGGCTGCATTTAGAATACTGTGTACAGTTCTGGGCGCCACATTACCAAAAGGATGTGGACGCTTTGGAGAGGGTGCAAAGAAGGTTTATGAGGATGTTGCCTGGTATGGAAGGTGCTAGCTATGAAGAGAGGTTGAGTAGGTTAGGTTTAGTTTCATTAGAAAAAAGGAGATTGAGGGGGGAACCTGATTGAGGTTTATAAAATCATGAAGGGTATAGACAGGGTGAATAGAGACAAGCTTTTTCCCAGGGTGAAGGATTCAATAACGAGAGGTCATGCTTTTAAGGTGAGAGGTGGAAAGTTTAAGGGGGATACACGCAGCAAGTACTTCACACAGAGGGTGGTGGGCGTTTGGAGCGCATTGCCATCAGAGGTGGTAGAGGCAGGCACGGTAGATTCATTTAAGATGCGTCTGGATAAATGCATGAGTCAGTGGGGAGCAGAGGGATACAGATGCTTAGGAACTGACCAACAGGTTTAGACAGTACATTTGGATTGGCTCAGGCTTGGAGGGCTGAAGGGCCTGTTCCTGGAATGTAAATTTTCTTTGTTCTTTCTTTGTTCTTAATAAGGATGTAGGTTTTGATGGATTAATATCAAAACCTCAGAATTTCTTTCAAGTCACAGCCCTGAGATAACTTAAGGTTTTAACAATATGTGAAAAAAGGTGTCATCTCAGCTCAGACAATGCATAAAAGGTGTGAGATTAGAGTCTGTCTGTATTCCAATGTGGAGTCAGACTGGTTCTATTTCCAAAGTAGGAATTTATAAAATGTCACATTGGCTGACTGCCAACAGATTGTGTGCTTTTTCAACAATGTAGAATGGACCTGCAAATACAATTTTGCAAATGTAAATTTAGTGTGTGTGAGTGAGTGAGTGAGGGCTTTTGCCCGAAACATCGATTTCGAAGCTACTTGGATGCTGCCTGAACTGCTGTGCTCTTCCAGCACCACTAATCCAGAAGGAGAGAGAGAGTATGTGTGATTGGAAATAGGGAGAGAGTGAGTGAGTGAGTGTGTGCGTATGCTTGATAGAGTGTGTCTGTGAGTGTGAAGGTGTATATGCCTGTGAGAGGGTGCGCACATGAGTATAAGTGTGTGTGTGTGTGTCTGTGTGTGTGTGAGAGAGTGTGTATGAGAGAGGGTCTATGTGAGTATGATCATGTGTGAGCATGTGTGTATGTGTGCCTGTATCTGAGTGTGTGTGTGAGAGTGTAGAGTGTGGTGGGGTCACACTTTAGTGTGACATGAACCCAAGTTCCCAGTTGAGGCCATCCTCATAGGTTCCGAACTTGGCTATCAGCCTCTACTTGGTGACTCTGCATTGTTGCATATCCTGAAGTTTGCCCTGGCAGGCATTCACCTGAAGGTCCGAGGATGAATGTCTTTGACTGCTGAAGTGTTCCCCCATTGGGAGGCGTAAGGAAGGTCTTCCCTATGCCACCACTTCTCGCCTTTAAACAACCTCATACCTTAAACAGACCACTGTTCACAGCAAACTGCCCAGCTTTCAGGGCAACATTAACCACAACACTATACAACCCTGTCATGGCAACTACTGCAAGACCGACAGAGTGGATACCACCATTACACATAGGGATACCACCCACCATGTGCACGGCAGGTGACTCAGCCCACGTTGTTTATCTCATATGCTGCAGGCAAGGATGTCCCAAGACATGGTGTATTGGTGAAACCAAGCAAATGCTATGACAACAGATTAATGAACACTGCACAACAACCGCTAGGTCGTGATTAGTCATGCTAAATTGTCCCATAGTGTCTAGGAATGTGCAGGTTAGGGTGGATTGGTCAATGTAAATTGTCGAAGCAAAAGTGAGGACTGCAGATGCTGGAAATCAGAGTCTAGGTTAGAGTGGTGCTGAAAAAGCACAGCAGGTCAGGCAGCATCCGAGGAGCACTTCAGTGGTCAAGGAAGTTTGGCCTCGGATCTTCGGGTGACCATCCTCCCGAATATACAGCAACATAGAGTTGCCAAGCAGAGGCTGATAGCCAAGTTCGATACCCATGGTATGGCCTCAACCAGGAACCTGGGTTCATGCCACACTGTAGGTGATCCCAATGCACTATACACTCACACACTGACACACACACACACACACACACACACACAAACACACACATACACACAAACACATACATACACACACATAAACATACACACACACTCTGACACATGATTACACTCACACAGGTCCTCTCTCATACACACACTCTTTGTCTCACACACACACACACACAAACATATGCACACATACACCGCACCCCCCCGCCCCCCAACACAGGCATATACTCCATCACATACATGCACACACTTTATCAAGCACTCAAATGTGTACACTCACACATTGTTTTCTTCTCTCTCTCACACACACACACACAAGCATGCACACAGTCTATAGGGCGAATTTGCATTTGTGGATTTGTATTTGCAGATACATTCTATTTCATACAAAAAAAACCCACATAATCCCTAGGCAGTCAGTAAATGTGACATTTTGTAAGTTCCTACTTTGGAAATACAACCAGTCTGACTCAAGATTGGGTTCCAGACAAACTCTAACCTCACACCTTTAATGCATTGTCTGAGGTAAGATGTAACCATTTTTTTGCATACTGATAAAACCTTAAGTTTGCAATCAATCAATGCATCCCCATTCTAAATGATTAAAGACTTAACAGCCATCTAGGTTTGTTCAATATACTGCATCAATTATTTGACACTTTGATCTTTTACTATAAATTCTGTGTCCTATGATCCTGCCCCACTAGTTACCTGATGAAGGAGCAGCACTTTGAAAGCTTGTACTTTCAAATAAACCTGTTGAATTATAACCTGGTGTTGTATGATTTTTAACTTTGTCCACCCCAGTCCAACAGTGTGGTGCTGGAAAATCACAGCTGGTCAGGCAGCATCCGAGGAGTAAGACAATCGATGTTTTGAGCATAAGCCCTTTGTCCTTCCTCCTGATGAAGGGCTTTATGCTCAAAACATTGATTCTCCTGCTTCCCAGATGCTGCCTGACCAGCTCTGCCTTTCCAGCACCACACTCTTCGACTCTGATCTCCAGCAGCTGCAGTCCTCACTTTCTCCACCCTAGTCCAACGCTGGCACATCCACATCATTCCTGATACATGACACTCACAAAGTGAAGGCCCACTTTGCATGCGTTGCTACAACATGTCCAGCACAGACCCCCGCCAGTCCTTCTCAGCAGAACAGATGCCAGGAGGTTAATGTGGAAATGGGGGCTCAACACCAGATCCCTCTCTCCTCAATGTCAAACACTCTGGCCTCACTGCTCTAGCCTTCCTGTGAAGGTGAAATCCCTGATCCAATTGCTAGGGACTGCAGTAATTGGACTTAACATTTAATTAATGGTTTTGAGGACTTACAGAAGGTTGGAGTTGCCTGAATGATAACAACAGCAAAGGCAGATGGCAGACATTCTGGGGACTGTAGCTGCCTTGCTGATTTGAGGCCAGCAGAGGCTGAGCTCAAGGAAGCAGGTATGAAGTCAAATAGAGGCACATCAATGGACTCAGTGAAGTTAGCCCATTGTAGCTTCAGCCTTGAGGGGCTGAATTGCTTCTAATTCTTATGGTCTCATCAAACTAAAAAGAGCTGTCTGATATCCTTGGAACAAACCTGACAACTTGGTATCAGACTCTTCAGGTTCCATGAGAATGTCAGTCTGAAATAAATGTCAGTCCAAATCCACAAGAAGATCCAAACAGAGCAAAATGGACAACTAATTGGCAGGAAGAGGGATACCCACTTCCAATCTGCACTATCTTTTTGAAAATGTCAGAACATTCTGGAAAATTATGATGCCTGGGATACAGGTTTCGAAATCACCTCAGGTCTCAACCCCACGGCTGTTTGAAATTTTGTAAAACCCATTTGGTTCACGAATGGTCCTTTAGGGAAGGAAGCTACCAGAATTACCAGTCTGACTTACAAGTGACTCCAGACCGACAGTAATAGAGTTGACTCGTAACTGCCTTATGCAACGGCCGAGCAAGGTAACAATTAAATCAACCACCTGAGAGCTTGAAGCAATGCTGGCAAACACAGTCTGATCAACTCTGTAAAGTTCTCCTTACTAACATCTGGGACTAGTTCCAAACTTGGGAGAGCTGTCACACAGACGAGAGAAGCAACAGTCTGACATAGTCATGCTCACAGAATCATACTTTACAGACAATTTCCTAGACACCACCATCACCATCTCTAGATGTGCCCTGACCCACTGACAGGATAGACCCAATAGAGGTGGGGACACAGAGGTATACAGTCGGGAGGGTGTTGCTGGGGGAGTCAACATTGTCTCTGGACCCTATGAAATCTCATGGCATCAGGTTAGACATGGGCAAGAAAATCTCCTTGACTACCATGTACTGCCCTCTCTAGGCTGATGAATCTGTACTCCTCCATGTTGAACAACACTTGGGTTGCACTATGGGTGACAAGGTGCAAAATGTCATCTAAGTGGAGGATTTCAATGTCCAGCACCATCGATTGAGCTGCTTGGGTCCTAAAGGACATAGCTGCTAGACTGGATCTGCAGCAGGTGGTGAGGGAACAACAAGAGGGAAAGTTATACTTGACCTCATTCATACCAATCTGCCAGCTGCAGATGTCCATGACAGTATCAGTATAAGTGACTACCGCACCACCCTTGTGCAGACAAAGTCCCATTTTCACATTGAAAATAATCTCCATAGTGTCATGTGGCACTATCACCGTGTTAAATGGAACAGACTTTGAACAGATCTAGCAACTCAAGACTAGGTATCCAGGAGGCACTGTAGGCCATCAGCAGCAGCAGAATGGTAATCCAGCACAACCTGCAACCTCATGGCATGGCATATCCCCCACTCAACCATTACCACCGAGCCAGTCAAAATCAACCACCCAACTATTCTGATCCCATTTTTCAGCACTTGCCCTTTGGCATCACAAGTGCACATCTAATACTACTGAAATGTTCTGAGTATTTCTGCCTCTACTATCCTTACAGACAGTGATTTCTAGATTTCAATCACCTGCTGGGCAAAAATGATTTTCCTCACACGTCATCTAAGCCTTTTGTCCCTTTACCCTAATCTGTGACCCCAGGGAAAGGTTTATTCTTGTCTATCCTATCTAATTTTAATATATAGATTAGATTACTTACAGTGTGGAAACAGGCCCTTTGGCCCAACAAGTCCACACCAACCCGCCAAAGCGCAACCCACCCAGACCAATTCCCCTACACCTAACACTACGGGCAATTTAGCATGGCCAATTCACCTAACCTGTACATTTTTGGACTGTGGGAGGAAACTGGGAGGAAACCCACACAGACAATGTGCAAACTCCACACAGTCAGTCGCCTGAGGCGGGAATTGAACCTGGGTCTCTGGCGCTGTGAGGCAGCAGTGCTAACCACTGTGCCCACTGTGCCACCGTGCCGCCCACTATAATTTTATACATCTCAATTATGTCTCCTCTCAATCTCCTCTGGTCTAAAGAAAATAACCCAGTCTGTTCAATCTCTCTTCATAACTGACATTCTTCCACCCAGGCAACATCCTGGTAAATCTCCTCTGCACCCACAGTGCTATCACAGCAATCTCCTCTCCAGTGCTATCACAGCCCTCTGTAGTCAGGAACAGCAGAACTGGCTATGAGACTGATTAAGAGCTACAGTCAAGCATACTGGAAGCTTTGGTTGAGCTAGTTTAAAACTGCAGCCATGACCTATTGTAACCTGCAGTTTCCCGTGTTCAGCAAATAAGGCGTGTTTTGTTTGTTCCTGACATACTTGCACCATACTATCTTACATGAAGCATGATTAAGGATTGGTGTAAACATTGGGAGCTGTTTACTAGTAAACTCCATTGCCCGGGATCAAACAATGTGATCAGGCTTTGATCGATTCATTGGCAGAATGCTCAAGATCTTTCTAGAAAGGAACACATTTTCAGATGAGTTAACATAATGAAGAAACTGTCTGAGAAGAAGCCTCCAGGCCCCATTTGAGAAGCATGTGCCTGCAAGCAATTTTCGGAGAAGACAAAGAACCATGAGGCAAGACCTACATGGACAACAAAGTTGGCTATTTCACTAAAATCAGGGTAGTATTTTGTTCAAGCCAAAATTATAGAGTTAAAGTAAGAGTTAAACAAAAAAAGGTTTGTTTAATTAAGTTCTGAGTTAGTTCCTTGTCTGTCATATAAGAGAAAATTACCTGGGTAAAAGGTTCCTTTCCGTGAATTCCAGAATTGCACACAATACTATCACTGTGGCCTAACGAACATTTTATACATTTTAGAGAGACTTGGTGAATGGGCAAACATTTTATCAATGGAATACACTGTGGAGAAAGGTGAAGTTATCCACTGTTGTTGGAAAAACAAAAATACCAAATATTTCTTAAATGGTGAGAGTCTGGGAAGTGTTTGTTTTCAAAGGGACTTCTCAGTGCCCTGCCTTGTCATATGTGCAGTCTCGACATCTCTGTTTCGCTCAGCATTGTCTCCCCCAGTTCCACTTCACCCTCTGGCTCATTTATCGTGCTGACAAGAAATGTTTTCTTTTCAGGCAGTAAGAAACGCAAGGTGCAACAACACAGATGTTTTTAAAAGTTCATTTGTGGGATGTGGACATCACTGGTTGGCCAGCATTCATTGCCCATCTCTAGCTGAAGGTGGTGGGGTGTGAGCTGCCTTCTCGAACCACAGCTGTCCACCTGCTGTGGGTTGACCCACAATGCCATTAGGGAGGGAATTCCAGGATTTTGACCCAGCGATAGTGAAGGGATAGCGATATATTTCCAAGTCAGGATGGTGCGTGGCTTGGACAAGAATTTGAAGGTGTTCCCATATATCTGCTGCCCTTGTCCTTCTAGATGGAAGTGGTCTTGGGTTTGGAGAGTATTGTCTGTGGATCTTTGGTGAATTTCTGCAGTGCATAATTTATTTTATAGAATCCCTACAGTGTGGAAACAGATCCTTTGGCCCAACAAGTCCACATCGACCCCTCCAAAGAGTAACCCACCCAGATCCATTGCCTACTTTATTTTCCTATTTTTACCCCTGACCAACGCACCTAATCTACACATCCCTGAACACTACGGGCAATTTAGCAGAACCAATTCACCTAACCTGCACATCTTTGGATTGTGGGAGGAAACCGGAGCACCTCAAGAAAACTCACACAGACACGGGGAGAATGTGGAAACTCCAAACAGACAGTCACCCGAGGCAGGAGCCCGGGTCCTTGACGTTGTGAGGCAGCAGTGCTAACCACTGAGTCACCGTGCCACCATCTATCCATCTGCTGCTACTGACCTTCAGTGATGGAGGAACTGAATGCATGTGGATGTCATCTAATCAAGTGGTCTGCTTTGTCCTGGATGGTGTCAAGATTCTTGAGTGTTGTTGGGGCTTCACTCATCCAGGCAAAGAA
Organism: Chiloscyllium punctatum; assembly: GCF_047496795.1. NCBI lineage: Eukaryota > Metazoa > Chordata > Chondrichthyes > Orectolobiformes > Hemiscylliidae > Chiloscyllium > Chiloscyllium punctatum. The sequence goes on along the minus strand of NC_092778.1, from coordinate 25,312,386 downwards.
GGAGTATTCCATCACACTCCTGACTTATGCCTTGTAGATGGTGGACAGGTTTTGGGGAGTCAAGAGATGAGTTACTCAGCGCACTATTCCTAACCTCTGACCTCCCTTTGTAGCTATACTGTTTACATGGTGAGTCCAGTTGAGTTTCTGGTCAATGATAACCCCCAGAACGTTGATAGTGGGGATTCAGTGATGGTGCCACCAATGAATGTCAAGGGGTGATGGTCATAGCCTGACATTTGTGTGATTGTGTGCCTTCGGCCCAACAAGTCCACACCGCCCCGCCGAAGCGCAACCCACCCATACCCCTACATTTACCCCTTACCTAACACTACGGGCAATTTAGCATGGCCAATTCACCTGACCTGCACATCTTTGGACTGTGGGAGGAAACCGGAGCACCCGGAGGAAACCCATGCAGACACGGGGAGAACGTGCAAACTCCACACAGTCAGTCGCCTGAGGCGGGAATTGAACCCAGGTCTCTGGCGCTGTGAGGCAGCAGTGCTAACCACTGTGCCACCGTGCCGCCCTGTGGCATGAATGTTGCTTGCCACTTGTCAGCCCAAGCCTGAATATTGTCCAGGTCTTGTTGCATTTGGACATGGAATGCTTCAGTATCTGAGGAGTTGGGAATGGTGCTGAGCATTGTGCAATCATTAGTGAACATCCCCACTTCTGACGTTATGATGGAGAGAAGGTCATTCATGAAGCAGCTGAAGATGGTTGGGTCAAGGACACCACCCCAAGAATCTCCTGCAGAGATGTCACGGAGATGACTGACCTCCAACAACCACAGTTATCTTCGTCTGTGTCAGGTATGACTCTAACCACTGATGAGTTTGCCTATGGATTCCCATTGATTCCAGTTTTGTCAGGGCTCCTTGATGCCACATTCGGTCAAATACAGCCTTGATATCAAGGGTTGTAACCCTCACCTCATCTCTGGAATTCAGCTCTTTTGTCCATGTTTGAACCAAGGCTGTAATGAGGGTCGGAGTTGAGTGATTCTGATGGAACCTACACTGGGTGTCACTGAGTAGGGTTTAGCTGAGCAGGTGCTACTTGATAGCACTATTGATGACATCTTCCATCACTTCACTGATGATCGAGAGTAGACCGATGGGGCAATGACTGGTCAGGTTTGATTTGTCCTTTTTTTTATGTACAGGACATGCTTGGACAATTTTCCCCATTGTTGGGTGATGCCAGTGTTGTAACTGTACTGGAACAACTGCGCTAGGGGAGAGGCAAATTCTGGAGCACAAGTCATCAGTATTATTGCCAGAATGTTGTCAAGACCCATAGCCTTTGCAGTATCCAGTGTCTCCAACTGTTTGTTGGTATCATTCGAAAGGAATCAAATTTGGTGTAGACTGGCATCTGTAATGCTGGGGACTACTGGAGGAGGCTGAGATGGATCATCCACTTCAGCCTAAAGATTGCTGCGAAAGCGTCAGTCTTATCTTTTGAACTGATGTGCTGGGCTCTTCCATCATTGAAAATGAGGATATTTGTGGAGCTTCCTCCTCCAGTGAGTTGTTTAATTGTTCACCAGCATTCACAACTGGATGTGGCAAGATTGCAGAGCTTAGATCTGATCACTTAGCTCTTTCTATCATTTGCTGCTTTTGCTGTTTGGCATGCAAGTAGTCCTGTTTGGTGGTTTCACCAGCTTGACATCTCACCTTCAGGTTTGCCTGGTGCTGCTCCTGGCATACCCTCCTGCACTCTTCCTTGAACCAGATTTGATCCCCTGGCTGAATGGTAATGATTGAGTGAAGGATGTGCCAGCCTATGAGGTTACAGATTGTGCTGGAGTACAGTTCTGCTACTATTGATGGCCCACACTGCCTCATTGATGCTTAGTCTTGAGTTGCCAGAGCTGGTTGAAGACTGCCCCATTTAGCACGGTGACAGTGCCACACAATACGATGGAGGGTATTCTCAATGTGAAGGTGGGATTTCATCTTTACAAGGATGATGTCATGGTACTGTCATGGACAGATGCATCTGCAGCTGGCAGATTGGTGAGGATTAAGTATATTTTTCCCTCTTGTTGGTTCCTTCACGACCTGCCACAGACCCAGTCTAGCAGCTATGTCCTTTCGGACCAAACCAGCTCGACCAGCTGTACTGCGACTGAGCCACTCTTGGTGGTGGACATTAAAATCCCTCACCCAGAGTACAGTTTGTGCCCTAGCCATCCTCAGTGCAGATCCAAGTGTTGTTCAACATGAGGAGTACTGAGTTATCAGCTGAGGGAGGATGATACATGGTAATCTGCAGGAGGAGGTTTCCTTGTCCATGTTTAACCAGATGCCATGAATCTTCATAGGTCAGAGTCACTGTTGAGGCCACACAAGGTGACTCACTACCAATTGTTATACCACTGTGTTGCCACCTCTGCTGGGTCTGTCCTGCCAGTGGGACAAGACATATCTAGGGATGGTGGTGGTAGTGTCTGGGACATTGTCTGTAAGGTATGATTCCATGACTATGACTATGTCAGGCTGTTGCTTGACTAGTCTGTGAGACAGCTCTCCCAATTTTGGCATTAGTCCTCAAATGTCGGTGAGGAGAACTTTGCAGAGCAAACAGGGCTGTTTCAGTCATTGTCTTTTCCAGTGCCAAGGTCGATGCCAGGTGGTCAGTCCAATTTCATTTCTTTGAGACATTGTAGCAATTGGTGCAACTGATGGTTTGAGAGTCAACCACATTGCTGTGGGTCTGGAGTCACCTGTAGGCCAGACCAGGTGAGAGCGGCAGATTTCCTTCCCTGAAGGGGATTACTGAACCGTTAGGGATTTTCTGACGATCGACAATGATTTCACAGTCATAAGTAGATTCTACTTTCAAATTTGTTTCAATTGAATACAAATTCCAATGTCTGCCACAACAAGATTTGAACCTGGCTTTCTGGATTCATAGTCGAGCAATAAAGCCACAAGGTCATCACCTTCCCATGCCCATCTAGAACCTTTCTCTCCCCTCCTTTTCCCTCTGATTCCATCCCTCTCCTAATCCCACCTCCTGTCATGTATTTACTATCCTTCCTGATCTTCTGCTCTCTGATGCTAAACATTCTGTACTCAGTAAAGGTCTCAGTTCTATCCTTCTGTGCCCCCACCTTAATGAATTTTGGGCAAGTCATGATATTGAGCTCTTCTTCCATCATCTTCGCCTCCCAGACCATTTCTTTGGACAAGGGTCCACTCCCCATCCCAATTTATAGCTATGTCCTCTTGCGCTCGCCATCATGAGGGAAAAAGCTTTTACTTTCCACCCTATCTAACCCTCTGATTATCATATATATCTCTATTAAGTCACATCTCAACCTTCTTCTCTCTAATGAAAACAGCCTCAAGTTCCTCAGCCCTTCCTCTTTAGACCTTCCCACCATACCAGGCAACATCGAGTAAATCTTCTCTGAACCCTTTCCAAAGTTTCCACATCCTTCCTATGATGTGGTGACCAGAACTGTACAGCTACAGTAGGGATTAGACTGGTGCATGATTCCTGATGAAGGGCTTTTGCCCGAAACATCTATTTTCCTGCTCCTCGGATGCTGCCTGATGTGCTGTGTTTTTCCAGCACCACTCTAAGCTCGACTCTGATTTCCAGCATCTGCAGTCCTTACAGCTACAGTATGACCTCGTGGCTCCGGAACTCAATCCCTCTATCCATGAAAGCTAAAACACAGTATGCCTTCTGTACAACCTTATCAACATGGGTAGCAACTTTCAGAGGTCTATGCACATGGTCACATCTCTCTGCTCATCTACACTAGCATGAATCTCACCATTAGCCTGGTACTCTTTATTCCTGTTACTCCTTCCAAAGTGAATCACCTCACACTTTTCCGCATTAAACTCCATTTGCCACCTCTCAGCCCAGCCCTGCAGCTTATCTATCTCTACCTGTAACCTATGACATCCTTCAGCACTATCCACATCTCTACTGACCTTACTGTCATCCGCAAATTAACTAACCATCTTTCTACGTCCTCATCCAGGTCATTTATAAAAATGACAAACAGCAGTGGACCCAAAGCAGATCTTTGTGGTACACCACTAGTAACTGAAATCCAGTATGAACATTTCCCATCAACCACCACCCTTTGTCTCCTTTCAGCAAGCCAATTTCTGATCCAAATCACTAAATTTCACTCAATTCCATGTCTCCATATTTTGTACAATTACCTACTGTGGGGAACCTTATGAAACGCCTTCCTGAAATCCATATACGCACACTTTACCCTCATTCACCTGTTTGGTCACCTTCTCAAAGAACTCAATAAGGTTTGTGACGCATGACCTATCCTTCACAAAACGATATTGACTATCCCTAATCAATATATTCCTTTCTAGATGATTATAAATCCTATCTCTTAGAACCTTTTCCAACACTTTACCCAAAACCGAAGTAAGGCTCACTGGTCTTTAATTACCAGGGTTGTCTCTACTCCCCTTTTTGGACAAGGGGACAACATTTGCTGTCCTCCAGTCTTCTGGCACTATTCCTGAAGACAATTATGACATAAAGGTCAAAGCTAAAGGCTCGGCAATCTCCTCCCTGGCTTCCCAGTGAATCCTAGGATAAATCCCATCTTGTGCAGGAGACTTTTCTATTTTCACACTTTTCAAAATTGCTAACACCTCCTCTTTGTGAACCTCAATTCCATCTAGTCGGATACCCTGTATCTCAGTATTCTCCTCAACAACATTGCCTTTTTCCAGTGTGAATACTGAGGAAAAATATTCATTTAGCGCTTCCCTCATCTATAGAATATAGAACATTACAGTGCAGTACAGGTCCTTCGGCCTTCGATGTTGCGCCAACCTGTCATACCAATCTGAAGCCCATCTAACCTACACTATTCCATGTACGTCCATATGCTTGTCCAATGATGACTTAAATGTACTTAAAGTTGGTGAATCTACTACCGTTGCAGGCAAAGTATTCCATATCCTTACTATTCTCTGAGTAAAGAAACTACCTCCGACATCTGTCCTATCTCTATCACCCCTCAATTTAAAGCTATGCCCCCTCGTGCTCGCCGTCACCATACTTGGAAAAAGGCTCTCCCTGTCCACCCTATCTAACCCTCTGACTCTAATCTCCTCGGACTCCACGCACAATTTCCCACTACTATACTTGATTGGCCCTAACTTTTCTCTAGTCATTCTTTTATTCTTGATATATCTTTAGAAAGCTTTAGGGTTTTCCATGACCCTATCTGCCAACAACTTCTCATGTCCCCTTCTGGCTCTTCTTAGCTTTCTCTTTAGGTCTTTCCTGCCTAACTTGTAACTGTCAAGCACACTAACTGAGCCTTCATGTCTCATCCTTACATAAGCCGCCTCCTCCTCTTGACAAGAGATTCAACTTCTTTAGTAAACTACGGCTCCCTCACTTGACTACTTCCTCCCTGCCTGACAGCTACATACTTAGCAAGGACACACAGTAGCTATTCCTTGAATAAGCTCCACATTTCAATTGTGCTCTCAGATGCAACGCTAACTTTGTAATTAAGCCTGCTGATAAGGGTGATGCTGCTGTTGTCTGGTGTACTGACCTCTACATTGCAGAGAGTGCCAGCTCTCAGATACCTCCCACTATCACCACCCAACCCCCCCTCCACACACACACCCCCCTCCCCCCCACCCCTGGATCATGATTCCACCATGGCACATCAGGCCATTGAGTCCACAATGGTTACTAACCACATTTCTGATGATCTTCTCTCCTCACCACTGCCTCCAAACTTGTCGTACCCCCTAATCTTGCATAGCTCGCTTCTACCTCCTTCCCAAAATACACTAAGAGAACTGCCCGGGCAGACCCATTGTTTCTGCCTGCTCCTGTCTAACAGAACTTACCTCTACCTTGACTTAGTCTCTTCGCCCCGATCCAGTCTCTCCCCACTTACACCCTCAGCGGCACGGCGGCACGGTGGCACAGTGGTTAGCACTGCTGCCTCAGAGCTCCAGAGACCCAGGTTCAATTCCCGACTCAGGCGACTGACTGTGTGGAGTTTGCGCATTCTCCCCGTGTCTGCGTGGGTTTCCTCCAGGTGCTCAGGTTTCCTTCCACAGTCCAAAGATGTGCAGGTTAGGTGAATTGGCTATGCTAAATTGCCTGTATGTTAGGTAAATGTAGGGGAATGGGTGGGTTGCGGGTCGGTGTGGACTTGTTGGGCCGAAGGGCCTGTTTCCACACTGTAAGTAATCTAATTCCTGTGAAGCTTTATGTCAGTTTCAGAATATCCAATTTGCAGTCTCTAGCTGCTTACTCCTTACCATGGATGTGCAATCCCTTTACACATCCATTCCCTATCAGGACGGTCTCAGGGCTCTCCACTTCTTTCTGGAGCAAAAGCCTGATCCATTCCCAACCACCACCACCTTCCTCTGCCCAGTTGAGCTCATCCACACTCTGAAGAACTTCTCTTTTAACTCCTCTCATTTGTTTCAAGTCAAAGAGTTGGCCATGTGTAACCATCTGCAATGGTCCCAGTTATACCTGTGGGGTATGTGGAACATTCCTTGTTCCAGTCTATTCTGACCCCCACCCATAATTCTTTCTCTGGTATCTAAATTGGTGCTACTTCCCTCTCTCATCCTCACCTACACCTAGTCCATCTCTGACACTTCCCTCCTCTTCCTCCATTTATGGGGAAAGGCTGGCTACCAATATCCACTAGAAACCTACAGTTACCTTAACTAGGCATCTTCACACCTTGCTTCCAGTAAAGACTATTCCATTCTCCCAGTTTCATGGTCTCTGTCATATTTGTTCTGATGATGCCAGCTTCTACAAAGGAGCCCCTGAAATGTCCACCTTCTTCCTCAACCAAGGATTGCCCAGCACCATCGATGACAGAGCCCTCAGTCATGTCAGGCCCATCTCCAGCACTTCCACCATCAATCCTTCTCTTCCTTCCTACAACAACGATGGGGTCCCCCTTGTCCTCTCCTACCATCCCAACAGAATCCACATGCAAAGGATCACTAGCTGCCATTTCCAACAGAATTCTACGACCAGACACACATCAACTTCTTCTCCGTTGTTGGCCTTCCATTTGCTCCTGTACTCCCTGGTCCAATCCTCTTCCAGTCCCAACAACTCCCTACACCTTCTGGCACTTCCCAATCAATTGCAGAAGATATAACACCTGCTCATTTACTTCTTCCCACCCCATTCAAAGCCCCTAGACACATCTTCCAAGTGAAGCAGCACTTTACCTGCACTTCACTCAATCTAGTCTCCTCTATTCACTGCTCACAATGTGGTCTCCTCTTTACTGGGGAGACAAAGCATAGACTGGGTGACCGCTTCACAGAACACATACGTTCTGATGCAAAAAAGGCCCTGAACTTCTGGTTGCTTGTTACTGTTCCCTGGCCAATATCTCAGTCTCAGGCTTGCTGCAGTGCTCCAGTGAAGCTCAGCTCAAGCTGGAAGAACAGCACCTCATTTTCCATTTGGGATCTCTGCAGCCTTCTGGACTTAATACCAAGTTCAACACTTTTAGGGCTTGAGTAACTTTTTCCAAACTCACCCCCCCCATTCGTCACTGAACATTCACCTGTAGGTACAGGAAAAAATTCCTGTAATTAAATCCTCTCGTAATAAATGTCTGTTGGCATTTATTACAAGAGGGATTTGATTACAGGAATTGCAATACAATTATATAGAGTCTTGGTGAGACCACACCTGTAGAATTGTGTGCAGTTTTGGTTTCCTTACTCTATTCGAATGTATACTTGCTATGAAGGGAATACTATGAAGTTTCACCAAACTAATTACTGGGATGGAAGGGTCATCTTATGAGGAAAAATTAAATATATTCTCTGGAGTTTAGAAAAGTGAGAGGTGATTGAATTCAAAAATACAAAATTCTTACGGATTGATGGGGTGGATGCAGGTACAATGTTTCTCCTAGCTTGTGAGGATAGAACCAGCAGTTAGAAGCAGACCCTGTCTACAGGATAATGGGAAGCACAAGTGTGTTAAGTGTTCCTTGTAGAAATAATATCTCAGTTTTGAGAGTTCTTGTGTTTGCAGTGTTAGTGTCTCTACCTTTGAACCAGGTTCAAATCCCAGCTCCTCCAGGGATGTATAACATCTCTGAACAGGGTTGATTAAACAATCTGAAAATTTTGGTCAACTCATTACAAATGTTCAGTTCCACAAATAGTATTGTCCAAACATGAATAAGTAAAATAAAAAAAAGTCCTTCTCCAGAAAGGATGACAAGACCAGAACTAATTACAAGTCTTCGTTACTTCTCAAAGACATTGCTGTATTACAATATTCAAGTTTTATTAACATCTCATTCTCATCAACCTTTGATTCACAGTTTTATTTATATCTTTCAGAATGCCTCTACAAAGTCACAAAGCCAACTCATTACTGGAATTGCTGCTAAATTAATTTATTTTAGATTCGCTGATGTCCACCCACTCAGCAAACCTGCACAACAGCCAAACTATTTTTAAAGAGCTGTCGGGGTGGTAGAAACCCAGTAAGAAGCTGAACCGGTAAAGTCTTTCATAGATGAACCAAACATCTGCAAGCTGCTGAGCTCCCAGTCTCTCATCCACGCTTACAACATCAACCTTTTGCACGTCCATTTATTGTTATTTCAATTTGTATTAAGCACTGGTATTCTATGCTTCATCCATCTTTGTACACGACACATGCAGCTAAGTAAAAGTAAAAGAATATGGCATTGACTGAGATCTACTGGCACAGCTGCTGTTTCCTCATTATAACATAGAACTACTATTCTCTTCCACATGAAAAATATCGTAATATAAAACATTAGAATGACTGCCCAAAATAGGAAATGATCCCCAGGCACAAATCCACTTCGCACTCAGTTAAAATAGTTAATGAACAATTTTAATCCGTGGATCGCCATAGTGTCATTATGTTCTTGGTTAACTTTAAAGAGCACTAAACCATCAATGCTCCCCAATCACTGCACATTATAATAATTCAGATTTACATCAAAATAATGCAGGGAGATCACAGACAGATCTTGGACTGTTATACTGTGAACCAATGCTATGAAGAATGTTCCATTATAAACAGCTAACATTGAAACTAGGCTAACATGGGAATAATGATTTTGATTCTTTTACAGCGTACTCAAGGGTTACGGAATTCAGTCTATCCTAGCTCCTGAAACCTAGATAATACAAGTTTTTTCTTCTGACTTTTGTTGTTTTTCTCTTCTCTAGATGGCCTGTCTTGACAGTGAGAGTCAATAGTTTGTCCTGCCACTTACAAGTCCACTCCTGTTCTCCCCATATCCCCAGCTCTGCACATGAGCTGTTTCCAGAAGTAGTCACTGGAAAGCAATGGGAATACATTTGCCTGTCTGACATAGGAATGGTTCAGGCTTCCTCTACTAAGAGGAACTGCATAAAAATTGATGTCTGCCTAAGTATTTGACGGGGTGGAATTTGTTAAGTGTTTTCAGGAAAGCTGCCTCAAGCAGCGTATAGAGGGCCCTACTCAGGAAGGGGGAAACCTTGACCTATTCTTGGGAAATAAGGCAGGATAGGTGGCTGAGGTGACAGTGGGGAAGCACTTTGGGACTAGTGACCAGCATTCTATTAAGTTTAAAATAGTTATGGAGAGGGACAAAACTGGTCCAACAGGTTCAAGTTCCAAACTGGAGCGAGGTGAATTTTGATGGAATTAGACAGGAGCTTGCAGAGGTTGATTGGAATAGATTGTTTGCAGGTAAAGGGACCTCCGGCAAGTGGGAGGCCTTTGAAAATGTGATAGCTAGAGTTCAAGGTCTATATGTTCCTGTGAAGATGAAGGGCAAGATTGACAGGAATAGGGAACCCTGGATGACAAGACATACTGGGACTTTGACCAGAAAGGAAGAGGCATGGCTCAGGTACATTTGGGATCAAGGGAATCCCTGGAGGTGTATAGGGGATACAAGAGTTTAATAAAGAAGGAAATCAGGAGGGTGGAAAAGGGGCTGAGAAGTCCTGGGTGAATCCAAATAAATTATTTAAACATTAAAAGGAAAAAGAATAACTAGAGAGAGAATACGGCACCTCAAAGACCAAAGCAGACATGTACGTATGGAACCGGAGATGGGCAGGATTCTCAATGAATATTTCTCATCTGTATTTACCATGGAGAAAGACATGAAGACTTGGGAATTTGGGGAAGTTAGTGGTGATATCTTGGGGGCAGTCCATATCACAGTAGAGGAGGTCTTGGATGTAATAGAATGCATGAAGATGGATAAATCTCCTGGTCCTGACCAGATATATCCAAGAACAATGCAAGAGGCTAGAGAAGAAATTGCAAGGCCCTGGCTGATATAGTTACATCATCTTTAGCCATGGGTGAGGTTCCGGAAAACTGGAGGGTAGCAAATGTTGTGTCCTTATTCAAGAGGGCTGCAAGGAAAAACCTGGGAACTACAGACCAGTTAGTCTAATATCTGTGGTAGGTAAGTTACTTGATGGATTCTGAGGGATAAGAAACACATGCATTTGAAAAGACAGGGTTTGATTAGGAGTAGTCAGCATGGCTTTGTGTGTGGGAGATCATGCCTCAAACATTTGTTAGAGTTCTTTGATGAAGTGGCCAGGATTGTTAATGAGGCAGTAGACATGCTCTATATGGACTTCACTAAGGCCTTTGATTAGATTAGATTACTTACAGTGTGGAAACTGGCCCTTCGGCCCAACAAGTCCACATCGACCCGCCGAAGCGCAACCCATCCAGACCTATTCCCCTACATGTACCCCTTCACCTAACACTACTGGTAATTTTAGCATGGCCAATTCACCTAACCTGCGCATTTTTAGACTGTGGGAGGAAACCGGAGCACCTGGAGGAAACCCACGCATACACGGGGAGAATGTGCAAACTCCACACAGACAGTTGCCTGAGGTGGGAATTGAACCCAGGTCTCTGGCGCTGTGAGGCAACAGTGCTAACCACTGTGCCACTGTGCTGCCCTTGATAGGGTTCCATACGGTAGCCTGCTCTAGAAGGTTAGATTGCTCGGAATCCCGGAGGAGCTGGCAAATTGGGTACACATTTGGTTTGATGGTAGGAAGCAGAGGGTAATAATGGAAGGATACTCATCAGACTGGAGGCTTGTGACTAGTGGGGTGCCTCAGGGATCGGTACTGGGCCCATTGCTGTTTGTTACCTGTATTAATGATTCGGATGAGAATTTAGAAGGCATGATCAGTAAGTTTGCAGATGACACTAAAGTAAGTGATATTGTGCACAGTGAGGAAGGTTATCAGAAATCACAGCAGGACCTTGATTGGCTTGGGAAGTGGGCTGAGAAGTGACAAATGGAGTTTAATATAGGCAAGTGTGAGGACTTCTATGTTCGAAGGTCAAATCAAGGTTGGAGTTTCATGGTGAATGGTCGGGTCTTAAGGAACAGAGGGACCTTGGAGTTTAGGTGGACAGTTCCCTGAAAGTGGAGTCACAGGTGGACAGGGCAGTGAAGAAGGCTTTTAGCAAACTGACCTTCATGAATCAGGACATATAGTACAGAAGTTGGAAACTTAAGTTGCAGTTGTACAGAATGTTGTTGAGGCTGCACTTGGGGTATTGTATTCAGTTTTGGTCACCTTACTATAGGAAGGTGGAGAGAGTGCAGAAGAAATTTAGAAGCATGTTGTCAGGTCTGAGGTATAAGGAGAGATTGGACAAGCTAGGGCCTTTTACTTTACAGTGCAAGAGACTGAGGGGGGATCCTAAAGAAGTGTTAAAGGTCATGTGAGGCATGGATAGGGTGAACACTCTCAGTCTTTTTTCCAGGGTTGGGGAATCGAGGTCTAGAGAGCATCAGTCTAAGGTTAGAGAGGAAAGGTTCAATGGGAACCTGAGAGGCAACATTTTTTACACAGAGTGTGGTACGCATATGGAATGAACTGCCAGCAGAAGTGGTTGAGATGGGTACAATAACAATATTTAGAAGGCATTTGGACAAAGACATGGCTAGGAAAGGATTAGAAGGATATGGGCCAAGTGCAGGGAAATCGGGTTAACGTGGATGGACAGTTTGGACGGCACAGACTAGTTTGGGCCGAAGGGCCTGTTTTCATGCTGTAGGACTCAAAAAGCAATCATAATTCCAAAAGTTACAAATCACACTAGCCTAACTTTGAAATGAAATTCACGTGTTAAAAATATCAATAATTTTCTGCTAGTTTCTTCTGATCTGACTAGAATGTACCCAACAGAAAGAGAAAGAGAGTTACATTAGTTTATTTGTTATACAAATGTATGTCAAACTGCCAATAACGAATAGCTTTAAAATGTTTATGTGAAAGAGACAGGCCTTGTCAGTGCACATTCACCTTAAACCAACTTAAGAGTCATAGAGATATATAGCAAGGAAACAGACCATTCGGTCCAACTTGCCCATGCCGACTAGATATCCTAAATAATTCTAGTTCAATTTGGCAACATTTGTCCTTTATCCCTCTTAAACCCTTCTTATTCATATACCCATCCAGATACTTTTTAACTGCTGCAATTATATCAGCCTCCACCACTTCCTCTGGCAGCTCATTCCATACATGCACCACCCTCTGCATGAAAATGCTGCCCCTTAGATCCCCTTTAAATCTTTCCATTCTCACCTTAAACCTACGCCCTCCAGTTCTGGACTCCCCCATCCCACGGAAGAGACCTTGTCTATTTGCCCTAAGCATGCTCCTCATGATTTTATAAACCTCTATAAGGTCACCCCTCAGCCTCTGACGGTCCAGGGAAAATAGCCCCAGCCTATTTAGCTCTTCCCTATAGCTCAAGCCCTCCAACTCCTGGCAATATCCTTGTAAATCTTTTCTGAACCCTTTCAAGTTTCACAACATCCTTCCTATAGCAGGGAGACCAGAATTACATGTGGTATTCCAATAGTGACCTAACCAATGACCTCAACATAACATCCTAACTCCTATATTCAATGTACTTGCCAATAATGGCAAGCATACCTTCCTCACTATTCTACCTACCTGTGACTCAACTTTCAAGGAACTATGAACCTGCACTCCAAGGTCTCCTTATTCAGCAAAACTCCCCAGGACCTTACCATTAAGCGTTTAAGTCCGGCCCAGATTTGCAGCACCTCACATTTATCTAAATTAAACTCCATCTGCCATCCCTCGGCCCATTGGCCCATCTGATCAAGATCCCATTGTACTCTAAGGTAACCTCCTATGCTCTGCAGTACACCTCCAATTTTAGTGTCATCTGCAAACTTACTAACCACACCTCCTATGTTTACATCCAAATCATTTATATAAATGCCAAAAAGCAGTAGATACAGCACTGGTTCTTGTGGCACACCACTGGTCACAGGCCTCCAATCTGAAACACAACCCTCCACTACCACCCTCTGTCTTTTACCTTTGAGCCAGTTTTATATCCAAATGGCTAGTTCTTCCTGTATTCCATGTGATTTAACCTTGTTAACCAGTCTGCCATGGAGAACATCGTTGAACACCTTACTGAAGTCCAGTTAGCCCTTATTACCTGCCCTCATCAATCTGCTTTGTTATTTCTCCAAAAAACTCAATCAAGTTAGTGAGACACAATTTCCCATGCTCAAAGCCATGTTGACTATCCCTAATCCGTACTTGCCTTTCCAAATACATGTACATCCTGTCCCTCAGGATTCCCTCCAACAACGTACCCACCATTGATGTCAGACTCACTGGTCTATAGTTCCCTGGCTTGTCCTTACTATTCTTCTTAAATAGTGGCACCACATTAGCCAACCTCCAATCTTCTGGCACCTCACTTGTGACTATCGATGATACAAATATCTCTGCAAGAGGCCCAGCAATCACTTACCTAGCTTCCCACAGATTTCTTGGGTACAGCTGATAAGGACCTTGGAATGTATCTATCTTTATAAATTTTAAGACATCCAGCACCTCTTCCTTTTTATTATGGGCATTTTTCAAGATTTTGCAATTAGTTTCCCAGTATTCTCTATCTTCCACATCCTTCTCCACAGTAAACACTGATGCAAAATATTAATTTAGTATCTCCCCCATCTACTGCGGTTCCATACATAGGTGGTCTTGCTGATCTTTAAGGGGCCCTGTTGTCTCCATAGTTACCCTTTTAATGCATTTGTAGTACCCCTTTGGATTGTCCTTAACCCTACTTGCCAAAGCTATCTCCTGTCCAGTTTTTGCCATCCTGAATTCCCTCTTGGGTATATTCCTGGGGGATCCAAGATGATGGAGATCTAATAGGTCTGCTTTGCTGAGCTCTGTACCACAACCCAGGCAAAGTGGCGCTTTTACCCTCCACTTACTAGCTGTTTTTGTAAAAATCAGCAGTATTAAGTCCCTAGAAACTCTGTACATTATCTTTAGTGATCAGGCAAGATGACCAAAGGTCAAGGGCCACATGGATCTCAACATGCAGGGCACCCCCCCGCAGTAATGGACACGCCCGCTGCCGCAGCGCCGACCTCAGTGGAAGCTCCTTTGAACTAACCTGCTCAGATGGGGAGTGTAGTATTCCCAGATTTCAATAGTTATCAAATAAGTTCCCTATTATCCTATGTGAATGACTGGGCTTGTCAGGATCGGAGGTCAACATGACTGGACATTGAGGCCTCCCAGACAAAATGTCCCCTTATTAATTTGCTGTTTATGGACAAATGAGGACTGTCACAGAGCATTGTCGAAGTCCGATTGTCATTAACACGGTCAAAGATTGGAGAATGATGCCACAAAATGAGGGCAACTTATATAAAACCTCTCTTTTTACTCCCATAGCAGGAATGCCAGGATTTCAGCCAGGATTGATAGATTCTGGCTTTGATTTATGGGAGTCTAGTGGAGTCTCCTGTCTGAGAGACTCCTTTGCAGGGGAGGTCATGATGTCTTTCGATTAGTTGAGCCATAAATATGAATTGTCCAGCAGGGACGTCTTCTGTCATTTTCAGATTAGGGACTTTACACAGAAAAAGACCACAATATTGGTTAATTCCTATAAGTCTGGTGTAAAGAAGAGTACTTTGGTCTGTCATATTGGACCCCCAGGAATATACCTAAGAGGGAATTCAGGAGGGCAAAAACTGGACAGGAGATAGCTTTGGCAACTAGGGTTAAGGACAGTCCAAAGGGATTAGTATCCTCTACCATTTACTGGGAGGTGGTGCCTTAAAAGACATGGAACAGCTCTGCAGGATCTGGAGTTAAGAATTCGAATTTGGAGATCTTATCAGAGATATGGGATGACATTTGGAAGAACAAGATTTTGAACTGTAATAGAATACAGGTTATGCAACTGAAGGTTCTCCACAGGGCTTAGTTGGCCCCAGAGCAGCTAGCAAAATTTTAAAAAGGAACATCTCCAATTTGCCCCAAATGCAAAATAGGTATTGGTACTCTCACCCGTTGCTTGTGGTGGTGCCACAAGTTTTGCAGGTATTGGGGGGCTATAGCAAATGCTTTGGAAGGGATCTTGGGAACCAAAGTCAAGGTAGATCCAGTATCCCTCGTCTTGAACCTGCCAAATCTGCCTTCATTGATGCGCATGGGAAGAAACTGTTCAATATTCTTACATATTGTGTGAGGAAGAACATTCTGATGAGCTGGATCTCAGAAAAATCCCCTGAGCCAATAGGGATGGCGCTGATTAGTTATGGAACATGTTCCCCTAGGCTTCCTTACAAGTATACTGCACCAGAAAACTGAACTGTTTTTAATAAGACATGAAAGCCTTTTTTGAACTATATAGATGCAGACTTGATGGCTATATTGATTAGGGCCTTTGTATAGCCACAAAGATTGTGTCTGATGGGCCAGGGGCCATGAGAGGAAGAACCCCGAATAAATACGGGTACGCTAACTGATGGGGAGCTTCGGTGGGGTTGCGTTGAGTGTGCAATTGAATTTAACTTAATTTAATTTTATTAGATTTTTTATTAGATTACTTACAGTGTGGAAACAGGCTCTTCGGCCCAACGAGTCCACACCGACCCGTCGAAGCGTAACCCACCCAGACCCATTCCCCTACATTTACCCCTTCACCTAACACTACAGGCAATTTAGCATCGCCAATTCACCCTAACCTGCACATTTTGTTTGGACTGTGGGAGGAAACCGGAGCACCCGGAGGAAACCCATGCAGCCATGGGGAAAATATGCAAACTCCACACAGAGAGTTGCCTGAGGTGGGAATTGAACCCGGGTCTCTGGCGCTGTGAGGCAGCAGTGCTAACCAGTGCTAATTATTTTATTTAATTATTTATTGAATTGTAGTATGGATAGATTCTTTGAATTGTAAAGTTGGGTAGTGGTTAGTTTATAGTTATTGTTGTAACATTATAAGATTGTTATACTATTTTATTGTAATTTTATAATTTTGTAAAAAAACCTTTTTCAATTAAAAACAGTTTACACTCTTCTAGCTTAACATGAAAACTGAAACAAACATTGAAATTGCTGATGAAACTCAACAGGTCTGGCAGCATCTGTGGAGAGGGAAATGGAGTTAACATTTTGAGTGCAATATGACTCTTATTCAGAACTTGATTACTGAGATTTAAGACTTGGCTGGGTATAAGTGCTTTCTCATCCCATTGAAAGGTTGCAGGTTTGAGTCCCAGTTCAGAAACTTGATCAAGACACTAGCCTCCTGTATTCAGAAAATTGTGTTGTTGGATATGATATTTATCCTCTGACGTATTTAATAAAGGCACTGGCTACTATTTCTGTTGTGTAAAAATTCCAGGGTGACTGGAACTTCCAAGGTTAAAATCTGGACACTTTGAGAAGTCATGGGAAGGGAGGGGAGCTCCATACAGGATGTCCAATTACACGGGTCTGTGCGAGGGACAGAAAAATCATAGAATTATACAACCACTGAGCCATTGTGCCACTGGAGGTGAAAAGTCACAGGATGACATCTCCGAGTGTATGACATAAATGATCTGGAGGAAGGTATAGGTGGTCTGATTAGCAAGTTTGCAGATGATGCTAAGATTGGTGGAGCAGCAGATAGTGAAGGAGACTGTCAGAGAATGTGGCAGAATACAGATAGATTGGAGAGCTGGGCAGAGAAATGGCAGATGGAGTTCAATCTGGACAAATGCGAAGTGATGTATTTTGGAAGATCCAATACAAAAGTGAACTAGACGGTAAATGGATAAGCCCTGGGGAAAATTGATTTACGGAGAGATTTGGGTGTTCAGATCTATTGTACCCAGAAGGTGGCAATGCAAGTTAATAGAGTGGTCAAGAAAGCATAAGGTATGCTTTCCTTCATCAGACGGGGTATTCAGTACAAGAGTTGGCAGGTCATGTTACAGTTGTATAGGATTTTGGATCGGCGAAATTTGGAATACTGCATACAGTTCTGGTCGCCACATTACCAAAAGGATGTTGATGCTTTGGAAAGGGTGCAGAGGAGGTTCACCAGTATGTTGCCTGGTATGGTGAGTGCTAGCAATGAGGAGAGGTTGAGTAGATGAGGATTATTTTCATTAGAAAGACAGAGGTTGAGGGGCAACCTGACTGAGGCCTACAAATTCATGAGAGGTGTGATGCCAGGAGCATCCAGAATAAGATAGGTAAACTTGTAGCATGGGATGGTACCTGGGAGAGGAAGGAATGGTTGTTGCAGATTCCAGGATTTCGATGTTTCAGCAAGAACAGAGATAATGGTAAAAGAGTGGGGGGAAATCAAGGATAATCCCAAGGCATTTTATACGTATGTGAGAAACATAAGAATGACGAGAACGAGGGTAGATCCGATCAAGGACAGTAGTGGGAGACTGTGTATTGAGTCAGAAGAGATAGGAGAGGTCTTGAATGAGTACTTTACTTCAGTATTTACAAATGAGAAGGACCGTATTGTTGAAGAGGAGAGTGTGAAACGGACTGGTAAGCTAGAAGAGATACTTGTTAGGAAGGAAAATGTGTTGGACATTTTGAACAACTTGAGGATAGACAAGTCCCCCGGGCCTGACGGGATATATCCTAGGATTATATGGGAAGCAAGAAAGGAAATTGCAGAACTGTTGGCAATGATCTTTTCGTCTTCACTGTCAATGGGGGTGGTACCAGGGGACTGAAGAGTGGCGAATGTTGTGCCCCTGTTCAAAAAAGGGAATAGGAATAACCCTGGGAATTATAGGCCAGTTAGTCTTACTTCAGTAGTAGGCAAAGTAATGGAAAGGGTACTGAAGGATAGGATTTATGAGTATCTGGAAAGACACTGCTTGATCAGGGACAGCCAGCACGGATTTGTGAGGGGTAGGTCTTGCCTTACAAGTCTTATTGAATTCTTTGAGGAGGTGACCAAGCATGTGGATGAGGGTAGAGCAGTGGATGTAGTGTACATGGATTTTAGTACGCCATTTGATAAGATTCCCCATGGTAGGCTTATGCGGAAAGTCATGAGGCATGGGATAGAGGGAAATCTGGCCAGTTGGATAGAAAACTGGCTAACCGGTCGAAGTCAGAGAGTGGTGGTAGATGGTAAATATTCAGCCTGGAGCCCAGTTACAAGTGGAGTTCTGCAGGGATCAGTTCTGGGTCCTCTGCTGTTTGTAATTTTTATTAATGACTTGGAAGAGGGAGTCGAAGGGTGGGTCAGCAAATTTGCAGACGACACGAAGATTGGTGGAGTTGTGGATAGTGAGGAGGGCTGTTGTCGGCTGCAAAGGGACTTAGATATGATGCAGAGTTGGGCTGAGGAGTGGCAGATGGAGTTCAACCCTGTCAAGTGTGAGGTTGTCCATTTTGGAAGGACAAATAAGAATGCGGAATACAGGGTTAATGGTAGGGTTCTTAGTAAGGTGGAGGAGCAGAGGGATCTTGGGGTCTATGTTCATAGATCTTTGAAAGTTGCCACTCAGGTGGATAGAGCTTGTAAGAAGGCCTATGGTGTATTATCGTTCATTAGCAGAGGGATTGAATTCAAGAGTCGTGAAGTGATGTTGCAGCTGTACAGGACCTTGGTTAGGCCACATTTGGAGTACTGTGTGCAGTTCTGGTCGCCTCACTTTAGGAAAGATGTGGAAGCTTTGGAGAGGGTGCAGAGAAGATTTATCAGGATGTTGCCTGGATTGGAGAATAGGTCATACGAGGATAGGTTGAGAGTGCTAGGCCTTTTCTCATTGGAACGGCGAAGGATGAGGGGTGACTTGATAGAGGTTTATAAGATGATCAGAGGAATAGATAGAGTAGACAGTCAGAAACTTTTTCCTCGGGTACAACAGAGTGTTACAAGGGGAGATAAATTTAAGGTGAAGGGTGGAAGGTATGGGGGGATGTCAGGAGTAGGTTCTTTACCCAGAGAGTGGTGGGGGCATGGAATGCGCTGCCTGTGGGAGTGGCAGAGTCAGAATCATTGGTGACCTTTAAGCGGCAATTGGATAGGTACACGGATGGGTGCTTAAGCTAGGACAAATGTTCGGCACAACATCGTGGGCTGAAGGGCCTATTCTGTGCTGTATTGTTCTATCTTCTATGAAATGGAGTTGGGGGGAGTGGGCGGAATGGGGGAGGGTGTGGCATTGTTGATTAAGGGTAGCGTTACGGCAGATGAGATACTGTTTGGGGACTCATCCGCTGAGGTTAGAAACAGGAAAGGAGAGGTCACCCTGTTGGGAGTTTTCGATAGGCCTCCAAAATTTCCCAGGGATATAGAGGAAAGGATAGCAAAGATGAATCTTGAAAGGAGTGAGAGTAATGGTGCAATTATTATGGGGTCTTTAACTTAGAACATAGAACATAGAACAATACAGTGCAGAACAGGCCCTTTAGCCCTCAGTGTTGCGCCAACCTGTGACCTATTCTCAGCTATACTATCCCAAAATCATCCATGTGCTTATCTAAGGATTGGTTAAATTGCCCTAATGTGGTTGAGTTGACGACATTAGCAGGTAGGGCATTCCACACCCTTACCACTCTCTGCGTAAAGAGCCTGCCTCTGACATCTGTCTTAAATCTATCGCCCCTCAATTTGTAGTTATGCCCCCTTGTACATGCTGACGTCATCATCGTAGGAAAAGGACTTTCACTGTCTACCCTATCTAATCCTCTGATCATCTTGCTTGTCTCTATCGAAGCCCCTCTTAGCCGCCTTCTTTTCAATGAGAAAAGGTTAAGGTCTCCCAGCCTTTCCTTATAAGGTCTTCCCTCCAGACCAGGCAATATCCTGGTAAATCTCCTCTGCACCTTTTCCAATGCTTCCACATCCTTCCTGAAATATGGGGACCAGAACTGTACACAATATTCCAAGTGTGGCTGCACTAGCGTTTTGTATAGTTGCAGCATGATATTGCGGCTCCGGATCTCAATCCCTCTACCAATGAAACCTAACACACTGTATGCCTTCTTAACAGCACTATCCATCTGGGTGGCAACTTTCAAGGATCTATGTACATGGAGTCCAAGATCCCTCTGCACATCCACACTACCAAGAATCTTTCCATTGACCCAGTACTCTGCCTTCCTGTTATTCTTCCCAAAGTGCATCACCTCACATTTAGCTGCATTGAACTCCATTTGCCACCTCTCAGCTCAATTCTGCAGCTTATCCAAGTCCCCCTGTAACCTGTAACATTTTTCCAAACTGTCCACCGACTTTAGTGTCGTCTGCAAATTTACTAATCCATCCACCTATGCCTGCATCTAAGTCATTTATAAAAATGACAAAAAAAAAGTGGTCCCAAAACAGATCCTTGTGGCACACCACTAGTAAGCGGACTCCAGGCTGAATATTTTCAATCAACCACCACTCCCTGCCTTCTTTTAAAAAGTTTCTAATCCAAACTGCTAAATCACCCTCAATTCCAAGCCTCTGCATTTTCTCCAACAGCCTACCACGTGGAACCTTATCAAAGGCTTTACTGAAGTCCATGCATACCATGTCAACTGCCCTACCTTCATCTACATTCTTGGTCACCTTCTCAAAAAACTCAATGTGGTTTGTGAGACATGACCTGCCCTTGATGAAACCATGTTGACTATCTGAAATCAAATTGCTGCTTGCTAGATGATTATAAATCTTATCTCTTATAATCCTTTCCAAATCCTTTCCTACAATAGAAGTAAGGTTCACTGGTCTATAATTACCTGGATCATCTCTACTCCCCTTCTTGAACAAGGGCACAACATTTGCAATCCTCCAGTCCTCTGGTAACAAACCTGTAGACAATGACGACTCAAAACTCAAAGCCAAAGGCTCTGCTATCTCCTCCCTAGCTTCCCAGAGAATCCTTGGATAAATCCCATTCGGCCCAGGAAACTTGTCTACTTTCACTCCTTCTAGAATTGTTAACATCTGTTCGTAACTAATCTCGACCCTTTCTAGTCTAATATCTTGTTCTTCATTCATCTCCTCAACAATATCATCCTTTTCCTGAGTGAAAACTGATGAGAAATGTTCATTTAGCACCTGTTCCATCTCCACAGGGTCCACACTCAACTTCCCGCTTCTGTCTTTGATTGGCCCGATGCCTACCCTAGTCATCCTTTTATTCCTCACATACCTATAGAAAGCTTTAGGATTCTATTATTCTATTTGCTAAAGACTGCTTGTGTCCTCTCTTTGCAACTTTCTCTTTAAATCCTCCCTAGCTGATCTGTAACTCTCCATCGCCTCATCTGAACCATCATGCCTCATCAACACATAAGCCTCCTTCTTCTTCGTAAAAGGCATGCAATTTCTGTTGTAAACCACGGTTCCCTTACCTTATCACTTCCTCCCTGCCTGACAGGGACAGACCTATCAAGGACACACAATATCTGTTCCTTAAACCAGCTCCATATTTCCATTGTCTGCATCCCCTGCATTTTGTTACCCCATTCTATGCATCCTAATTCTTGCCTAATCGCATTATAATTGCCCTTGCCCATCAATAACTCTTGCTTGTGGCATGTACCTATCCCTTTCCATCGTTAAACTAAACGTAACTGAATTATGGTCACTCTCTCCAAAGTGCTCGCCTACAACAAAGTCAAACACCTGGCCTGGTTCATTACCAATCACCAGATCTGTCTTCCCAATATTGTCTGGGAATACTATAGTTCAAGTAATTTAGGTGGGTCAGTTTTTGTTCAATGTGTGCAGGGCGGTTTTCTGACACAGTATATAGACAGGCTAACAAGGAGAGTTGCCATATTGAATTTGGTACAGGGAAATGAATCCAGCCAGGTGTTCGATTTGGAGGGAGGTGAGCATTTTGGTGATAGTGACCATAATTTGGATACGTTCACAATATACTGGATGGAAAGAGGTTTAACTGGGGGAAAGGTAATTAGATTAGATTAGATTCCCAACAGTGTGGAAACAGGCCCTTCGGCCCAACCAGTCCACAACGACTCTTCGAAGAGTAACACACCCAGTGGGCGGCACGGTGGCACAGTGGTTAGCACTGCTGCCTCACAGCGCCGGAGATCCGGGTTCAATTCCCGCCTCAGGTGACTGACTGTGTGGAGTTTGCATGTTCTCCCCGTGTCTGTGTGGGTTTCCTCCGGGTGCTCCGGTTTCCTCCCACAGTCCAAAGATGTGCCGGTCAGGTGAATTGGCCATGCTAAATTGCCCGTAGTGATAGGTGAAGGGTGGGTTGCACTTCGGCGGGTTGGTGTGGACTTGTTGGGCTGAAGGGCCTGTTTCCACACTGTAATGTAATCTATAAAATCTGTAATCTAAAAATCTAGAACCATTTCCCTCTAACTAATGCACCTAACACTAAGGGCAATTTAGCATGGCCAATTCACCTGACCTGCACATCTTTGGACCATGGGAGGAAACCAGAGTACCCAGAGAAAACCCACACAGACACAGGGAGAATGTGCAAACTCCACACAGACAGTCACCCAAGGCTGGAATTGAACCTGGGACCCTGGTGCTGTGAGGCAGCAGTGCTAACTACTGAGCCACCATGCCACCCAATATGATGCGATTCAGGATGCATAGGATGGGGAAGGAAACTGCAGGGGATGGGCACACTTAAAATGTGGAGCTCATTCAAGAATTAGCTACTGCAGGCCTTTGATAAGTATATACCTATCAGGCATGGAGGTAGTTATCAAGAGAGGGAGCACTAGAGAAGTTGAAGATCTTGTCAAGAGAAAAAAGAAAGCTGATGTGACGATGAGGTGTGAAGGCTCAGTTAGGGGGCCTGTGGGCGGCACGGTGGCACAGTGGTTAGCACTGCTGCCTCACAGCACCAGAGACCCGGGTTCAATTCCCACCTCAGGTGACTGACTGTGTGGAGTTTGCACATTCTCCCCGTGTCTGCGCGGGTTTCCTCCGGGTGCTCCGGTTTCCTCCCACAGTCCAAAGATGTGCAGGTCAGGTGAATTGGCGGTGCTAAATAACCCGTAGTGTTAGGTTAGGGGTATGGGTGGGTTGCGCTTTGGCGGGTCGGTGTTGACATGTTGGGCCAAAGGCCTGTTTCCACACTGTAATCTCATCTAAAAAAGACCTAAATAGAGGGCTAAGAAGAGCCAGGAGGGGTCATGAGAAGTTGTTGGCAGATAGGATCAAGGAAAACCCTGAGGCCTTCTATAGGCATACCAGGAATAAAAGAATGACTAGAGTAAGATTAGGGCCCATCAATGATAGCAGTGGGAAGTTGTATGTGGATTCTGAGGACATGGGGAAGCACTTAAAGAATTTTTTTTTGTAAGTATTCACATTGGTAAAGAGCAATGTTAGTGAGAATAAGGAGATAAAGAGATACAGATGAGATGGGATTGCAGTTGACAAAGAGGAGGTTTTAGCAATTTTGGAAAATCTGAAAATAGATAAAACCTCTGGGCCGGATTGGATTTATCCTTGGATTCTCTGGGAAGCCAGGAACAAGATCGCAGAGCCTTTGGCTTCGATCTTTATGTCATCATTGTTGACAGCAGTAGTGCCAGAAGACTGGAGGATAGCAAATGTTGTTCCCTTGTTTAAGAAAGGGAGTTGGGACAACCATTACAATTATAGGCCAGTCAGCTTTACTTCGTTTGTGGGTAAGGTTTTGGAAAAAGTTATAAGAGATAGGATTTATAATCACCTGGAAAGGAATAAGTTGATTAGGGATAGTCAATACGGTTTTGTGAAGGGTAGTTCGTACCTCACGAACCTTATTGAGTTCTTCCAGAAGATGACAAAACAGGTGGATGAAGATAAATTGGTTGATGTGGTTTATATGGACTGCAGTATGGAGTTTCATAGAGCCATAGAGGTGTACAGCACAAAAACAGACCCTTCTGTCCAACTCGTCCATGCCGACCAGATATCCCAACCCAATCTCGTCCCACCTGCCAGCATCTGGCCCATAACTCTCCAAACCCTTCCTGTTCATATACCCATCCAGATGATAAGGTTCCACATGGTAGGCTATTGCAGAAAATATGGAATTCAGGGATAGAAGGTGATTTAGCGATTTGGATCAGAAATTGGCTAGCTGAAAGAAGACAGGGGGTGGTGATTGATGGGAAATGTTCATCCTGGAGCTCAGTACCAGAAGGATCTGTTTTGGGCCACTGCTGTTTGTTATTTTTATAAATGATCTGGATTTGGGCGTAGAAGGATGGATTAGTAAACTTGCGAATAACACGAAGGTAGGCAGAGTTGTGGATAGTGCTGAAGAATGTTGTGCGTTACAGACAGACATAGATAAGATGTAGAGCTGGGCAGAGAAGTGGCAAATACAGTTTATTGCAGAAAAGTATGATGTAGTTCACTTCGGAAGAAGTAACAGAAATGCAGACTACTGGGCTAATGGTAAAACTCTTGGCAGTGTAGATGATGAGAGATCTCGGTATCCAGGTGCATAAATCCCTGAAAGTTGCCACCAAGGTTGATAGGGTTGTTAAGAAGACATGTTGGTGTTTATTAGTGAGGGATTGAGTTTCAGAGCCATGGGATCAAGCTTCAGCTCTACAAGACACTGGTAAGGCTGCACCTGGAGTATTGCGTGCAATTCTGGTCACCACATTATAGGAAGGATGTGGAAGCTTTGGAAAGGGTTCAGAGGAGATTTACTAGGATGTTGTCTGGTATGGAAGGATGGTGTTATGAGAAAAGGCTGAGGGAACTGAGGCTGTTTTCATTGGAGAGAAGAAGATTGAGAGTTAATCGAGATGTATAAGATAATCAGAGGGTTCGATAGGGTGGACAGTGAGGGCCTTTTCCCTTGGATGGTGAAGGCTAACACGAGGGAACATAGCTTTGAATTGAGGGATGATAGATTTAGGACAGATATTAGGGGTAGTCTCTTCACTCAGAGAGTAGTAGGGGCATGGAATGGAATGCATCCATAGTAGACTCACCAATGTTAAGGGCATTTAAGTGGGCACTGGACATACATATGGATAATAATAGAATGGCGTAGGTTAGATGGGCATCAGATTATTTTCACAGATCGGTGCAACATCGAGGACGGAAGGGCCTGTACCGTGCTTAATGTTCTATGTTCTATGTATAGACAGGGTGGATAGCAAAACGCTTTTTTCCAGAGTGGGGTCTCAAGTACTAGGAGTCATGAGTTCAACGTAAGAGGGGAAAAGTTTAATGGAGATATATGTGGAAAGTTTTTTACGCAGAGAGTGGTGGGTGCCTGGAATGCGTTACCAGTGGAGGTGGTAGAGGTGGGCACGATAACCTCATATAAGATGTATCTAGATTGATACATGAATGGGTAGGGAGCAGAGGGGTATAGATCTTTAGAAAATCAGCAACAGGTTGAGTTAGAGGATCGGCACAGGCTTGGAGGGCTGAAGGGCCTGTTCCTGTGCTGTAATTTTCTTTGTTTTTTTGTTGCTTTTGTATATCCAGTCAGAGTTGGTGACCCTACTCCATCACTAATTTAAAAACTGTATCAGGGCCAAAGAGTAATGACAACCTCCTGAGAAGGAAGGACAATGTTTCACTCCGATTTTCCCTTTTGATATTTGACACATGTGGAAAAAATTGAAAACCGAGACATTTGAAATATACTCAGTAAATTGTTGGGGCACAAGGACATTTTATAAAAAGCCAGGACTTTTCCTGGCAACATAGGAACATCTAGTCACTGTGAAAAGCCCCTGTGGTGTGAGCTTTTTTAAATAAGCTCCTGATCAATATCCCTGAACTAGTTCAGAAGATGGGTTACCTGATAATGGTCCCATTGCTCTTTGTACAACCATGTTGTTTTCAACAAGCCTGCTGCATTTCCTGCAGTATAACTACATCTATTCTTCAAAGATTACTCCATTGGCTACAAGGCATGTCAGGTCTACCGAGGTCGTGCAAATGTAGATCTTTCTTTTCTTTGTGTCTCAACTATTGTCCAGACACCTGAGCACCTTACAAAAATAAAGCCTTGTGGGATCAACCTATTTAAAACTAGCTGTGGCACAGTTTGAACTGTGGCACAGTTCAAAGATCAGACAAAGTTCAATAGGGTGATCCCAGATATGGAGGGACTGCCTTCAGGGAGAATCGGGCCTATACTAATTGGAATTCAGAAGAATGAGAGATGGCCTGATTGAAGTTTACAAGAATCTTAAGGGAATTGACAGGGTAAATGCTGAAAAGTTATTTCTCCTTGTGGGAGAGTTTAGGACTAAAGAACATAGTCTCCACTTAGAACAGAAATGAGGAGGAATTTTTTAGATCATTGTGAATCTGTAGAATGCTTTAGTGCAGACAACGACTGAGGTTGGGTCATTAAGAGTATTTGAGGCTGAGATGGACAGATTTTTAATCAGAAAAGGAATCAAGAGCTGTGGGGAAAAGGCAGGAAAGGTGGAGTTGAAGATTATCAGATCAGCCATGATCCCATTGAATGCTGGACTGGATTTGATGACCTACTCTGCTCCTATGCATTATGGTTAAAGGCAAGACAATACTTTAGCAATATTACAGCCCAAAAAGAAGCTAAATGCTCCAACAAGGCTTAAGAACATAAAACAAAGGAATGTATAGCACAGATTCTTTGGCCCACCATGACTGTGCCGACCATGATTCCATACTAAACCGATCCCATTTACCTGCATACGATCCATATCCCTCGGTTCCCTGCCTATTCATCTCTTTTAATCTTTTCAGCTCTCACCTTAAACATATGGCCCCTAGTATTTGACATTTTCACCCTCTGACTATTCACTCGATTCACGTCCTCATAATTTTATATACTTCAGTCAGGTCACCCCTCATCGTCCAATGCTCAAGAGTAAACAATCCAAGTTTGTCCAATCTCTGCTTATAGCTAATACATTCCAGTCTAGGAAACATCCTGATAAACTTGTTTTGCCCAGACTCTAATGCTCCACATCCTTCCTATACTGTGATGACTAGAACTGGGCACATTACTCCAAATGTAGCCAATCTAAAATCTAATACTGCTGTAATGGGACTTGTTAACTTTTACATTCAGGACCTCCACCGATGAAGGCTAGCATATCACATGCCTTCTTTACCACCTTATCCACTAGTGTTGCCACTTTGAGAGACCTATAGACTTGGATCCCAAGACCCCCCTGTATATATCTTGGGTGGAATGGTGGCTCACTGCACCAGGCATCTATGTTCAATTCCAGCAATAGTGGCTGTCTTTGCAGACTTTGCACATTCTCCCCATGTCTGTGTGGGCTTCTGCAGATGCTCTGGTTTCCATCCACAGTCGAAAGATGTGAAAGTTAGGTGGACTGGCCATGGAAAATGCAGGGTTACGGGGATAGGGCTGGGTCTGAATGGGACCACTTTAGATAGTCAGTGCAGACATGATGGGCTGAATGGCCTCTTTCCAGACTGTAGGGATACTGTTTTGAAGATGAAGGCATGCACTGTACCTTTATGAGAGAGTGAATGCTGTTCTGAACTGAGAGATTACAAGCACCTATGTATATGACTAGACGGCAGTCCCAGAGTGTACTAAAAACTTGAAAATATGTGACATTTGGCTATGAAATAGACACCTGAGCTAGTTGCTGTTTAGACAATAATTCAAATTTAACCAATCAGTTTACATCATGCCCCAGGATATGAAAACCCAATCAAGTTTGAATTTATTATTTTGCCAAAATCAAACCAATGAGATAATCCTATGTTGGGGATATAAAATGCAGGCATTTTGAAAATTTGAGATAGAGCAACTGCCATCAAGTGATACTCAAGAAATTAGGAAACACTCTCTATCAAAGGCACCTTTTTACATGAAACATATTCATAGAAAAAGAAAGAAGACGACCCAGGGAGATCTTCAGCCAGAAGAAGAAAGAGACCAAAGATGACAGCGGCTGTGTAGTTTTGAAATTAAGTTGACATAATTTTAATAAGTGCCTTATTGGAACAGCAAATTGTTATAGAGTTGGAGGCAGGTAATAAACAGTTAAGAGAAAGAGGGGCTTAGAGTTGTGAATACTTGTTGTTTAATGTTTACTTTAAAGTTAAAGAATAAATTGATATTATTTTCTTTAAATAGTGAAATTTGGGAGTTCTCTGTCACTCATATTTTAACAGATTATGAGGTGAGATGAGCTTTTCTGGGTGTTTGATTTAATTAACAGAAGGGTTCACCACTGTGTCGTAACAATATTATGTCAAATTCTTAAAGATCCTGCCATTTACTGCTTACGTTCCTCTTGTATTTGACCTCCTAAAATGCAATACCTCACATTTGTTTGAATGAAAACAAAGAACAAAGAACCTTATAGTGCAGGAACAGGTCCTTCGGCCCTCCAAGCCTGCGCCGATCCAGGTCCTCGATCGAAACCTGTTGCCTATTTTTTAACGATCTATATCCCTCTGCTCCCTGCCCAATCATGTATCTGTCTAGATACATCTTAGATGACGCTATCATTTCTGCCCCTATCACCTTCACTGGCAATGCATTCCAGGCACCCACCACCCTCTGCATGAAGAATTTACCACATATCTCCCCTAAACATTTTCCCTCTCACTGTGAATTCATGACCCTGAGTAATTGAATCCTCCACTCTGGGAAAAGATTTCTTGTTATCCACCCTGTCTAAACACCTCATGATCTTGTAGGCCTCAATCAGGTCCCCCCTCAACCTCCTTCTTTCCAATGAAAATAATCCTAATCTACTCAACCTCTAGCAACCTCCATACCAGCAACATCCTGGTGAACCTCCTCTGCACCCTCTCCAAAGCATCCACATCCTTTTGGTAATATGGTGACCAGAACTGTACACAATATTCCAAATGTAGCCGAAACAAAATCTTATACAACTGTAACATGACCTGCCAACTCTTGTATTCTGCATTCCGTCCGATGAAGGAAAACATGCCTAGCTTTCTTGACCACTCTAATAACCTGCATTGCCACCTTCAGGGAACAATGGACCTCAACACCCAGATCTCTCTGTAGATCAATTTTCCCCCAGACTTTTTCCATTTACTGTATAGTTCGCTCTTGAAATTGCATCTTCCAAAATGCATTACCTCACATTTGTCTGGATTAAACTCCATCCGCAATTTCTCCGCCCAACTCTCCAATCTATCGATAGTCTGCTGTATTCTCTGATAGTCCCCTTCAATATCTGCTACTTCACCAATCTTAGTGTCATCTGCAAACTTGCTAATAAGGCAACCCACACCTTCCTCCAAATCATTTATGTATATGACAAACAACAGTCATCCCAAGAAGGATCCCAGTGGGACACCACTGGTCACAGGTTTCCATTTTGATTAGCTCCCTTCCACTACTACTCTCTAACTCCTGTCGCCCAACTAGTTCTCCATCCATCTAGCTAGAACACCCTGGACCCCATGTGTCTCCACCTTCTCCATCAGCCTACCATTGGGAACCTTATCAAAAGCCTTCATGAAGTCCATGTATATGACATCTACAGCCCTTCTCTCATCAATCAACTTTGTCACCTCTTCAAAGAATTCTATTAGGCTTGTAAGACATGACCTGCCCTGCACAAAACAATGCTGTCTATCACTGATAAGTCCATTTTCTTCCAAATGGGTATATATCCTATCCCTTATTATCTTCTCCAGTAGCTTCCTTACCACTGATGTCAGGCTCACAGGTCTGCAATTATTTGGATTATCCCTACTACCCTTCGTAAACAAGGGGACAACGTTAGCAATTCTCCAGTCCTCTGAGACCTCCCCCATGTTCAAAGATGCTGCAATATCTGGATTAAACTCCATCTGTCCTTGCTCCACCCAACTTTCCAATAGATCCATGTCCTGCTGCATTCTTTGATGCCCTTCTCAGCGTTCACAATTTCCACCGATTTGCAAACTTACTAATCAGACCACTTACATTTTCATCCAAATCATTTATAAATATGAGAAACAACAAAGGTCCCAGCATGATCCTTGCAGAACACTACTAGTCAGAGACCTTCAGTCAGAAAACACCCCATTCATAACTAACCTCTGTCTTCTATGGCCTAGCCAAATTTATCAAACTTACTAACTCACCATGGATCCCATGTGACTTTATCTTCTGGGCCAGCCTACCAGGACGGAGCTTGTCAAATGCTTTAGTAAAGTCCATGTAGACAACACCCACTGCCCTAACCTTATCAATCTTCTTTGTCACTTCCTCAAAAACCTCAATTCAGTTTCTGCATGAAGCCATGTTGACTATTCCTAAGAAGTCCATTCCCATTCTTCTCCAAATGCAAGTAAATGCTGTCCCTAAGAATCTTCTTCAATAATTTCCCTCTCACTAATGTAAGGCTTGCCAGTCTATAATTTCCTGCATTATCCCTGCTGCCCTTCTTAAACAAAGGAACAATATCGGCTATTCTCGAGACTTCTAGGGCCTTGTCTGGGGCTAAAGAGGATACAAAGATCTCTGTCAAGGCCCCAGCAATTTCCTCCCTTGTCTCCTTCACTATCCTGGGATAGATCCCTTTAGGCACTGGGGATCTGTCTGCCTGAATATTTTTCAAGACATCCAACACTTCCTCCTCCTTAGTATCAACATACCCCAGAATATCAAAATACCCTTCCCTAATATTACCATCATCCATGTCCTTCTTCCTGGTGAGTATCAATGTGAATTACTCGTTAAGGACCTCACCCAATTCCTCTGGCTCCATACACAAATTCCCTGCTTTGTCCTTGAGTGGACCTACCCTTTTCCTAGTTACAATGTTGCTCCTAATATACTATAAAATGCCTTCGGATTCTTCTTGATCCTACTTGCCCAGGACATTTCATGGTTTCTTCCAGCAATCCTGATTTTTTGCTTAAGTTCTTTACTGTTTCCTTATACTCCTCAAGGGTCTTGTTTGATTTCAGTTTCCTAAATGTTACACGTGCTTTCTTTTTCTTTTTGACTAAACTTCCAATATGTTTTGTGATCCAGTGTTCTTAAATCTTATCATCTTTATCTTTCATCCTCATAGGTACAGCTGGTCCTGAACTCTGATCAACTGGCCTTTAAAGTACTCCCACATGTCAGATGTGGATTTATCCTCAAAAAGCCACCCCTAATCTAATTTCACCAGTCCCTATTGGCCATTTTCCAATTTAACACTGTCAGTGGAAGATCAGTCTTATCCTTAAACTATCTTAGAGCTTACAGAATTATGATCACTTTTCTCAAAATGCTCCTTCATGGCCAGGGTCATTCCCCAGTATCATGGCTAATGTGACCCCTTCCCTGGTTGAACCATTGTCATAGTGTCATACAGCACGGAAATAGACCCTTCGGTCCAACCCATCTGTGCAGACCAGAAATCCCAATCTGATTTAGTCGTATTTGCCAGCATTTGGCCCATAAACCCTTGCTACTAATGTACTCATCCAGATGCCTTTTAAATGCTGTAATTGTACCAGCCTCCACAACTTCCTCTGACAGCTCATTACATGCATGCACCACCCTCTGCATGAAAAAGTTACCCCTTAAGTCCTTTTTAAATCTTTTCCTTCTCATCTTAAACCTATGCCCTCTAGTTTTAGACTCCCCCACCCGAGGAAAAAGACCTTGCCTATTCACCCTATCCATGCCTCTCATGATATTATAAATCTCTATGAAGTCACCCCTCAG
Organism: Chiloscyllium punctatum; assembly: GCF_047496795.1. Taxonomy (NCBI): domain Eukaryota; kingdom Metazoa; phylum Chordata; class Chondrichthyes; order Orectolobiformes; family Hemiscylliidae; genus Chiloscyllium; species Chiloscyllium punctatum. Next base: position 25,280,366 of record NC_092778.1, on the reverse strand, counting down.
CCATGTCTACATGCTGCTTTAAGAATCGCTTCTGAATGCACCTAACAAATTATGCCACATCTCAGCCAATAACACTGAGGGAATCCTAGTCAATATTGGGGAAGTTGAAATCTCCCACTAAACCCTGTTCTTTATACATCTTTCCGTGATGTGCTTCTGTATCTGTTCCTCTAATTCGAGCTGGCTGTTATCAGGCCTATAGCATAACTGCATCATAGTGATTGCGCCATTCTTATGGGTTCTACTCATATGTCCTCATTGGATGACCCCTCCAAGATGTCCTTTCTTAGCACAGCTGCTCAATAATCAGTAATATAACTCCCCCACCATTTTTACATCCCTCGCTATCATGCTTAAAACATCTAAACCCTGGAACGTTAAAGCTGCCATTCCTGCCCTTCTCTCAACCAAATTTCAATAATGGCTGCAACATTCCATTCCATGTACTAATCCAGGCTCTGAGCCTATCTGCTTTACCTGAAATATCCCTTACATTAAAATAAATATACTTCAGACTGCCAGTCCTGCTGCTTCCATTAATCTGGTATTCCCTGTCCTTCCATGATTTGCTGAGAGGTGTGAGGGAGGAGCGAAGGATTGCTGGGAAGGTGAGCATAACACTTTTTTTTTGACAAGAGCAGAGAGGAGAGAGGGCAGAGAGAAGCGAGGACTGCCTCGAGGTTTTTAAGTGGGTGAGAACTGGAGCTGAAGCTGGATGAATTACGGATCATTCGGGAGGCTGACAGAGAAATTGAGAGGATGTACAGGGAGGTGGTCACTCCCCAGACACAGGATAAGGACAGCTAGGTTACAATCTGGGGGAGGAAAGGGAACCAACAGTCAGAGCAAGGATCCCCTGTGGCCGTTCCCCTCAGCAAGAAGTATACTGTTTTGGATACTGCTGTTTTGGAGAAAGCCATAGTTGTCAGCTCTCTGGCACTGAGCCTGGTACTGTGGCTCAGAAGGGAAGGGGGGAGAATAGAAAAGCGCTTGTGGGATGGGAATCAATAGTTAGACGGATTGACAGGAGATTTTGTGGTCAGGAACAGGATTCCTGGAAGGTATGTTGCCTTCCCGGTGCCAGGATGTCGCTGATCGGGTTTACAGGATTCTGAAGTGGGAGGGTGAGCAAGCCAGAAATCGTGGTACATATTGGCACCAATGATATAGTTGGGAAAGGGATTGAGGATCTGAAAAGTGACTAACAGAGAGTTAGGTTGGAAGCTGAAGAGCAGACGAGTAGAGTAGTGATCTCAGGTTTGCTACTGGTGCCACAAGATAGTGAGGTAAGGAACAGTCAGTGAGTGCAGCTTAACACGTGGCTGCAAGGCTGGTGAAGGAGGGAGGGCTTCAGATACCTAGACCATTGGGTTACCTTCTGGGGAAGGTGGGACCTGTACACGAAGGATGGGTTACACCTGAACTGGAGGGGTACAAATGTCCTGGATGGGAGATTTGCTCGTGTGGTTAAGGAGGGTTTAAGCTAGCTTGGCAGTGGTGTGTGAATCAGAGCCACATATCTGAGAGGGGGAAGTTGCAGATGGGACAATGACAGGATGAAGTGAATCTATCAGGAAGGGTTCTCACGCGATGAAACAAAGGGATTGGTTAATGTGTGTCTGCTTTAATGCAAGGAGTGTCAGAAATAAGAGTGACAAACTTAGAGCATGGATCAGTACTTGGGGCTATGATGTTGTGGCCATAACGGAGACGTGGGTTTCACAGGGGCAGGAATGGTTGCTAGATGTTCCAGGGTTTAGAACGTTTAAAAGGAACAGGGAGGGGTGGAAAAAGAGGAAGCGGCGTAACATTACTAATCAGAGAGTGCATCACAGCTACAGAAACGAAGGTTGTTGAGGAAGGTTTGTCTACTGAGTCAGTATGGGTGGAAGTTAGGAACAGCAAGGGAGCAATCACCTCATTGGGGGTTTTCTACAGACCACCTAATAGCAGTAGAGAGATTGAAGAACTCATAGGCTGGCAGATTCTGGAAAAATGCAGATGTGGTAAGGTTGTTGTTATGGGTGATTTCAACTTTCCCAATATCAACTGGAACCTCCTAAATGCAGATGGTTTTGATGGAGCCGCTTTTGTCAGGTGTGTTCAGGAGGGTTTCCTTACTCAGTATGTAGACAGGCTGAGGAGGGGAGAGGCCATTTTGGATTTGGTGCTCGGCAATGAGCCAGGACAGATGTCAGATCTTGCAATGGGAGAACACTTTGGTGACAGTTATCACAACTGCCTCACATTTACCGTAGCCTTGGAGAGTGAAAGGAGCAGTTACCGAGGGAAGATATCTATTTGGGGAAAAGGAAATTATGACACCATCAGACAGGAGTTGGGAAGTACAGACTGGGAGCAATTGTTCCACAGAAAGGGCACAGCAGACATGTGGAGACTATTTAAGGAGCAGTTGTTGCAAGTGATGCACAAATTTGCTCCTCTGAGACAGGTAAGAAGGGGTAAGATTAAAGGACCTTGGATGACGAAAACAGAGGAGTTTCTTGTCAAAAGGAAGAAGGCAGTTTACATAAGGTGGAGGAAGCAAGGATCTAGCACAGCTTTAGAGGATTACAGGCTTGCTAGAAAGGAGCTCAGAAATGGACTGTGGAGAGCCAGGAGGGGACATGAAAAAGGCTTGGCAGGAAGGATTAGGGAGAACCCAATGCTGCAAAGTTTGGCAAACTTTAAGATTATAAGTCCCCGGGCCCAGACCAGATTTATCCTAGGTTGCTCCAGGAAGTGAGAAAGGAGGTTGCTAAGCCGCTGGCAAAGATCTTTGCCCTGGGAAAAGTCTCTGGTTATTGACTCTATCTATTCTTCTCATTATCTTGTATACCTCAATCAGGTGTCCTCTCTTCCTCCTTCTCTCCGGAGAGAAAAGTCTGAGCTTATTCAACCTTTCTTCATAAGGCAAGCCCACCAGTCCAGACAGCATCCCTATAAACCTTCTTTACACCCTCTCCAAAGCCTCTGTATCTTTCCTATAGTAGGGCGACCTGAACTGGATACAATATTCCAAATGTGGTTTCACCAGGGACTTGCAGAGCTGTAGCAAAAGCTCATGGTTCTTATACTCCCTGTTAAGAAAGCATATGGCGTTTTGGCTTTCATTAACAACCCAGTCCACTTGGGTGGCAACTTCGAGGGATCTATGTACTTGCACACCCAGATCCGTCTGTTCTTCCAAACTGCCAAGAATCCTGTCTGGTGGTCACTTTTCTGTCTGTGTAGCCCTTACCTGTTGTGTGACCAGCTCACTAAACATGCTATCCACACAATTCTCAGCCTCGTGATGCTCCACAGTGAGTCCTTCTGCAGTTCCAGGCGCTCCCACGTGGCAAATCAGGAGCTGCAGCTGAATACATTTCCTGTATACGTAGTCACCATGAACATTGGAAATGCCCCTGATTTCCCAAATGTTGCAGGAGGAGCATTCCAGGGTGTTAGCTTCTCCTGAAATTTTAAACCTTATCAACTCCAACAATAAACTAGGAATCAATTGTTCAACCTTACCCACCACTCACCAGAAATAGATTTGTGTGTGTCTCTGTATTCTTAACAAACTACAATGACAGAATTAAATACTTTACCTCTGGGTACAACTCACTCAGTCTCTTGTCCTTGCTCCTGAGCAGGCAATCCTGCGTCACTCTTTCAGTCATGACGTCATATCTAGATTCAGCTCCCGATACTCCCCACTCCCTCCACTAATCCCACTGCGCTAACTCTTTAGTTGCTCCCTGACAGTCCTCAGGCCCTCTCTGGCTAACCTCAATGCAGGTCCTGCTCCTCAGGTATTGATCTGGAAACTCCTGCTGCCGTTTACTCCCAGGTTCTCTCTGTTTGACACCTGCTGTTCTGACAGACCTACAAACAATTACTGTGAACACCACGGTCCATAAGTTATCTTATTCTAAGCATGCCTATCAAAATATGTCAAGCACTAATGAGAACAGAATCTACAGTCTAGTAACCAATCACAGCAAATACAAATAATTCGGTGTGGGTGCTCTACCTTCTGTGGTTAGTTCACCTACAGATATAACTTCATGCCTCAACTTACCTCTTCCCTAATCACCTGCCTCCCTAGTGGAGAGCCTTCATTTGCCCTAAATTGCGACCAATCAGGGATAGGGATGGGGCTGATTGCTACAAGCCAGCCAGATGCCCAAACCTAACAAAACAGGGTTGGGATTACTGTTCCAACTGTTGAACCTGGAAGGCTGTAAAATGGCTTCAAGTTTATGTTGCGCTTCACTGGTTCAGTAAATTATTATTTTTAATTCAAAGAAGTACTTTTGAAAACTGCAGGAATCAAAGAAGTCATCAAATGGATTGTGAGAAATCCTTGTCTGTGTGGGGCTGAGTATAGCTTGTGGTGAGCACAATGTCTCAGAACTTTGCCTTTTTGCAGTTAGCCTTGGCTCGATGCTCAGTGAAGAAATTTGAGCTCAAAATCTGGAAAGATGATTTAGTGCAGTACTGAGGGACAGTTGCCGGTCCTGTTGCACACTTAAGAGTTGGTTGTGAACTCAGTAAGTGTCCCAACTTCCCATTCAAACAGACATAAACACGCCATTGTATTTTTTGAGGAAGGACAGGGAGGTGCTTGGTTGAGCAATGCGATCAATGATTTTTGATATTGATGTCAATTGAAGGCGAAATGTCCACCACAATAAGCAGTGTTCACCAAAAGAACAGTCAGGGACTTGATTTAATGTTGCACCCATAAGTCAGGAAGAATAGTATTGAGCATAAACCTTTGTTTATCTTTGCACTCATCTTGGAGTTACTAATAACTGTGATCAAATCGTGGAGAACATCACAAATTATCTTTATGATAGTATGTTGGATGTAGCCAGTGTTTCCTCGCATATTTTTAGTGCCTGTGCCCTCAGATGGGGGAGATCAACACAATCACTACAATTATTGTGATGCTGTCCCTGCTTTGAAAAGGCATCAGTGCACACAGAGCTTTTCATCAGCTCACAATAGGAGGATCATGCTTCTTATTACAGTCATAAGTATACCCCTCCTCCCCTCCAGGTATATCCTGGGTTGTAGCAATTTATATCAGCCATTTCTACATCATATTTGGCATTAAATTTCTCCCAGAAAATGCCAGACTGGAATTCTGGAAGCTCAGTACAGTTTGACTTAATCCACTTCACTATATTTGTGCATGATCTGTTCCAAGAGTTTTTTTTTGACAAAACCAAAATATTTGTTTTTATGACAAAATTTTCAAAGCCATAGAGTCACAGAGTCATAGGGCACGAAAGCAGACCCTTCGGTACAACTCGTCTAATGACCACGTTCCCAAAACTAAATTAGTCCCATCTGGCCATATTTGGCCCATATCCCTCCAAACCTTTTCTGTTTGTGTACTTATCCAAATGTCTTTTAAATGTTGTAACTGTATCTGCATCCATCACTTCCTCTGGCAGTTCATTCACATACTCTGTGCAAAAACGTTGCCCCTCATGTCCTTTTTAAATCTTTCTCCTCTCACTTTAAAAATCTGCGCCCTAGTTTCGAACTCCCCCACCCTAAGGAAAAGACCTTTATCATTCACCTCATGATTTTATGAACTTCAATAAGGTCACCCCCTCAACTTCCTGTGTTCCAGAGAAAAAAGGAACAAACTTTCCAATCTAATTTTAAATCTCAAACCCTCCATTCCTGGCAATATCTTGGTAAATCTTTTCTGAATCCTCTTCACCTATAACTGGGTGACCAGAACTGCACACAGTACTCCAGAAGAGGCCTCACCAACACCCTGTACAATCTCAACATGATGTCCCACCACCTATACTCAATGGTCTGGATAATGAAGACAAGTGTGCTATATGCTTTCTTAAACACTCTGTCTACCTTTGCTGCAAATTTCAAAGAATTATGTACATGAACCCCCCTAGATCTCTCTATTCTAAAACACTACCCCGAGTCCTACCATTAACTGTATAAGTCCTGCCTTTGTTTGTTTTATCAGAATGCTTTTTATCAAGGCTTTTATTTTGGACAAAGAAAATATTCAAGTGAGCCTTCTTATTGCCAGTAGAAATGGAACTAATCACTTCTTTAAGTCAGAAGTGATCTATTTCATTTGTACTGGGAGGTTAATTTCCCTTGTACTGAGTGCTGCATTTGAGTAGAATGACTGTGCATCGTAAGCCAATTTATTCATGTCCTTGTTCAAATTTGTGTGAACTAAGAACTGTTTAATGTTTGTTACCAACAGCTGAGTGAAGTTGACAATCTGCACTATCCCTAGGAGAATGAGAAAAGCGTAGCAAATGTTATTTTATTCTTAAAGGTTCTTGTTTAATTATCATACTGTTATTTTAAATTTATGTTCGTTCGCAAAATGGACAGGAGAATGGCATTCATTACAAACAGAAAGCAATGATCACACTCTTCTATACCAAGTCTGATTTTATCACACTCAAAATCTCCAATAATCATTTGTGCAAGTTTTTCAGTTGTTACTGTGTGAGCTTACTAGCTGTCACAAATGTTGAGTGTCATATTTTCATAAGTAATTGGATAATTATTTTAATTTCACATAACCATAAAGGACAGCTTTAATAATACTTATTACATTGGGGTGTTCTGACAAGTTTATAGATGTTGACATTGATGTTGTTTGTGACTCACAAAACTCATCACTAATGTTGCGAACAGGAGTCAGGAAAGGACTCCGGCTTCCTCAGGAAACCTTTCCAAAATCTTAGACACACAACTGCAAGCATACATTTTGAAAAAAAAGCACAATAAATAATATTTAACTTGTGAAACAAATTACAATGATGAACTCAGGGTAGGGTTCTTTATCACCTTTGTGAAAGATAATTCCTGGCAAATGAAGCTGGATAGAAAAACAGATTTCTAACTCCATTCTGAACACCATTTGGGATAGATACATGATTGTATCCATTTGACATTTCTACTACTCCAGAAGAATATCAGTGCAGACCTCACAAGGGAATCAGTGACCTTCCTAGAGTGCAAGCTCTTCTGGACAATTTGATAGACTATGGATGAAGAGGCACAATAGAAGAAGGCCACAATCAGAATCAAATGCAATTGCTACCGTGAGTTCACAGATGAACCTGAAGCTGATGAAGAAAAAAAAATGTATTTGAAATGACTGAAGTCAAGTGTCTAGGTCAGATACAGACAGAAAAATGAGTTTGCATGGTTCCTAACAGAAATGTAGCAGCTGACAGATGTGAAGCACTGCTATGATTTCTTGGTTTTGCGAATTATTTAGCGAAGTTGTCTCCAGTGTACGAACCTCTGTGTAACACTAAGGATGTGCAGTGTATTGAGGCATGGAACAGAAGCAGCTTTCACTAGAATCAAACAACTAGGATCAGTAATGCTGGTGTTGAGGTCCAAATATGTCAATGATGAAGTGGCTTGCTGAGTGATGCCAGTGAGGCAGGACAGTGTAGTAATCATTATGCAGCAAGGGCAAAAAAGATACATGCCTCCTGCTGGCTGATGTTACCTACAGGGCAGCAAACGGCTAGCCAAGGGAAGGTAGAAGCTGAACACAAAACTGTTTACTTCAGAACACATTGAGGAATTCAAAAGAGGTTCTACAGTTTGGAGAGCTGAGAGGCTCCTCGCCGACCTCCAGGGTACTGTTGGGAAACAGTATACAGGAACATCAAGAGGTTCTTTCTCCTCAAAAGTATTTAGAAGGCAAGAGAGGTAGAGACAGGGAAAACCGTCACCCTCCCCTGCCACCACAGGAATTGCAAAACCTGCGCCCACACCTCCTCCCTCATCTCCATCCAAGGCCCCAAAGGAGCCTTCCACATCCATCAAAGTTTTACCTGCAAATCCCCCAATATCAATAATTGTATCTGTTGCTGCCGATGCGGTCTCCTCTATATTGGGGAGATTGGACACCTCCGAGCAGAGTGCTTTAGGGAAAATCCCTCCCACTCTGCTGAGGACATGCAGGTCCTGGGCCTCCTCCACCGCTGCTCCCTCACCACCCGACGCCTGGAGGAAGAACGCCTCATCTTCTGCCTTGGAACACTTCAACCCCAGGGCATCAATGTGGACTTCACCAGTTTCCTCATTTCCCCTCCCCCCACCTTACCCCAGTTCCAACCTTCCAGTTCAGCACCGTCCTCATGACCTGTCCTACCGGCCAATCTCCCTTCCCACCTATCCACTCCACCCTCCTCTCTGACCTATCACCTTCATCCCCACCCCCATTCACCTATTGTACTCTTTGCTACATACTCCCCAGCCCCACCACCTCCCACCACCCCCTCCCCACCCCCTCACCACACTTATCTCTCCACCCTGGAGGCTCCCTGCCTCCATTCCTGATGAAGGGCTTTTGCCCAAAATGTCAGTTTTCCTGTTCCTCGGATGCTGCCTGACCTGTTGTGCTTTTCCAGCACCACTCTAATCCAAAAACAGGGAAAACTGTCCAAACTCCAGCAGAGCATGCAGAACATATTCCCGCTGCAGATGATAGGGATTGATGCCCAGGAGGTGAAGAATCAGCAAGCCTCCCTCTTTGCCTCGGAGACCTCCAAGATGATCTTCCAGGCCAGGGACTGCACCGTGGAGTAGGATGAGACATGCTCGTGTTTCTTCTTCCAGAAGGTGCACAAGGAGAGCTCTGTGCTCGGCAGACTGAAGGAAGAAGAAGGCTCGATAATGTCATCTCAATCTGATATCCTGAGGATCAGAAAATCCTTTTATGTCAGTCTGTATGACATGAAGCCCTCAGATAGTGTAGCTTCCTAATTGTGCATGGAGAACTTAGATGACAGCATGTGGGAGAGGCTGGACGAGATGTTATCTCTGGATGAGCTGACCAAGGCCCTTGAGTCCTCAGAAAGGAATAAAACTCCCAGAATCATCAGCTTACTGGCTGTGTTGTATTCAACTCCATGGGACCTGATTGTCCAAGAATTGCCAGAGGTGCATAACAATATGCTTCTGGCAGGTACCATGTACGAATCCAGGAAAGGTGTCATCACTCTCATCTACTAGCAGAAGGAGGAGAGGGAGGAAATTAGAAATTGGCAATCTATCTCACTACTGAATTTAGATTATAAAATCCTGTCTAACATCATTGTCAACTGGGTCAGATCTGCTCTGGGATCAGTGATTCACCCCGACCAAACTGTGCTGTACTGGGCAGAACAATGTCCGAGAGCCTCATGCTCCTCAGGTATGCGATTGCCTACATGCAAGACATGGAGTTGAATGGCTGCCTCATCAGACTGGACCAGGAGAAGGCCTTTGGTAGGATATCACACACCTCTATGTGGGATGTCCTTTCCAAGATGGACTTTCAGAAGGGAATCCACAATTTGATCCAACTGCTCTACAGCAACATCAACTAATGGGTGGGAATCAGAAAGCTTCCTAATCAGATCCAGAATCAGGCAGGGATTCCCACTCTCTCCTCCTTTGTTTGTGTGTTGTATAGAGCCTTTTGCCGAGTCCATCAGGAAGGAGGTGAGGCTGAGAGGGTGACTATTTCAGGCAGGGGAGGCCTGCAGGTCAAAGCCTCCCTGTACATGGCTGACGTTGCCGTTTTCTGATCAGATCTACTGTCAATGCGCAGGCTCATGCATATTTACAATCAGTTCTAACTGGCCTCGGAAGCCAAGGTAAATCAAGGCAAGTTCTTTGGGAACCAGGCCAACCGATTCTTTATCCCCTTCACTGTCAGGACAGATTACCTGAAGGTGCTGGGAATACGCTTCGGAGGGACCAGGCATGCACAAGATCTTGGGAGGAATGCATCGCTAAGGTGAAGTAGAAACTGCTCTTTTGGGAACACTGCTCCCTCTCTTTTGTAGGTAAATATCTGACCATCAGGTCTGAGGCACTCCCTTTGTTGTTGTACATGGTGCACATCTAACCCATTTCCCAAAACTTTGCAGTCACCTGAGCTATCTTCCACTTCATCTGGAGGTCTATGGTGGACTGTATCCATAGGGACACCCATGTGCAAAACTCTTGATAAAGGGGGGAAGGAGAGACCTAATGCTGCCCTCATCCTGATTGCCATTTTTGTGTTTGTGACTGCAGCAAGCTGTGTGTAAACCCCCGATACGCAAACACCAAGTGTCACTACGTACTGAAGTTCTACCTGTCCCCGGTCTTGTGAAAGATGGGTTTAGCCTTGGCGCTGCTCAGTGATCCAAGTAGTTGGACCATTCCATATCACCCATCCTTCTTTGCAAAATTTGCAAAGAAAATCACTGTTGACCACAAGTCCATCAGGAAATGGTCAGCACGTAGCATTCTCGAGATTCTTCAGGAAAAGGAGAGCATGGACCCTATCACCTCGTTCTCTGAACAGACTGTCAATATCATTTGGCTGAATGCCTCATTACCAGAACTTTCCAACAAGTACCAAGACATCATTTGGTTGATGGTGAGAAGGGCACTACCTGTGAAATCCTTCTTGTATGCCCAGTCGGTCTGTGCCACCACATGCTGTCCTTGAAATGGCTGCTGGGAGGGATTGAGACTTACAAATCTCTTTCTGAATGTGCGTTTGCAAAGGAAATTCAGAGAAAAGTGCAATGGATTTTGTTGAGGTTCCTCTGAGCAGCTCTGCAACATGGGCACTATGCTCTATGGTCTGTTCCCTGGGACGTACATTGAATTGACAGTGCCTGGAGGACCATCAACTCAATGAAGGACACTCTTTGGTCTGCCCAAAACTTGTGGGTGTTCCAGAGCAATGAGTTGATCCTGAGTGTTGTAGCTTGCTGCAGTCCAAGGTCCAGACTATGTGCTGAGGGACACACTAAGCTTGGGGCATCTGCTGCCGAGGTACAGTGGGGAAAGATCAAAGTATAATGGAGGACCATTCAGTTATCAGCCACTCTCAGTCCCTCAAAATGTAAATGTTTCTTCCTATACAGTAGCGCTGTTGGATATAAAATCCTAATGTATCATTAATGTTTCTTTTTCCTTATTGGAAAGATTACACAGATCAGAATGAAAACATTTATAGACAAATTTCTTATGAATAGATTTTTACATTTTATAAATACAAATGTAAACTTAACAATGATACATACAGACTGAGAAAGAGTGCCTGGCTATTCTCATTGTTTGTGAGCATTTTATCAGTACCTCTTTGGGATAGGCAATGTGATAGTACACTCTGACCCCAAGGCACATCAAAGTGCCTTTCTTCAACTGTTTCAATCCACTCTCAGCAGAGAGTGTTAAATCATTTGCAAAGTTATCATCTGAATGTGACCTACAAGCAGAGGAAACAGATGTAGATTTTCATCAGTTTGTTAAGAACAGCACTCACATCGCAGAAAATTGAGGATGCCAAGACAGAGTGCAAAATCTTCCAGATTCAGTGAGAAGCAACAGCTTGTCATATTCTGGAAGTCATCAACCCAGCAACGACATTGAATTTGAAAGATAAATGTCTTGTTCAAATCAGGTAAGTGACACAATAAGGTGCAACTTAGAGTCACAGACCCTTCGGTCCAACCCGTTCATGCCGACCAGATATCCCAACCCAATCTAGTCCCACCTGCCAGCGCCCAGCCCATATCCCTCCAAACCCTTCCTATTCATATACCCATTCAAATGCCTCTTAAATGTTGCAATTGTACCAGCCTCCACCACATCCTCTGGCAGCTCATTCCTTACACGTACCACCCTCTGCGTGAAAAAGTTGCCCCTTTTAGGTCTCTTTTATATCTTTCCCCTCCCACCCTAAATCTATGCCCTCCAGTTCTGGACTCCCCAACCCCAGGGAAAAGACTTTGTCTATTTATTCCTATCCATGCCCCTCATAATTTTGTAAACCGCTATAAGGTCACCCCTCAGCCTCCAACGCTCAAGGGAAAACAGTCCCAGACTGTTCAGCCTCTCCCTGTAGCTCAGATCCTCCAACTTAGTGCAAATGAAGCTCTGAGTAAACCTTTTCACTGCTACAGGAGCTGATAACATTCTCACCATGAACAACTTTCTGATTGTTGTGGTAGACCAGCTAATGTCAGTGTCTTGCAGTGAAATTGTCAAATGTCTGAAAATCCACTTCAATCAATACAGCATTCCTGACATTGTGATCATTGACAAAAACAGAAATTGCTGAAAAAGTTCAACACATCTGGCAGCATCTGTGGAGAGAAATCAGTGAACGTTCAGGTCCAGTGAGTCTTTTCAGAACCCTGGGTTCTGAGAAAAGGACTTGAATCATTAACTCTAGATACTGCTAGACTTGCTGAATTCTTCCAGCAATTTCTGTTTAGTTTCTGATTTCCAGCATCTGTTCTTCCAGTTTTCATTGTAATCATTGATAATGGTTCTCAACTCACAAGTGAAGAACTCAGCTGCTTCATAAATAGCTGGGAAATTCAACACCATGCATTATCTCCATATTGTCGCCAGTGAAAAGGAAAGGGCTGAGGTGACAGTGAAAATCATTAAAAGTATCATAAATAAAATCGAGCAAATCCCACACAGATGCACAATCCTTGAGTGGAGCAAAACTCCCACTCAAGGCACAGAAGGTAGTTCAGTAACAAGATTAATGTCCCACTGCATCCAAATCACTTTTCCAATCATGAAAATATGACTGAAGCCAGAAGGAACAATGGGTGTGAATAACTAAATCAAGGCAACATGACATTAAGATGACACATCACATCAAGAGTGTGTGAGCAAAATACCATCAACACGTCTCCTGTCACACTGGAGTGCCAAGCATCCTTGACCACTGCTACATAACCATCTGTCGCTCCATACCCACTCTGCATTTTGGGAAATCAGACCACAATGCTGTGTCCCACCTCCTGGCTTACAGCAGAAATTGAAATGTGAGGACCAAGTACAGAAAATAGTGCTGTGTTGGTCTGAGGCATTGGGGAAGGGCTTCCATAGGACTGCTTAGAGTCAGTGGACTGATCCATATTTAAGAACTCAGCGGACAACCTAAATGAGCTTGTCATTACTGTTACAGACTTCATTCGCAGTTGTGTAGAAGACTGCATCCTAAAGAATGTACCCCAATCAGAAACCATGGGTGAACTGGGAGATCCATTGCCTACTGATCTTCAAGTCAGGTGACACTGACCGTTGCAGGAAATCTAGATATGACCTTCGACGCAAAATCGGATGGAGCTATAGACCCAAACTAACCACACAAACGCAAGCAAGGCTTATACTACATAACTGGCTACAAAGCAAAGCAGAACAAAAAAGCAGATGAAAACACATACTTCCCTGACCCACTCAATGCATTTTCATTTGTTTTGAACAGAGGGTCAGTGAGGTGGTATCACCTTCCCCAACAGCCTCAGATACACCTGTTCCCTCAGTCACCACTGTAGATGTCAGATTGGCCTTCTTGAGAGTGAACCCACGGAAAGTCATTGTCTCAGATGGAATCCCCAGCCACGTACTCCGATCCTGCACGACTGGCTGGTGGGAGTATTCACTGACATCTCTAATCTCTCCTTAGTATGATCTGAAGCTCCCTACCTGTTTTGAGAAAACCACTAACATTCTGGTGCCAAAGAAAACACATGCAGCATGCCTCAAGGACTACCAACCAGTGGCTCTGACCTCTATAATTATGAAGACCTTTAAGGAGTTCATATGGTTCATGTCAACTCTAGCCTCCCTGCCTGCCTTGATCCCTTGCAATTCACCTACCATTGCAACAGGTCTAGGACACCATCTCCCTGGCCCTATACTCATCCCTGGAACATTTAAAGCAAGGATACCTACATCAGGCTCCTACGTATGGACTACATCCTACTCTAGTGGCACGGTGGCTCAGTGGTTAGCATTGCTGCCTCACAGCACCAAGGTCCCAGGTTTGATTCCAGCCTTGAGCGGCTGTCTGCGTGGAGTTTGCATATTCTCCCCGTATCTGTGTGGGTTTGCTCCAGTTTCTTCCCACAGTCCAAAGATGTGCAGGTCAGGTGAATTGGCCATGCTAAATTGCCCGTAGTGTTAGGTGCATTAGTCAGAGGGAAATGGATCTGGGTGGGTTACTCTTCCGAGGGTCAGTGTGGACTGGTTGGCCCTAAGGGCCTGTTGCCACACTGTAGGGAATCTAATCTAATAGTGGGAGGCACGGTGGCACAGTGATTAGCACTGCTGCCTCACTGCGCCAGAGACCTGGGTTCAATTCCCGCCTCAGGCGACTCTCTGTGTGGAGTTTGCACATTCTCCCCGTGTCTGCGTGGGTTTCCTCCGGGTGCTCCGGTTTCCTCCCACAATCCAAAAATGTGCAGGTTAGGTAAACTGGCCATGCTAAATTGCCTGTAGTGTTAGGTGAAGGGGTAAATGTAGGGGATTGGGTCTGCGTGGGTTATGCTTCAGCGGATCGGTGTGGACTTGTTGGGCCGAAGGGGCTGTTTCCACGCTGTAAGTAATCTAATCTACATCCCTGTCTTTGACACCATAATCCTACCCAACCATTCTCCAAACTCTGAGACCTAGGTTTCTGGTCTGCTCTCTGTAATTGGGTCCTTGGCTTTCTGACCAAACACAGCAATCAGTGAGAATAGGCACAGTATCTCCCCCATGAAAATCCTCAAATATGGTGTGTACTCAGCCTCTCATTATACTCCCTGTACACTCATGACACTATGGCTGGATTCAAACAATGACAATACAGAATACAGGAACAAGATAGTGTGCTTGGTGGCATGGTGTAAAGATAACAATCTCTCTCTCAACATCAGCAAAACAAGAAAGCTGGTCATTGATTTTAAGATGCAAGATGGAGGGCACGCATCAGTGGTGCTGAGGTGGAGATCATCAAGAACATCAGGTTCCTGGGAGTGGTGATCATCAACAATCTGTCCTGGTCTACGCACATTAACTCTAAATTCAAAAAAGCACAACAATGTCTCCCCTTCCTCAGGAGGCAAAAAAGATTCAGCATGTCCATCATGATTCTTACCAATTTTTAGAGGTGCACCTTAGAAAACATCCTATCCATTTGCATTATGTCTTGATGCCTCCAATAGTACGGCAAATGCTCTGCCCTAGGGCCGTAAGAAACTGCAGAGTTGTGAACACAACCTACTCCATCACTCAAGCCAACCTTTTATCTATTGATTTCCATTGGTACTTCTCACTGCTTCAGGAAGGCTGCCAATATAATCAAAGACCCTTCACACCATGATCATAGTCGCTTCTAACTTCTTCTGTTGGGCAGAAGATACAAAAGCTTAAACACACGGACCAATGGATTCAAGAACAGTTTCTTCCCTGCTGTTATTAGACTTCTGCATGGACCTTTGAAATTTTAAATTAAATGTTGATCTCACTGTAACATTGCATTTTTCATGCTATTCTATTACCCTCAGCCACATTATGGAGATTTAAACAATCCTTGGATAAGCACATGGATGATGATGGGATAGTGAGGTGAGAATAGGTCACAGGTCGGCACAACATCGAGGGCCGAAGGGCCTGTTCTGGATGGTATTGTTCTATGTTCTATGTTTTAAAATCCTTGTATAGTATGATCTACCTATACTGCGCGCAAACCAAAACTTTTTACTCTATGTTGGTACATGTGATAATAATAAATCAAATCAAAATATATGTGCAGAAATGGAACTGACTAGAGTTAATACTTTTATTAATTTTCAAAGCCCTAGATGTTTTAAACTTTAATTCTAATGCGATTTTTGAAAGATGACTACAGCTGTCAGACAGAATTTCTGGAATGTCATATCCATACACTTGGAAGACTAATGGGAAGGCATCTATTGAAATGGAAAAACAAAAAGGGAAGAGATAAGGAGAGACATACTCTAATGAACCCTTACCAATATTCTCTCACATACAGACACTGTCACGCAAACACAAACTTTCTCACACATACATAGACACACACACACACACTCACACAGTCTCTTTCCCACATAGACACAGCCACTCTCTCACACATGAATACTTACATTCACATACAAAATTAAAGGTCCAAATGTGCAACATTAGGAAGATGAAAGGAAATACAGCTTAAGTTACTTTGGGTTTAAACCTGAAGCTAAGGCTAGTTAGTTGGTTTCTCCAATGCAGTCAGTAATAGCAAATGTTACAGCTATTTTAATGTTCTCAGCTCATGATGCTTGTTCTCTGGAGCTGTTTCCATGGGAACTGATGCCAGTTTATTAAGTAAGAGAGAAATGGAGAGTTGCAGAGAGCATTTTCCCTTTTCATAATCTTTCCAAAGGTCAAAGTTTGGGAGAAGATTTGTAGCTTGGGTGCTCGTTGTTGTGGTTCTGTTCGCCGAGCTGGGAATTTGTCTTGCAAACGTTTTGTCCCCTGTCTAGGTGACACCCTCAGTGCTTGGGAGCCTCCTGTGAAGCGCTTCTGTGCTGTTTCCTCTGGCATTTATAGTGGCCTGTCTCTGCCGCTTCCGGTTGTCAGTTCGAGCTGTCCGCTGTAGTGGCCGGTATAACTCCCTTTGAAATAATGGTTCCAGTGTCCAATTCCAAGATCCTCTCTTCTGTCTGAAGTCAATGTCCAGTATTTTGCATTTGGTAATACTTTCCTGAGACCATGATGGATTTTGAAGGGTTAGCTGGATTGCAGAGAAGTGTCTCTTTCCACAACTATTCTGACCGTGGACAATGTGACCTTTCACCTCTACCTTGAGGTGGCTTTACTTATTTTAAGTTTACTATATCTCAGTCCAGTTTGCAACAGGTTCAACCAAGCCTACAAATCTCTGAAAAGTCACATCTTCAAGAATAAAGCAAAGTAGCTTTGTGACATACTCTTAATAAAAGCTGCCTTTAAATTTAACTGGCTATGATCGATGGTCAGTTCTATGAACTGGATATAGATGAAGACAAAGTTCAGAGCAATCATTCTGTAAATGACAATATCATTTATATTTAACCTCCTGTCTGTTTACTACCGAGTGATGAAGCAGTGTGTCAGGGTCAGCATGTGTCAGTTGTACTTATTGTTAGAACCACAGAACTGTAGAGATGATACAGCACAGAAGGGGTCTCTTCGGCCAATTTTGTGCATGCTGACCCAAAGCACCCAGACGCCCTTTCTAGTTTTAATTATATGTTGTTGCATAATATAATGGCCCAATGCACACAGAATGCACTACCTTAAAATTTATCATCATGTTACACGAGTTGCTTTTGTTTCACCACTTAAGTGCAGCATAAAATCCACTTGTTAATGGAAAACTGTTCCAGCTACAAGTCCAATAAAGAGATGATGGTGAAGCCGAGTTAAATTGCAGAAGGTTCCTGCTGATGAACATTCCTGTGTCTTGGATCCAGTTTGATGATTACATTGTTGAGAAATGCTCTTTGTGGCACCCACTGTATTGCTGCATTTGCTGACAACTAAAACGACAATGATTGTAGTTCCAAAGCAATAGTATGTGAAGCATTCAGGACACCCCACAGCTATGAAAAGGTTATGTATGAATGCTCATTCCTTCTTTTCTTTCAAAGATTGCCCTAAGCATTGTATAAATCTTCAGCTGTCCTTACTGATATAGATTTCACTTAATTAATGGAGTTCATGCAAGGAATAAATGAACAAAGCTTTCTTGATGTGTCAGTTAGGGTGTTTTTACTAATATCAAAGTAATTTCTAATCTCCAAATGATGCAGAACTGCATAAGCAGATACATTTTGAAATTAGATATTGCGAAGATCTAAATGTCTCCTAGACATTGACTTCATCTCTCTCTTAAAAACATCTAAGGCTGAATCAGACTATCCATGACCTGTGTCTATTTGAGGTTCCAACCACGTCTGCAATATCACCTATTGCTGTTATTCACATTTTCAAACATCAACCACCTCCACAGCTGTCTCAGCTGCTGAAACCTTCACAAACACCCTTGTTATCTTTGATCTTCAATATTCTAAGACACTCCTGACCTCCAATTTCTACTCTGCATAAATGGGAGATCATCCAAACTTCCATATCTGATCTTGCACCAACTCTCATTCACCCATCATCCCTGTGATCAATGGGCATGGGCTTCCAATTAAAGATACTTTGATTTTAAAACAGGTGATTTTGTTTTTAATCTCTCCTGTTGGAGAGACAAGAACCTTTAAACCTGCAGTCTTACATTTCAAAGCATACATCTTCCTCCAATTCTGACCTCTTGAGCATCTCCAGTTCTTGATACTTTACTATGGCTGTGTATTCAGTTACATCAGCCGTAAGATCTGAACTCCCATTCCTAAAACCCGTCGACCAATCTTTTCTTCTTTAAAATGACCCTTTCAAATTCATTTCTTCACCAAGCTTTTAGATGTTGAATGTTATGCCAGGCATGACTCCAATTAGCAGAGTTTACTAACTAATTCCCACTGATTCCAGTGTTGCGAGGGTTCCTTGCTGCCATACCTTCCTGTGTGTTGTCAAGAGTTGTCACTGTCACATCATCTCAAGGGGAACACTTGCTGATAGTGCTGGATAGATTTGTTCCACTGAGGCAAGGAAGGGATGGTGGGACGTAGGAACCTTGGATGACAAGGGATGTGGAACATCTAGTCAAAAGGAAGAAGGATGCTTACTTAAGGTTGAGGAGGCAAGGATCAGACAGGGCTCTAGAGGGTTACAAGGTAGCCAGAAATAAACTGAAGAATGGACTTAGGAGAGCTAGAAGGGGGCATGAGAAAGCTTCAGCAAATAGGACTAAGGAAAACCCGAAGGCATTCTGTACAGAGGTGAGGAACATGAGGATGTCCAGAGTGAGGCTACAGCCAATCAGGGATAGGAGACAGCACTTGTGCCTGGAATGGGAGGAGGCAGGAGAGGTCCTTAATGAATAATTTGTTTCAGTATTCACTACTGAGAGGGACCTCGGCATTTGTGAGGACAGTGTGAAAAAGGCTGATATGCTCAAACAGGTTGATATTAAGAAGGAGGAAAATTTTGTTGAAAATTTTGAAATACATAAGGATAGATCAGTCTGTTGGGCCAGAGGGGACATACCTAAGGTTTCTATAGAAAGTGAGAGAAGAGATTGCTGTGCCTTTGGCAATGATCCTCACTGTCCACTGGAGTAGTGCCAGATGATAGGAGAGTGGCAAATGTTATCCCAGAGAATAGGGATAATCCTGGGAATTACAGACCAGTCAGTTTTACATCTGTGGTGGGCAAGGTAGTGGAGAGGATTCTGAGAGACAGGATTTATGATTACTTGGAAAAGTATAGTTTGGTTAGAGACAGTCAGCAAGGCTTTTTGAGGGGCAGTCATGCCTTGCAAACCTTATTGAATTCTTTGAGGATGTGACAAAACACATTGATTAAGGTAGGGCAGTGGTGTAAATGGATTTTAGCAAGGTATATTGTACCAAGGTTCCCCTTGGTAGGTTCATTTAGAAAGTAAGGAAGCATGGGATACTTGATACTTTACTATCAAGGATTCAAGGAAATCTGGCTGTCTGGATACAGAATTAGATGGCCCATAGCAGACAGAGGGTGATGGTAGATGGAAAGATTTCAGCCTGGAGCTCAGTGACTAGTGGTGTTTCACAGGGATCTTGGTGTTTTGAGACTTCTGCTCTTTATGATTTTTATAAATGACTTGGATGAGGAAGTGGAAGGGTGGATTAGTAAGTTTGCCAATGACACCAAGGTTGGTGGAGTGGTAGATAGTATGGAGAACTGTTGTAGGTTACAATGAGGCTTTGACAGGATGCAGAGCTGGACTGAGAAATGGCAGATCGAGTTCAACCTGGAAAAGTGTGAAGTGATTAATTTTGAAAGGTTGAATTTGAATACAGAACACAGGATTAAAGGCAAGATTCTTGGCAGTGTGGAGGAACAGAGGGACAGAGGGATCTTGTTGTCCATGTAATAGATCCCTCAAAGTTGCCACCCAAGTTGGTAGGGTTGTTAAGAAAGCATACGGTGTGTTGGTGTTCTATAGCAGGGGGACTTAGTTTCAGAGCCACGAGGTTATACTGCAGCTCTATAGAGCTCCGGATAGACCACTTTTGGAATATTGTGTTCATTTCTGGTCGATACATTATAAGAAGGATGTGGAAACTTTAGAGCGGATGCAGAGGATATTTACTGGGATGCTGCCTGGACTGGAGGGCATGTCTTATGAGGAAAGGTTGTGGGAGCTAGGGCTTTAGGCGAAAGTGAGGACTGCAGATGCTGGAGATTAGAGTTGAGAGTATGGTGCTGGGAAAGCACAGCAGGTCAGGCAGCATCTGAGGAGCAGGAGAATCAAAGTTTCAGGCAAAAGACCTTCATCAGGAATGAGGCTGGGAGCCTCAGGGGTGAAGAGATCAATGGGAGGAGAGTGGGGCTGTGGGAAAGGAAGATGGACAGGTGAGACAGTTCATGAGGACAGTGCTGAGCTGGAAGGTTGGAACTGGGGTAAGGTTGGGGGAGGGGAAATGAGGAAACTGGTGAAATCCAAATTGATGCCATGGGATTGGAGGGTTCCGAGGAGGAAGATGAGGCGTTCTTCCTCCAGGTGCTGGGTGGTAAGGGAGTGGGGATGGAGGATGCCCAGGACTTGCATGTCCTCAGCGGAGTGGGAGAGGGAGTTGAAGCTAGGGCTTTCTTCAATGGAGTGAAGAGGATGAGAGGTGACTTGATAGAGGTACACAAGATGATGAGAGACATTGATAGAGTGAATTGTCAGAGCCCGTTTCCCAGTACTGAAATGGCTATCACAAGGTGATATAATTTTAAGGTGATTGGAGGAAGGTTTAGGTGAGATGTCAGAAATAGGTGATTTACACAGAGTGGTGGGTGCGTGGAATGCACTGCCAGCAGTGGTAGTAGAGTCATTAGGGACATTTAAGCCACTCTTAGATAGGCACATGGATGATAGTAATATGAAAGGTGTGTAGATTAGTTAGTTCTTAGAGTCGGATAAATGCTTGGCACAACATTGAGGGTCGAAGGGCCTGTGCTGTATTGTTCTATGTTCTAGCTCTGGAATTTAGCTCTTCTGTTCATGTTTGAACAAAGGCTGTTAAGAGTTCAGGAGCTGAGTAGCTCTGGCAGAACCCAATGTGAGTGCCAATGAGCAAGCTCTTCCTTTGCTGGGCATATATCAGATCTCCTCTTAGCCTTCTTCTCTACAAGGAGAACAGTCCCACCCTCTCCAATCTATTCTCATAACTAATGTTTCTCATTCCTGCAAACTTTCTTGTCAATGACATCTGCACTCTGTCAAATGCACGCACATTCTTCCTGAAGTGTGGTGCCGAGAACTGTACACAGTTGAGATCTGACAAGCGCCTTATGTCAGTTAATCATAACTTCCCTGCTCTTGTAATCTGTGCCCTTACTTATGATGCCTAGAGTACTGTATGCAAATATTGAGACTACCCAACCTGAACAAGTAATTAGCCATGGCCATAAAATCTTCCTAGTAATCCTATCCAGGAGAGTCAACTGGTTGCATATTGTCCATGACTGGATATTGCAGGACTGTACAACTTAGCCCAGTCATTGCATATGGTTTCTTTGTTTTGCAAGTAGTCTTCACCTGTGGAATTTAGCTCTTTTGTCACAGTTAGAACCAAAGCTGCATTGGAGTCAGGAGCTGGGTGGCCCTGGCAGACTTCATGGTGTCTAGAGTCAATGTTGAGGACTCCCAGTTTAACTTCTTCTTGACTGTAAGACCATTGTGCCAACAATTGTGCTGGGTCTGTCTTTCCAGTGGGACAGGACCTATCCAGGAATGGAGATGATGGTGACTGGGACATTGTCTGTAAGGTATGATTCTATGAGCTTGGATGCCAACAACTTGGATGTTTAACTTTGATAAAAGCATCATATAAATGCAAGGTGCTGGTGTTATTTTATCTGCCATCTGCTTGGTAATTTCAGATATAACATGACTTGCCATTTAGTTCCAGTGACCTATATCTCAACTCATTGTAACACTTCATCGTACGCATGTATCCATGTAATATGATGTAAGATTGAACCTTTAAGCAGTATTTACATATTCACTTGCATTGCCTCCTCTGTGTCATAAACATCTATGAGTTTTTTTTAACCTCAGCACATTTGCCTTCTAGTCTTTGTTGGATGTGATTGCCTGGATATCTGAACATTTGTTGCTGCAGATAATTGCATTTCTCTTTGTTGCGTTATATAGTATTTAACAGTGCTTTGGATTTGGGAAAACTCTTTGCAATTTGTTTAACATTTCCGCAAAGTACAGAAATATTTTTATAGATTTTCTTATACGAACTGTGTGTGGGACATCATGAGGTGACCAGGAAAATCATAAAGGGCAGGGTGGTAGACATCGTCTACATGTATTTTGATAAAGCATTTGAGAAGGTTTCACATGGTAGGCTGCTCGCAAAGGTTAGATTGCATGGAATCCAGGGGGAGCTGGCAAATTGGATACATAACTGGCTCGATGGTAGAAAGCATCAAGATAATAGTGGAAGGATGCTTGTT
Source organism: Chiloscyllium punctatum (assembly GCF_047496795.1). Classification (NCBI taxonomy): domain Eukaryota; kingdom Metazoa; phylum Chordata; class Chondrichthyes; order Orectolobiformes; family Hemiscylliidae; genus Chiloscyllium; species Chiloscyllium punctatum. The sequence continues at coordinate 25,257,929 of NC_092778.1, read as the reverse complement.
GGACTGGAGACCTGTGACTAGCGGAGTGCCTCAGGGGTCGGTGCTGGGCCCATTGCTGTTTGCTATCTAGATCAATAATTTGGATGAAAATGTAAAAGCATGATTAGTAAGTTTGCAGATGACACTAAAATAGGACTGTGAGGAAGGTTAACAGAAATTACAGCAGGACCTTGATCAGCTGGAGAAATGGGCCGAGAAATGGCAAATGGAATTTAATAGAGATAAGCGTGAGGTCTTGCATTTCTTGCAAGTTTAGTCAAGGCAGGACTCTCATGGTGAATGGTAGGGCCTTAGGGAGTGTAGTGGAACAGAGAGACCTTGGAGTTCAGGTGCAGGGTTCTCTGCAGCATTGGGAATTGAAGGTGAGAGGGCATCAGTTTAAGGTTAGAGGGGAAAGAATAAAAGAGAACCTGTGGGGTAGCTTTTCTTTACATTGAGGTTGGTGTGCACAGACTGAAGCATCAAAAATAGGAGCAGGAGTCGGCCAATTGGCCTTTTCAGCTTACTGTGCCATTCAATCTGATCATGGCTGATCATCCAACTCAGGCCCTTGCTCCTCCTTTCTCCTCATACCCTTTGATCCCCTCAGTCCTAAAAATTCAAAACCTTCGCCTCAACCACTTTCAGTGGCAGTGAATTCCACAGGCTCATTACTTTCTGGGTGAAGAAATTTCTCCACGCCTCACTACCTCAAATCCTTAGACCCCTTGTTCTGGACTCTGTAGTCATCAGGAAGATTCTTTCTGCATCTACCCTGTTTAGTTCTCTATGAGATCATCCCTCATTCTTCAAAATTCCAATAAGTATAATCTTAATTGATCCAATGTCTCTTTAAATGTCAGTTCCGCCATCCCAGGAGTTAGTCTGGGATATCTTTGGTGCACTCTCTCCATAGCCAGAAAATCCTTCTTCAATTATGGAGACCAGAATTGCACATGGTGCTCCAGCTGTGGTCTTTCTAAGGCTCTATGAAATTACTGGGGTGCCTCAGTGGTTAGCATGGATGCCTCAATAGCACCAGGGAACCGGGTTCGATTCCAGCCTTGGGCGACTGTCTGCACATTCTCACAGTGCCTTTGTGGGTTTCCTCTAGGTGCTCTGGTTTCCTCCTACAGTCCAAAAAAATGTGCTGATTAGATGAATTGGCCATACTAAATTACCCACAGTGCTCATAGAAGTGTAGGTTAGGTGCATTAGTCAGGGGTAAATATAGGGTAGGGGAATGGGTCTGGGAGGGTTGGTGTGGATGTGTTGGGCTGAAGGGCCTGTTTCCACACTGTAGGGGCTCTATGATGATTCTACCACAAGACACATCTTCTCTTGTGCTCAAATCTTCTCATTATGAAGGCCAGCATACATTTATCTTCTTCACCGTCTACTACACTTGCATGCGTACTTTCAGTGATTGGTGTACAAGGATACGCAGGTCTTGTTGCACCTCACCCTTTCCCAATGTGGCAATTACTGAAAATATAACAATATCAGCTCATTAGAGACACAGATTATCTGTACCTTTAGTGTCAGAAAGGTCAAAGTGCACCAACTCCAAGTGAAAATGCCACTGACGACTCAATAAGAGACTTACCATAACATATTATTGCTTCCAGTCCTCTTTTTAGTACAGACACAGGGTGCTTCATTCTATAATGTGGCTGTCGAACTTACTTAATGTTCTCTGGCTGTTTACCAAGGTTCACCTTGCAGATGGTTGTTGAAATTTTGAGGGGGAAAAGTGATATTTATTCTATTCATGTATTACTAACTGAGAACAAGGAGGCATCCTGGTGAGAGTGCAGATTGTAGCAGTTACACTCCAGGGTTTCAACTTTTACTGGAAATTATTTGCTCAGAGAATGTTCCAGAATGACTGAAGTAGAAGGAGCTTTTACATACCACACTAACTTGAGTGTACATTGGACATGGCCCCTGTGTGATTGATTAGTTAATGGAAAAGCAACTGAAAATGTCAGTGATAAATGAATGAAGGACTGTTATTAACAGTAACTCAACAAGAAGCAATCAACATACTGCACTGCCTTAAACTCCTGAACATAAACTGATTCAGGTTCACAAGACCATTGGACCTTAGAGTATTAAGCTGCAGTCTTTGCAAGTGAGAGTTTGTGATTTCTGTAAGGCTCCAGTTGCGGATGAATCCACAACATTGGTCAACAGACTTTGAAACAATTTTAAGTGTTTTAAGTGATCAATAATTGTAAGTTTTTGGCTGATGCAAACAGGTTGAATCATTAAATTAATTTTTGTCTGTGACAGGACATTAAATGATTACTTTCAGAATGGTACATAATTGAATTATACTTTATTGGGAATGATAAATTTCAAAGGTTATTGGCATCAAGGAACCCAGGAGGACATGGAGTAAGATGACTGCTTGAAGTTTCAGTGAGTGAGAAAGTCAGCTTGTTCACACTTCATAGGTAGATTTCATAGAAGCCCTACAATATGGAAAGAGCTATTCAGCCTATCAATTCAGCACCGACCCTCACCCAGATCCACCCCCTACCACCCTATCCCTGTAACCTGCCATTTCCCACACCTCGCCTGTACATCTCTGGACACTATTGGCAATTTAGCCTGGCCAATCCACCTAACCTTGGGCTGTGGGAGGAAACTGATGCATCGAGAGGAAACCAATGCAGACACAGGGAGAACATACAAATGTCAGTCACCTGAGGGTGGAATCAAACCCAGGTCCCTGGAGCTGAGAGGCAGCAGTGAGAGCAGGAATGGGAGAGGTGGCGGGTGGTTTGGGGAAATGGTGGCAGGATAAGGAATAGCCTGCAATGTGGTGAGAACAGGCAACCCAGAGCAGTGGAGGGGGTGAGGTGAAGCCCAAATTGGGGAAGGCCGAGCCCTTGTGAGGATTGCAAGCCCAGCATGGCCAGGTTTTCATAGACTGTGGTGTTGAACTATTAATCGTGCTCCTTTGCTTTTCTACATTTTAGTAAAAAGGACTGTAATGTTTAACTTATTAACCCTGCTTTCTTTAATTTTCTGCTTTGTACCAAGATTCTGTACCTAAGATAGCATCGAATGTGCTGACTTGTAACCTTTTCACTGTGCTCATGGGAGTACATGTGACAATAAAGCTAATACAATTCCATTCAGTGCTAACCACTGAGCCCTCTTTTTAAAAGTTATTCTATTTGCTCTTTGCTTCTTGTGAGTGACTTCATAGCACATTGGGGTGGCAAGGTGGCTCAGTGGTTAGCACAGTTGTCTCACAGCACCAGGGTGCCAGGTTTGATTCCAGTCTCGGGTGACTGCCTGTGTGGAGTTTATACATTCTCCCCGTGTCTGTGTGGGTTTGCTCAGGTTTCCTCCCACAATCCAAAGATGTGCAGGTCAGATGAATTGGCCATGCTAAACAGCCCATAGTGAGAGGTACGTTAGTCAGAGGGAAGTGAGTTTGGGTGGGTTACTCTTCGGAGGTTTGGTGTGACTGGTTGGGTCAAGGGGCCTGTTTCCACACTGTAGGGAATCTAATCTAATCACATTGTTGGGTGAATCACCTTGTTCACAAAGGCTATAGGAAGTGCAAAGAGCACACAGGATGGGGTCTGGTAGCTGGGAGTATGAGATTAAGTGACAGAGCTATGTTTGCATAATCATTCTTTTGCTGTTCTTCCAATGACTGGTCAGGTTGTATAAATTTGGTATCTCAAAGGATAAGGCACTTGGAGGAATCAGTAGTGCGGGGAGGGTAAGAAAGGAAGAAGTTCATGCTTGCACCAACTACAGATTGTAAATTAGAAGGGGGATGGGATGGGTTAGAAATGTCATGTGAAGCGGGGCAATCGTGATGAGAACACGATGGTGTTCTGTGGATTCAGCTACTTCACTGGCCAAGTAGCTGACTGAACACCGAGCATTTCAATAATAATTAGCACCGGCACATCATACAGGCATACCTATTGGCTCCTGCTTTGTCCATCTAGGCACCCCCTCACCCTGCAAAAAAGAGTCAAGGTTGTCCGTGAGTGTTGGGCAATCTGTTTGGCTGATATGGCTGCCATGGTTGGACAGTTGAAAATGTGTGTAAGCTGTAAGGTGTAGACTAAGAAAATCACATCAGGTTAAGGTGAGGCATCAGAACATTAAGTATGAAACTTGACTGATTGAGATTTTTAGGGATGAATGATATGACTATAAGGTATGAAGCATGCCTGAGGGGGATGGTGTAGTCAGTGGGATGTGGTGTTTGAAGCTACACTTACTGACTTTGACCACTCAAGCGAGGTCAATGAATTCCTTCGAGCACTGCATCCAGGACCCTGTGGATGTGAGCTCCATGAATATCTGTTTGACCATAACATATAGGAACAGAATTAGGCCATTTGCCCAATAGTCTGCTCTACCATTCGATCATTTTTCTCTGACCCATTCACTGCCTTCCCCCAGTAACTCTTGATTCCTTTACTATTCAAGTTATTACCACTGCTTTCTGGAGAACTCTTGAAAATCCTACAGATATCGGGCATCATTCTTATTTTCCATTCCTCCACCAAATCCTTCAATGTTGTTCTGTTTTAATTCTTTCCTGGGATATGGGAATCACTGTCAAGGCCTGCATTTGTTACTCGTCTCAAATTGTCCTTGAACTGAGTGTCTTGCTAGGCCTTTCAGGGGGGAGTTTAGAGTGAACCACATTGCTATCATGTAGGCCAGACCGAGTAAGGACAGCTGATTTCTTTCTTCAGCAAGGAGGATGGGTTTTTGGAACAATTGATGAAAGTTGTCATTGTCACCATTACTGTCATTAGCTTTTCATTTCAGACTTATTAAGTGAACTTAAGTTCTACAAGTTGCTGTGGTAAGATTTGAACCCTTGGCCTCAGGAACTTTGGGCCACTCGATTTTTAATTAAGATTTTAGTAAGGCAAATCAGGGCAGGACTTACACAGTCAAGAGTAGGGCCCTGGGGAGTGTTATAGAACAAAGAAATCTCAGATACAAGTTCATAGCTCCTTGAAAGTGGAGTCACAGGTGGACAGACTGGTGAAGAAGGCTTCAGAATGCATGCTTTCATTGGTCAGAGCATTGAGTATAGGAGTTGGGATGTCTTGTTGCAGCTGTACAAGATGCTGGTGAAGCCTCATGTAGAGGACTGTATGTGGTTCTGGTCGCCCTACTTTGGAAAGGATATTATTAAACTAACAGAAATATTTATTATGATGATACCTGGACTGGAAGGTTTCAGTGAAAAGGAGAATTTGAATAGGCTGTGACTTTTTTCTCTGGAGCGTAGGAGACTGAGGGTTTACTTTGTAGAGATGTATAAAATCATGAGAGCCATAGATAAGGTAAATAGCCAACAGCTTTTCCCCATGGTAGGTGTGTCTAAAACTTGAGGGCATAGGTTTAAGGTGAGAGGGGCGAGATACAAAAGGGTCCAGAGGGGCTATATTTTTCACACAGAGAGTGGTGAGTGTCTGGAATGGGCTCCTGGAGATAGTGGTGAAAGTGGGTACAATTTTGTCATTAAAGAAACGTTTAGACACATACATGGATGGGATGTGTCTGGAGAGAAAAGGATCAATTGCAGGCATATAAAACTAGTTTAAATTATGAAAACTTGGTTCCTTGGGCAGGTTAGGCTGAAGGTCCTGTTACCATGCTGTGAACCTCTCTGACCCTGTGACTCTATGAGTGACATTACAACACCATCAATTGTAGCATTATTGTGTGAGTCACAATTCACCTCAATTTAAAACAGGGCAGCTAGCTTTATAAGGTGCAGGTTTGTTTTTAACAATGTAGGCTTGCTTTAAATGGGGCAGCCAACACTGGAGAAGCTCAGCAGGTCTGGCTGCATCTATTGAGCGAAAACAGGGTTAATGTTTTGGGTCCAGTGGCCATTCTTCAGAAGAAAAAAGTTTTGAAAAAGGATCATTGGACACAAGATGTTAACTCTGCTTTGTCCAAACAAATGCTGCCTGGTTTCTCTAGTTATTTCTGTTTTTGATTGAGATTTCCAGCATCTGCAATTCTTTGTTGTGTTGTTCAGACCATGCAGGTTTGTTTTTAAACAGTTCGATCAAGCAAGAAACAGGCTAGTTTAAAAAATTGAGTTTTACACAGACCAGGTTTGTTTTAAATAGCATATGCTCATTTCAGCTGGTGCAATCACTCATTAAATATTACAGTCTAGTTTTAAATGATGCATGTTAGCTTCAGACAGGACAGGGGTTAGCTTTCAACAATGCAGGCTAATGTTAGACAGTACAGGATAGCTTTAAACAATGCAGGCTAGCTTTAGACAGTGCAGGCTAGCTTTAGTTAGTATAGGTTAGCTTTAGATAGTACAGGTTAGCTTTAGATATTACAGGTTAGCTTTAAACAGTGTAGGCTAGGTTTAAACAGTACAAATTAGCTTTTGACAATACAGGTTAGTTTTAGACAGTACAGGTTAGCTTTACACAGTACAAATTAACTTTAGACAGTACAGGTTAGCTTTAGACAGTGCAGGTTATATTTACACAATACAGATTAGTTTTAGACAGTACAGGTTAGGTTTGAACAGTACATGTTATCTTTAGACAGTACAGGTTAGCTTTAGACGGAGCAGGTTGGCTTTAGACAGTACGGGTTAACTTTAGACTGAGCAGGTCAGCCTTAGACAGTACAGGTTAGCTTTACCCAGTACACATTAGCTTTAGACAGTGCAGGTTATCTTTAGACAGTACACGAGAATTGAGTGGTGCTGGAAAAGCACAGCAGGTCAGTGAGCATCTGAAGAGCAGGAGAATCGACAATTTGGGCAAAAGCCCTTCATCAGGAATGGAGGCAGGGAGCCTCCAGGGTGGAGAGATAAATGGGAGGGGGGGGGACGCTGGAGAAAAGGGAGCAAAGAATACAATAGGTGAATGGGGGTGGGGATGGAGGTGATAGGTCAGAGAGGAGGGTGGGGGAAGGTAGCAAAGAGTACAATGGGTGGATGGGGGTGGGGATGAAGGTGATAGGTCAGAGGGGAGGGTGGAGTGGATAGGTGGGAAGGGAGATTGGCAGTTAGGACAGGTCATGAGGACAGTGCTGAGCTGGACGTTTGGAACTGGGGTGAGCTGGGGGGGAGGGGAAGTGAGGAAACTGGTGAAATCCACATTGATGCCCTGGGGTGAAGTGTTCCAAGGCAGAAGATGAAGTGTTTCTTCCTCCAGGCATCTGGTGGTGAGGGAGTGATGGTGGAGGAGGCCCAGGACCTGCATGTCCTCGGCCGAGTGGGAGGGAGAGTTAAATTATTGGGCCAAATAGCGGTGTGGTTGATTGGTGCGGGTATCCCAGAGATGTTCCCTAAAGTGCTCTGCTAGGAGGTGTCCAGTCTCCCCAAAGTAGAGGAGACCACATCGGGAGCAACGGTTACAATAAATTATATTGGTGGATGTGCAGGTAAAACTTTGATGGATGTGGAAGGCTCCTTTGGGGCCTTGGATGGAGGTGAGGGAGGAGGTGTGGGCGCAGGTTTTGCAGTTCCTGGAAGGGAGGGTGGGTTGTTGGGGGGGCGTGGACCTGACCAGGTAGTCATGGAGGGAATGGTCTTTGCGGAGGGCGGAAAGGGGTGGGGAGGGAAATATATCCCTGGTGGTGGGGTCTTTTTGGAGGTGGCGGAAATGTCGACGGATGATTTGGTTTATGCGAAGGTTGGTGGGGTGGAAGGTGAGCACCAGGGGCGTTCTGTCCTTGTTACGGTTGGAGGGGTGAGGTCTGAGGGCGGAGGTGCGGGATGTGGACGAGATGCGATGGAGGGCATCTTTAACCACGTGGAAAGGGAAATTGCGGTCTCTAAAGAAGGAGGCCATCTTGTGTGTTCTGTCGTGGAACTGGTCCTCCTGGGAGCAGATACGGTGGAGGTGGAAGAATTGGGAATACGGGATGACATTTTTGCAAGAGATAGGGTGGGAAGAGGTGTAATCCAGGTAGCTGTGGGAGTTGTTGGGTTTGTAAAAAAATGTCGGTGTCAAGTCAGTCGTCATTAATAGAGATGGAGAGGTCCAGGAAGGGGATGGAGGTGTCAGAGATGGTCCAGGTAAATTTAAGGTCAGGATGGAATGTGTTAGTGAAGTTGATGAATTGCTCAACTTCCTCGCGGGAGCGCGAGGTGGCGCCAATGCAGTCATCAATGTAACAGAGGGGAGTGGTGCCAGTGTAACTACGGAAGATGGACTGTTCTACGTAGCCAACAAAGTGACAGGCATAGCTGGGGCCCATATGGTCTGGAGGAAGTGGGAGGATTCAAAGGAGAAATTGTTAAGGGTGAGGACCAGCTCAGCCAAATGAATGAGATTTTCCTGCTCCTCGGATGCTGCCTGACCTGCTGTGCTTTTCCAGCACCACTCTAATTTTAGACAGTACAGAATAGCTTTAGCCAGTGCATGTTAGCTTTACACAGTACAGGTTAAATTTCGACAATGTAGGTTAGCTTTAGACAGTGCAGGTTAACTTTAGACAGAGCAGGCTAGCTTTACACAGTAAAGGTTAGCTTTAAACAGTGCAAATTAGCTATAGACAGTACGGGTTAGCTTTTGACAGTGCGGGTTAGCTTTTGACAGTACGGGTTAGCTTTTGACAGTGCGGGGTTGCTTTAGACAGTGCAGGCTAGCTTTAAATAGTGCAGGTTAGCCTTAAACAGTGCATTCTAGCTTTAGAGATTGTGGATTAGCTTTCAACAGTATAGGTTAGCTTTAGACAGTGCAGGTTAGCTTTAGACAGTTCAGGATAGCTTTAAACAGTGCAGGTTAGCTTTAGCCAGTACAGGTTAGCTTTAGACAGTGCAGGCCATCTTTAAATGGTGTAGGTTAGCTTTAGATAGTGTAGGTTAGCTTTACGAAGTGCAGACTAGCATTAACCAGCGCAGGTTGGCTTTAGACAGTGTAGGTTAGCTTTACAAAGTGCAGGCTAGCATTAAACAGCGCAGGTTAGCTTTCGACAGTGCAGACTAACTTTAGATAGTGCAGGCTAGCTTTAAATAGCGCAGGTTAATATTGACAGTGCAGGCTAGCTTTAAACAGCTTAGGATAGGTTGAAACAATGCAGGTTAGCTTTAGACCTTACAGGTTAGCTACAGACATTACAGGTTAGCTTTAGATAATACAGATTAGTTTAACACAGTACAGATTAGCTTTAAACAGTGTGGGCTAGCATTAGACAGCACAGGTTAGCTTTAGACAATGCAGATTGGCTTTAGACAGTACAGGTTAGCTTTAGAAGTGCAGGCTACCTTTAGATAGTACAGGTAGCTTTAGACAGTGCAGATAGGCTTTACACAGTCCAGGTTAGCTTTAGACGGTACAGGTTAGCTTTAAACAGTGCAGGTTAGCTTTCAACAGTACAGGTCTGCTTTAGACAGTGCGGGGAGCCTTCAACAGTGCAGGCTGGTTTTAAACAGTACAGGTTATCTTTAGACAGTGCAGATTGGCTTTAGACAGTCTAGGTTAGCTTGAAACAGTGCAAGTTAGCTTTAAACAGTACAGGTTATCATTATGTAGTGTAGGTTAGCTTTAAACAGTGCAAGTTAGCTTTCGACAGTACTGTTTAGTTTTAAAAAGTACAGGCTAGCTTTACATAGTGCAGGCTAGATTTAGACAGTGTAGGTTAGCTTTACACAGTGTAGGTTAGCATTAGACAGCACAGGTTAGCTTTAGATAATGCAGATTGGCTTTAGACAGTGTAGGTTTGCTTTAGACAGTACAGGTTAGCTTCAGACAGCACAGGTTAGCTTTACACAGTGCAGGTTAGCTTTAGACAGTACAGGTTAGCTTTACACAGGACAGATTAGCTTTAAACAGTGCAAGTTAGCTTTAAACAGTAGAGGTTATCTTCATACAGTGCAGGTTAGCTTTTGACAGTACTGTTTAGCTTTAAAAAGTACAGGCTAGCTTTACACAGTGCAAGCTAGATTTAGACAGTGCAGGTTAGCTTTAAACAGTACAGGCCATCTTAACGCAGTGCAGGCTGGCTTTAAACAGTGCAGGGGAGCTGTAGAGAGTGCAGATTAGCTTTAAACAGTGTAGGTTAGCTTTAAACAGTACAGGCTGGCTTTCCGCAGAGTGGGTTAGCTTTAGACAGTGCACGTTAGCTGTAGACCGTACAGATTAGCTTGAGACAGTACAGGTTAGCTTTAGACAGTACAGGGTAGCTTTAAACACAAGATAGCATTAGAGATGCTGGTGTTCGACTGGGGTGTAGAAAGTTACAAATCACACAATACCAGGTTATAGTCCAACAGGTCCAACACAATAACCTGATGTTGTGTGATTTGTAACTTTGTACACCCCAGTCGAACACCGGCATCTCCAAACATAGACAGTGCAGGTTAGCTTTAGAAAGTACAGACTAGCTTTAGACAGCATAGGTTAGCTTTACACAGTACAGGTTAATTTTAGACTGTACCCGTTAGCTTTAGACAGTAAAGGTTGGCTTTAGACAGTGCAGGTTAGCTTTACACAGTGTATGTTTGCTTTAGACAGTGTAGGTTAGCTTTAGATAGTGCAGGCTAGCTTTACACAGTGCAGGCTGGCTTTAGACAGTGCAGGTTGGATTTAGACTGTGCAGAGCTGAAAATGTGTTGCTGGAAATGTGCAGCAGGTCAGACAGCATCCAAGGAGCAGGAGAATCGATGTTTCGGGCATGAGCCCTTCTTCAGGAACCGAAACGTCGATTCTCCTGCTCCTTCCACCCTACAAACCTTCGCATCAACCAAATCATCCACCGACATTTCCGCCACCTCCAAAAAGACCCCACCACCAGGGATATATTTCCCTCCCCACCCCTTTCCGCCTTCCGCAAAGACCGTTCCCTCTGTGACTACCTGGTCAGGTCCACACCCCCCTACGACCCACCCTCCCATTCTGGCACTTTCCCCTGCCACCGCAGGAACTGTAAAACCTGTGCCCACATCTCCTCCCTCACCTCTATCCAAAGCCCTAAAGGAGCCTTCCACATCCATCAAAGTTTCACCTGCACATCCACCAATATCATTTATTGTATCCGTTGCTCCCGATGTGGTCTCCTCTACATTGGGGAGACTGGGCGCCTCCTAGCAGAGCGCTTTAGGGAACATCTCCGAGACACCCGCACCAATCAACCACACTGCCCCGTGGCCCAACATTTCAACTTCCCCTCCACTCTGCCGAGGACATGGAGGTCCTGGGCCTCCTTCACCGCCGCTCCCTCAACACCAGACGCCTGGAGGAAGAACGCCTCATCTTCCGCCTCGGAACACTTCAACCCCAGGGCATCAATGTGGACTTCAACAGCTTCCTCATTTCCCCTTCCCCCACCTCATCCTAGTTTCAAACTTCCAGCTCAGTTACTGTCTCCTTGACTTGTCCGACCTGCCTATCTTCTTTTCCACCTATCCACTCCACCCTCTCCTCCTTGACCTATCACCTTCATCTCCTCCCCCACTCACCCATTGTACTCTATGCTACTCTCTCCCCACCCCCACCCTCCTCTAGCTTATCTCTCCATGCTTCAGGCTCACTGCCTTTATTCCTGATGAAGGGCTTTTGCCCGAAACGTCAATTTCGCTGCTCGTTGGATGCTGCCTGAACTGCTGTGCTCTTCCAGCACCACTAATCCAGTATTTGGTTTTCAGCATCTGCAGTCATTGTTTTTACCTTTACACAGTGTAGGTTAGCTTTAAACAGTGCAGATTAACTTTAAACTGTGCAGATTAGCTGTAGACAGTGCAGCTTTCTAAAGTACAGGTTAGGTTTAAGCATGGCAGGCTAGCTTTAGACAATACAGGCTAACTTTAAACAGTGCAGACTAGCTTTAAACAGTGCAGGTTAGCTTTAGACTGTGCAGATTGGCTTTAGACAGTGCAGCTTAGTTTGAGACAGTACAGGCTAGCTTTGCACAGTCCAGGTTAGCTTTAGAAGTGCAGGTTAGCATTTGACAGTACAGGTTAGCTTTAGACAGTACATGTTAGATTTTAACCGTCCACGTTACCTTTAGACAGTACAGGTTGATTCAGACAGTGCAGGGTAGCTTTGGATAGCTTTAAACAGTGCACGGGAGCTTTAGACAGTACAGGTTAGCTTTAGACAGTGCACTTTAGTTTTAGACAGTGCAGTTTAGCTTTAGACAGTGCAGTTTAGCTTTAGACAGTATAGGCTAGCTTTAGACAGTGCAGGTTACGTTTGGACAGAGAAGGTTAGTTTTAGACAGTACAGACTACCTTCAGACAATGTAGGTTAGCTTTAGACATTGTAGGTTAGCTTTAGACAGTACAGGTTACCTTTAGACAGTACAGGTTAGCTTTAGAAAGTGCAGGTTAGCTTTAGATAGTACAGGCTAGCTTTAGACAGTGCAGGTTGGCTTTAGACAGTACAGATTAGCTTTTGACAGAACAGGTTAGCTTCAGACAATGCTGGCTAGTTTTGGACAGTACAGGTAGCTTTGGACAATGTGGATTAGCTTTAGATAGTACAGATTAGCTTTAGACAGTACAGGTTAGCTTTCGACAGGGCAGGGTAGCTTTAGACAGTGCCAGTTAGTTTTACGCAGTGCAGCTTAGCTTGAGAAAGTACAGTTTAGCTTTAGACAGTGCAGGTTAACCTTAAGCATGCAGGCTAGCTTTAAACAGTGCAGACTACCTTTAGGCAGTGCAGGTTCACTTTAGACAGTGCAGGTTACGTTTGGACAGAGTAGATTCGTTTTAGACAGTCCAGACTACCTTTAGACAATGTAGGTTAGCTTTAAACAGTGTAGGTTAGCTTTAGACAGTACAGGTTAGCTTTAGAAAGTGCAGGTTAGCTTTAGATAGTGCAGGTTGGCTTTAGACAGTACAGATTAGCTTTTAACAGTACAGGTTAGCTTCAGACAGTGCCGGCTAGTTTTAGACAGTACAGGTAGCTTTGGACAATGTGAATTAGCTTTAGATAGTACAGATTAGCTTTAGACAGTACAGGTTAGCTTTCGACAGGGCAAGGTAGCTTTAGACAGTACAGGTTAGATTTAGACAGTGCCAGTTAGTTTTACGCAGTGCAGCTTAGCTTGAGGAAGTACAGGTTAGCTTTAAAACAGTGCAGGTTAGCTTTCGACAGGGCAGGCTAATCTAGACAGTGCAGGTTACATTTAGACAGTGCAGGTTAGCTTTTGACAGTGCAGGGTAGCTTTAGACAGTGCAGGTTAGCTTTAGGCAATGTAGGTTAACTTTTGAGAATGCAGACTACGTTTGGACATAGGCTAGATTTCAACAGAGCAGGTTAGCTTTCGACAATGCAGGTTAGCTTTAGACAGTGCAGATTAGCTTTCGACAATGCAGGTTAGCTTTAGACAGTGCAGATTAGCTTTAGACAGTGCAGGTTGGCTTTAGACAGTGCAGGAGGAGAAAGTGAGGACTGCAGATGCTGGAGATCAGAGCTGAAACTGTGTTGCTGGAAAAGCACAGCAGGTCAGGCAGCATCCAAGGAACAGAAGAATCGACGTTTCGGGCATCAACCCTTCTTCAGGAATGACATGAATGACGGTTTAGACAGTACAGATTAGCCTTTGACAGTACAGGTTAGCTTCAGACAGTGCTGGCTAGTTTTAGACAGTACAGGTAGCTTTGGACAATGTGGATTAGCTTTAGATAGTACAGATTAGCTTTAGACAATACAGGTTAGCTTTCGACAGTGCAGGGTAGCTTTACACAGTACAGGTTAGCTTTAAACATTACACGTTAGCTTTAGACAATACAGGCTAGCCTCAGACAGTGCAGGCTAACTTTGGACATTACAGGTTAGCTTTACACAGTACAGGTTAGCTCTAGACAGTATAGGTTAGCTTTAGGCAATGTAGGTTAACTTTTGAGAATGCAGACTACGTTTGGACACCGGCTAGCTTTCAACAGATCAGGTTAGCTTTTGACAGTACAATGCAGCTTGAAACTGTACGTGTTAGCTTTAGACAATGCCAGGTAGCTTTACACAGTACAGGTTAGCTTTAAACAGTGCAGGTTAACCTTAAGCATGCAGGCTAGCTTTAAACAGTCAGACTACCTTTAGGCAGTGCATGTTCGCTTTAGACAGTGCAGGTTACGTTTGGACAGAGTAGGTTAGTTTTCAACAGTCCAGACTACCTTTAGACAATGTAGGTTAGCTTTAAACAGTGTAGGTTAGCTTTAGACAGTACAGGCTAGCTTTAGATAGTGCAGACTAGCTTTAGACAGTACAGGTTAGCTTGAGAATGCAGGTTCACATTAGTCAGTACAGGCACGCTTTAAACAGTGTAGGTTAGCTTTTGACAGTGCAGGCTAGCTTTAGATAGTGCAGACTAGCTTTAGACAGTACAGGTTAGCTTGAGACAGTGCAGGCTAGCTTTACACAGTTCAAGTTAGCTTTAAACAGTGCAGGCTAACTTTGAACTGTACAGATTAGCTTTAAGCAGTGCAGGTTAATTTTAGAAATTGCAGGTTAGCTTTACACAGTGCTAGTTAGCTTTAGACAGTGCAGACTACATTTAGACTGTACAGGTTAGTTTTAAGCATAGCAGGTTAAATTTAAACAGTACAGGTTAGCTTGAAACAGTGCAGCCTGGCTTTAGACTTTGCAGGTTATCTTTCAACAGTACAAGTTAGCTTTAGACAGTGCGGCTTAGTTTTAAACAGTCAAGTTAGCTTGAAACAGTACAGGGTGTCTTTACACAGTATAGGTTAGCTTTAAAGTGTGCAGGCTAACTTTAGACAGAGCGGATTAGTTCTAACCAGTTTGCTTTAGATTAGACTAGGTTACTTACAGTGTGGAAACAGGCCCTTCGGCCCAACAAGTCCACACCGCCCCGCCGAAGCGCAACCCACCCATACCCCTACATTTACCCCTTACCTAACACTACAGGCAATTTAGTATGGCCAATTCACCTGACCTGCACATCTTTCGAGTGTGGGAGGAAACCGGAGCACCCGGAGGAAACCCACGCAGACACAGGGAGAATGTGCAAAATCCACACAGTCAGTCACCTGAGGCAGGAATTGAACCCAGGTCTCTGGTGCTGTGAGGCAGCAGTGCTAACCACCCTGCCACCATGCTGCCCATGTCTAAAGCATGCCTGTACTGTCTAACATGAACCTGCACTGTTTAAATCAAGCCTGCACTCTCTAAATCTAGCCTGCAATGTCTAAAGCTAACTTACACTGCTTATACGTATCCTGCACTATCTGAATCTAGACTGCGCTGTGTAAAGCTACCCTGTACTGTCTAGTGGGCGGCACGGTGGCACAGTGGTTAGCACTGCTGCCTCACAGCGCCTGAGACCCGGGTTCAATTCCTGCCTCAGGCGACTGACTGTGTGGAGTTTGCACGTTCTCCCCGTGTCTGCGTGGGTTTCCTCCGGGTGCTCCGGTTTCCTCCCACAGTCCAAAGATGTGCAGGCCAGGTGAATTGGCCATGCTAAATTGCCCATAGTGTTAGGTAAGGGGTAAATGTAGATGTAGGGGTATGGGTGGGTTACGCTTCGGCGGGGCGGTGTGGACTTGTTGGGCCGAAGGGCCTGTTTCCACACTGTAAGTAATCTAATCTAATCTAAAAGGCTAACCTGCACTGTTTAGAGTTGACCTACAGTGTTTAAAGCTCATCTGTACTTTCTTAAGGTAGCCTGCACTGTGTAAAGCTACCCAGTACTGTCTAAATCCAACCTGTACTGTCTAAAGCTGTTTAAACCTGCATGGTTTAAAGCTAACCTGTACTATCAGAAGTTAACCTGCAGTGTCTAAAGCTAGCCTGCACTATCGACAGCTAACCTACACTGTTTAAAGCATGCCTGCACTATCTAAAGCTAGCCTGCACTGTCTAACGCAAACCTGCATTGTCTAAATCTAGCCTGCAATGTTTAAAGCTAGCCTGCACTGTCTAAAGCTAACTTACACTGCTTAAAGCTATCTTGCACTATCTGAAGCTAGACTGCACTGTGTAAAGCTACCCTGTACTGTCTAAAGCCAACCTGCACGGTTTAAAGCTAACCTGTACTATCAGAAGCTAACCTGCACTGTCTAAAGTGAACCTGTACTGTCTACAGCTACCCTGCACTGTGTAAAGCTAACCTATGCTGTCTAAAGGTAGTCTATGCTGTCTAAAGCGAGCCTGCATGGTTTAAAATTATCTGCACGGTCTAAAGCTAACCTGCACTGTCAAAAGCCTAACCTGCACTGTCTAAAGCGAACCAGTACTGTCCAAAGCTAACCTGCACTGTCCAAAGCTAACCTGCACTGTCTAAAGCTAACATGCACTGTCTAAAGCCAGCCTGTATTGTCTAAAGCTAAAGTATACTGTTTAAAGCTAACCTGTACTAGGTAAAGCTAACCTGCACTGTGCAAAGCTAGCCTGTACTATCTCAAGCTAATCTGCACTGTCTAATGCTAGCGTGCACTAACTAAAGCTAACCTGTACTGTCTAAAGCTAACCTGTTCTGTGTAAAGCTAACCTGTACTGTCTAAAGCTAACGTGCACTAACTAAAGCCAACCTGCACTATCTAAAGCTAACATGTACTGTGTGAAGCTAACCTGTACTGTCTAAAGACAGCCTGTAGTGTCTAAAGCTAACCTGTACTGTGTAAAGCTAACTTGTAATGACTAAAGCTAATCTGCATAGTTTCAACCTAACCTGTACTGTCTAAAGCTAGCCTGCACTGTCTAAAGTTAACCTGTACTGTCCAAAGCTATCCTGTGCTGTGTAAAAATAGCCTGTACTGTCCACAGCTATCCTGCACAGTTTAAAGCTAGTCTGCCCTGTCTAAAGCTAACCTGTACAGTGTAAAGCTAACCAGCACAGTCTAAAGCTAACCTGTACTGTCTAAAACTAATCTGTACAGTATAAAGCAAACCTGCATTATTTAAAGCTAGCCAGCACGGTCTAAAGCTAACCTACATTGTTTAAAGCCACCCTCTAATGTCTAATGCTAACCTATGCTGTTTAAAGCATACCTGCACTGTCTAAAGCTGGCCTGCACTGTTCCTTGGATGCTGCCTGACCTGCTGCGCTTTTCCAGCAACACATTTTCAGCTCTGCACTTATAAAGTTAACCTGTACTGTGTAAAGCTAGCCTGTACGGTCGACAGCTAATCTGCACTATTTAAAGCTAGCCTGCACTGTCTAAAGCCAACCTACATGGTTGCAGAGCGGCATGGTGGCACAGTGGTTAGCACTGCTGCCTCACAGCGCCAGAGACCTGGGTTCAATTCCCACCTCAGGTGACTGTCTGTGTGGAGTTTGCACGTTCTCCTCGTGTCTGCGTGGATTTCCTCCAGGTGCTCCGGTTTCCTCCCACAGTCCAAAGATGTGCAGGTCAGATGGATTGGCCATGCTAAATTGCCCCTAGTGTTAGGTTAGGGGTATGGGTGGGTTGCGCTTCGGCAGGGCGGTGTGGACTTGTTGGGCCGAAGGGCCTGTTTCCACACTGTAAGTAATCTAAATCTAAACATTGTTTAAACCTAATCTGCATTGTCTAAAGTTAGACTGCACTGTTTAAAGCTAATCTGTACTGTCAAATGTTAGCCTGCACTGTTTAAAGCTAACTCGTACTGTTTAAAACGAGCCTGTGCTGTCTAAAGCTAGCCTGCACTGTGTAAAACTCACCTGTATTCTCTAAAGCTAACCTGTACTGTCGAAAGTTAGCCTGCACTGTTTAAAGCTAACCCGTACTTTGCAAATTTAGCCTGCAATGTTTAAAGCTAATCTGTATGGTCTAATGTTAGCCTGTACTGTGTAAAGCTAACCTGCACAGTTTAAAAATAATCTGTCCAGCTAACCTGGACTGTTTAAAGCTAACTTGCACTGTTTAAATCCAACTTGTATGGTGCAAAGCTAACCAGCACTGTCTAAAACAAACCTGTAATGTCTAAAGTTAACCTGTACTGTCTAAAGCCAACCTGTACTTTCTAAAGCTAATCTGTACTGTCTAAAGCTACCGTGCACTGTCTGAAGCTAACCAGTACTGTTTCAAGCTAATCTGTACGGTTTAAAGGTAATCTGTACTGTGCAAATTTAGTCTGCACTTTGTATAGCCAGCCTGCTCTGTTTAAAGCTAACCTGTACTGTGTAAAGCTAACCTGCACTGTGTAAACGTAGCCTGCACTGTTTAAAGCTAGTCTGTTCTGTCCAAAGTTAACCGGCATTGTTTAAAGCTAACCTGTACTTTTTAAGGCTAATCTATACTGTCCAATGTTAACCTGTACTGTGTTAAGTTAACCTGCACTGTTTAAAATTAATCTGCACAGTGTAAAGCTAACCTGCACTGTTTAAAGCTAATCTGGACTGTGTAAAGCTAACTTCTACTGTGTGAAGCCATCCTGGACTGTTTAAAGATAACTTACACTGTTTAAAACCAACCTGTACTCTGCAAATCTAACCTGCACTGTCTAAAACTAACCCTGTAATGTCTAAAGTTAACCTGTACTTCTAAAGCTAACCTACACTGATTAATGATGAAGGGCTTTTGCTTGAAATATCGATTTTCCTGCTCCTTGGATGCTGCCTGACCTGCTGTGCTTTTCCAGCACCACTGGCTTCCAGCATCTGCAGTCCTTGTTTTTACCTACACTGATTAATGCCAATCATAACCGTCGAAAGCTACCCTGTACTGTCTATAGCTAACCTCTAATGTCAAAAGCTAACCTGCATTGTTTCAACCTAACCTAAGCTGTTTAAAGCTAGCTTGCACTGTCTAAAGCTACCCTGCACTGTCTAAAGATAACCTGTACTGTCTACAGCTAGCCTGCATTGTGTAAAGCTAACCTGCACTGCTTAAAGCTAACTTGTACTGTTTAAAACAAGCCTGTACTGTTTCAAGCTAATCTGTATTGTTTATTGCTAAGCTGTACTGTCCAAAGTCAGCCTGCACTTTGTATACCTAGCCTGCACTGTTTAAATCTAACCTGTACTGTGTAAAGCTAACATGTAATGTCTAAAGCCAACCCGCACTGATTAAGCTAACCTGTACCGTCCAACGCTAACCTGCATTGTCTAAAACCAACCTGTACTTTCTAAAGCTAGCCTGCACTGTATAGAGCTAACCTACACTGTTTAATGCCAACCTGCACTGTCTAAAGCTATCCTGTACTGTCTATAGCTAACCTACAATGTCTAAAGCTAACCTGCATTGTTTCAACCTAACCTAAGCTGTTTAAAGCCAGTCTGCACTGTCTAAAGCTAACTTGTACTGTGTAAAGCTAACCTGTGATGTCCAAAGCTAGCCTATACTGTGTAAAGCTAACCTGCACTGCCCAAAAGGAACCTGTACTGTCTAAACCAAGCCAGCACTGTAAAAAGCTAACCTACACTGTTTAATGCAAGCCTGTACTGTAAAAAGCTAACCTGTGCTGTCCAAAGCTAGCCTGTACTGTGTAGAGCTAACCTGTACTGTCTAAAGCTAATCTGCACTGTCTAAAGCCAACCTGCACTGTTGAAAGCCAACCTGTACTGTTTAAAGCTAGCCTGCACTGTCTAAAGCTAACCAGCGCTGTTTAAAGCTAGCCTAAACTGTGTAAAGCTACCCTGCACTGTCTACAGCTGGCTTGCACTGTGTAAAGCTAACCTGCACTGTTTAAAGCCAGCCTACACTGTCTAATGGTAGTTTGCACTGTCTAAAGCTAAACCGTACAGTTTAAAGCTACCCTGCACTCTGTAAAGCTAACCTACACTGTCTGAATATCACCTGTACTATCTAAAGCTAACCTGCATTGTTTAAAGCGAACCTGTACTGTGTAACTCTAGCCTGCACCGTGTAAAGCTACCCCAGACTGTTTAAAGTTAACCAGCACCCTCTAAGGCTAACCTGCTCTGTTTAAAGCTAACCTGCACTGTCTAAAGCTACCCTGCCCTATCTAAAGCTAACCTGTGCTATCTAAAGCTAGTCTGAGTGGTTTAAAGCTAACCTGCACTGCTTAAAGCTAACCTGTACTGTCCAAAGTTAGCCTGCACAGTGTAAAGCTAACCTGCGCTGTTTAAAGTTAGCCTGTACTGTGTAAAGCTACCCTGCACTTTCTAAAGCTAACCTACACTGTCTAAAGTTAGCCTACACTGTCTAAAGTTATCCAGCACTGTGTAAAGCTAAATTGCACTGTTTAAAACAAGGTTGCACGGTGTAATCCTAGTCTGCACTGTTTAAAGCTAACCTGTACTGTGTAAAGCAAACCTGCACTGTTTAAAGCTAACTTGCACAGTTTAAAACTAACCTGTACTGCGCAAAGCTAACCGGCACTGTCTAATGCTAACCTGCATTGTGTAAAGCTCACCTGTACTGTCTAAAGCTAACCTGTAATGCCTAAAGCTAAGCTGCAGTGTCTAAAGCCACCCTACAGTGTCTAAAGCTTACCTGTACTATCTAAAGCTAACCTGCTCTGTTTAAATCGAGCCTGTACTGTGTAAAGCTAACCTATACTGCATAAAGCCACCCTGCACTGTCTGAATATTATTTGTACTATCTAAAGCTAACCTGTACTGCGTAAAGCTGAAATGCACTGTCTAAAGCTAATCTGCACTGTTTGAAGTGAACCTGTACTGTGTAAAGCTAGCCTGCACTGTGTAAAGCTAGCCGGCACCATGTAAAGCTAGCCTGCACTGTTTAAAGCTAACCCTAGAATGTTTAAAGCTAACCTGCACCCTCTAAGGCTAACCTGCTCTGTTTAAAGCTAACCTACACTGCCTAAAGGTAGTCTGCATTCTCTAAAGCTAATCTACATTGCCGAAAGCTAGCATGCAACGTCTAAAGCTACCCTGCCCTGTCTAAAGCTAACCTGTACAGTCTAAAGCTGGTCTGAATAGCTTAAAGCTAACCTGTACGATTGAAAGCTAATCTGCACAATCTAAAGGTAGCCTGCACTGTCCAAAGTGAATTGGTACTGTTTAAAACAAGCCTGCATTGTTTAAAGCTAATCTGTACTGTTAAAAGCTAATCTGTGCTGTCTAAAGTTAGCCTGTACTGTGTAAAGCTAATCTGCACTGTTGAAACTAACCTGTACTGTGTAAATACAACCTGTACTATTTAAACAAAACTTGCACTGTTAAAAAATAACCAGCACAGTGTAAAGTTAACCTGTACTGTTGAAAGCCAATATGTACTGTCGAAAGCTAATCTGTACTGTTTTAAAGCTAATCTGCGCTGTCTAAAGCTAATTTGCATACTCTAAAACTAACTGTACTATCTAACACTAACCTGCACTCTCTAAAGATAACCTGAACTGTATAAAGCTAGCCTGTACTGTCCAAAGCTAATCTGCACTGTGTAAAGCTAACCTGTACTGTCTAAAGCCAGCCTGTACTGTTCAAAGCTAACCTGCACTGTGTAAAGCTAACCTGTACTGTTTAAAGCTAACCTGTACTGTCCAAAGGTAGTCTGCACAGTCTAAAAATAACCTATACTGTCCAAAGCTAGCATGTACAGTCTAAAGCTAATCTGCACTGTGGACAGCATGGTGGCACAGTGGCACAGTGGTTAGCACTGCTGCCTCACAGTGCCAGAGACCCGGGTTCAATTCCTGCCTCAGGCAACTGACTGTGTGGAGTTTGCATGTTCTCCCCGTGTCTGTGTGGGTTTGTTCCGGTTTCCTCCCACAGTCCACAGATGTGCAGGTCAGGTGAATTGGCCATGCTAAATTGCCCATAGTGTTAGGTAAGGGGTAAATGTAGGGGTATGGGTGGGTTGCGCTTCGGTGGGGCAGTGTGGACCTTTTGGGCCGAAGGGCCTGTTTCCACACTGTAAGTAATCTAATCTAATCAACCCAGCCTGTACAGTCTAAAGCTAATCTGCACTGTCTAATGCAATTGTGCACTCTGTCAAGTTAGCCTGCATTTCTAAAGCTAACCTGTACTGTGTACAGCTAACCTACACTGTTTAAAGCTAACCTACATTGTCTAAAGGTGGTCTGGACTGTCTAAAACTAACCTACTCTGTCCAAACTCTGCACTGTCTAAAGCGAACCTGCACTGCCTAAAGGTAGTCTGCACTGTTTAAAGCTAACCTGTACTGTGTAAAGCTAGCCTGCACTGTCAAAAGCTAACCTGCTCTGTTTAAAGCTAGCCTGCACTGTCAAAAGCTAACCTGCTCTGTTTAAATCTAACCTAAACTGTCTAAAGGTAGTCTGCATTCTCAAAAGTTAACCTACACTGTCCAAAGCTAACATGCACTTTCTAAAGTCAACCTGCACTGTCTAAAGACAATCTGTGCTGTCTAAAATTAGCTTGCATTGTCTAAAGCTACCCTGCACTGCTTAAAGCTAACCTGTAATATCAAAAGCTAACCTACACTGTTTAAAGCTAACGTGTACTTTTTAAAGTTAGCCTGCACTGTTTAAAGCTAACTTGTACTGTCAAAAGCTAACCTGTTCTGTTGAAAACTAGCGTACTATGTCTAAAGGTAGTCTGCATTCTCAAAAATTAACCTACATTGCCTAAAACTAACCTATACTGTCTAAAGGTAACCTGCACTGTCTAAAGCTAACATGCACTTTCTAAAGTCAACCTGCACTGTCTAAAGACAACCTGTACTGTCTAAATTAGCCTGTATTGTCTAAAGCTAGCCTGCACTGTTTAAAGCTAGCCTGCACTGTCTAAGGCTAACCTGTGCTGTTTCAAGCTAACCAGATCTGTTTAAACCTAACATGCACTGTTTAAAGCAAACCTACACTGTGTAAAGCTAACCTGTACTATTAAACCTAACTTGTACTGTTTAAAACTAAACTGTATAGTGTAAAGGGAACCTGTACTGTCTAAAGCCAACCTGCTCTGTCTAAAGCTAACCTACACTGTCTAAAGCTAGCCTGT
This sequence comes from Chiloscyllium punctatum, assembly GCF_047496795.1. Taxonomy (NCBI): domain Eukaryota; kingdom Metazoa; phylum Chordata; class Chondrichthyes; order Orectolobiformes; family Hemiscylliidae; genus Chiloscyllium; species Chiloscyllium punctatum. The sequence goes on along the minus strand of NC_092778.1, from coordinate 25,235,171 downwards.
ACTGTCTAAAGTTAACCTGCACTGTCTAAAGCTAAACTGTACTGTTTAAAGCTAAACTGTACTTTCTCAAGCTAACCTGCACTGTCTAATGCTAACCTACCCTGTCTAAAGCTACCCTGCCCTGTTGAAAGCTAAACTGTACTTTCTCAAGCTAACCTGCACTGTCTAATGCTAACCTACCCTGTCTAAAGCTACCCTGCCCTGTTGAAAGCTAACCTGTACTGTCTAAAGCTAATCTGTACTATCTAAAGCTAATCCACATTGTCCAAACCTGCCTGTACTGTCCAAAACTAGCCAGCATTGTCTGAAGCTAACCTGTACTGTCAAAAACTAATCTGTACTGTCTAAAGGCAACCTGCACTGTCTAAAGCTAGCCTGTACTATCTAAAGCTAACCTGCACTTTCAAAAGCTAGCCTGTACTGTCTAAAGCTAACCTGCACTTTCAAAAGCTAGCCTGTACTGTCGAAAGCTAACGTGCACTGTTTAAAGATAACCTACATTGTCTAAAGGTAGTCTGCACTTTCTAAAGCTAACCTATGCTGTCCAAACATAAACAGCACTGTCTAAAGTGAACCTGCACTGTCTAAAGGTAGTGCGCATTGTTTAAAGCTAGCCTGCATGCTTAAGGCTAACCTGCAATGTTTAAAGCTAACCTGTACTGTGTAAAGCTAACCTGCACTGTTTAAAGCTAATCTACATTGTCTAAAGGTAGTCTGGACTGTCGAAAGTTAACCTACTCTGTCCAAACGTAACCTGCACTGTCTAAAGCGAACCTGCACTGCCTAAAGGTAGTCTGCACTGTTTAAAGCTAACCTGCATGCTTAAGGTTAACCTGGATTGTTTAAAGCTAACCTGTACTGTGTAAAGCTACCCTGCACTGTCTAAAGCTAACATGTACTGTTTAAGGCTAGCCTGCACTGTCAAAAGCTAACCTGATCTGTTTAAAGCTAACCTAAACTGTCTAAAGGTAGTCTGCATTCTCAAAATTTAACCTACATTGCCTAAAGCTAACTGTACTGTGTAAAGCTAATCTACACTGTCTAAAGATAATCTATACTGTCGAAAGATAATCTACACTGTCTAAAGATAATCTACACTGTCGAAAGATAATCTACACTGTCTAAAGCTAACCTGCACAGTTGAAAGCTAATCTGCACAGTCTAAAGCTTCCCTACACTATCCAAAGCTAACATGCACTTTCTAAAGTCAACCTGCACTATCTAAAGACAACCTGCGCTGTCTAAAATTAGCTTGCATTGTCTAAACCTACCCTGCACTGTTTAAAGCTAACCTGTACTGTCAAAAACTAACCTGTACTGTCAAAAGCTAACCTGCTCTGTTGAAAGCTAGCCTACTATGCCTAAGGATAGTCTGCATTCTCAAAAGTTAACCTACATTGCCTAAAGCTAACCTGTACTGTTTAAAGCTAACCTGCACTGTTTAAAGCTAACCTGTAATGTCCAAAGTTAGCCTACACTGTCTAAAGCTAGCCTGTATTGTCTAAAGCTAACGTGTAATGTTTAAAGCTAACCTGCACTGTTGAAAGCTAACCTGCACTGTCTAAATCTAACCTGCACTGTCTAGGTTAGCCTGCCCTGTTGAAAGCTAACCTGCACTGTTTTAAAGCTAACCTGCACTGTTGAAAGCTAACCTGTAATGTCCAATGTTAGCCTGCAGTGTCTAAAGCTAGCCTGTATTGTCTAAAGCTAACCTGTACTGTCTAAAGCTAAACTGTACTTTCTCAAGCTAAGCTGCACTGCGTAAAACTAACTGACACTGTCTAAATCTAACCTGCACTGTCTAAAGCTAACCTGCACTGTCTAAAGCTAACCTGTACTGTCTAAAGCTAACCTGTACTATCTAAAGCTAATCCACATTGTCCAAAGCTACCTGTACTGTCCAAAACTAGCCAGCATTGTCTGAAGCTAACCTGTACTGTTAAAAGCTAATCTGTACTGTCTAAAGCCAACCTGCACTATCTAAAGCTAACCTGCACTTTCTAAAGCTAACCTGTACTGTCTAACGCTAACCTACACTGTTTAAAGCTAACCTACATTGTCTAAAGGTAGTCTGGACTGTTGAAAACGAACCTACTCTGTCCAAACGTAACCTGCACTGTCTAAAGCGAACCTGCACTGCCTAAAGGTAGTCTGACTGTTTAAAGCTAGCATGCATGCTTAAGGTTAACCTGCACTGTCTAAAGCTAAACTGTACTTTCTCAAGCTAAGCTGCACTGCGTAAAGCTAACTGGCACTGTCTAAATATACCCTGCCCTGTCGAAATCTAATCTGCATTATCTAAAGCTAACCTGCATTGTCAAAAGTTAATCTGCACTGTTTAAAGCTAACCTTTACTGTGTAAAACTACCCTGCACTGTCTAAAGCTAACATGTACTGTTTAAAGTTAGCCTGCACTGTTTAAAACTAACTTGTACTGTCAAAAGCTAACCTGCTCTATTGAAATCTAGCCTATGTCCAAACGTAGTCTGCATTCTCAAAAGTTAACCTACATTGCCTAAAGCTAACCTGCACTGTCTAAAGCTAACCTGCACTGTTGAAAGCTAACCTGCACTGTCTAAATCTACCCTGCACTGTCTAGGTTAGCCTGCCCTGTCGAAAGCTAATCTGCACTGTCTAAAGCTAACCCACACTGTCTAAAGCTAACCTGCACTGTCAAAAGCTAACCTGCACTGTCTAGGTTAGCCTGCACTGTCTAAAGCTAACCTGTACTGTTGAAAGCTAGCCTGCACTGTTTAAAGCTAACCTGCACTGTGTAAAGCTAACCTGTAATGTCTAATGTTAGCCTGCACTGTCTAAAGATAGCCTGTACTGTCTAAAGCTAAACTGTACTTTCTCAAGCTAAGCTGCACTGCGTAAAACTAACTGGCACTGTCTAAATCTAACCTGCAATGTCTAAATCTAACCTGCCCTGTCGAAAGCTAACCTGCCCTGTCGAAAGCTAACCTGTACTGTCTAAAGCTAATCTGTACTATCTAAAGCTAATCCACATTGTCCAAAGCTACCTGTACTGTCCAAAACTAGCCAGCATTGTCTGAAGCTAACCTGTACTGTTAAAAGCTAATCTGTACTGTCTAAAGCCAACCTGCACTGTCTAAAGCTAGCCTGTACTATCTAAAGCTAACCTGCACTTTCTAAAGCTAACCTGTACTGTCTAAAGCCAACCTGTACTGTCTAAAGCCAACCTGCACTGTCTAAAGCTAACCTGCACTTTCTAAATCTAGCCTGCACTGTCTAAAGCTAGACTACACTGTCCAAAGCTAACTTACACTGCTTAAAGCTATCCTGCACTATCTGAAGCTAGACTGCTCTGTGTAAAGCTACCCTGTACTGTCTAAGGCTAACCTGCACGGTTTAGAGCTGACCTACACAGTTTAAAGCTAATCTGTATTTTCTTAAGGCAGCCTGCACTGTGAAAAAGCTACCCTGTACTGTCTAAAGTCAACCTGTACTGTCTAAAGCTAGCCTGCATGGCTGAAAGCTAACCTGTACTATCAGAAGCTAACCTGCACTGTCTAAAGCGAACCTGTACTGTCTACAGCTACCCTGCACTGTGTAAAGCTAACCTACGCTGTCTAAAGGTAGTCTACAATGTCTAAAGCTAGCCTACACTGTCTAAAGCTGACATGCACTTTCTAAATGTAGCCTGCACTGTGTAAAGCTAGCCTGCACAGTTTAAAACTAACCTGCACTGTCTAAAGCAAACCTGCACTGCCTAAAGTTAGTCTGTGTGGTGTAACGCTAACCAATGCTGTTTAAAACTAGCCTGCACTGTGTAAAGCTAATCTGTACTGTCTAAAGCTAGCCTGTACTGTTCAAAGCTAACCTGTACTGTCCAAAGGTAGTCTGCACTTTACACAGTACAAGTTAGCTTAAGACAGTGCAGGCTAGCTTTAGACAGTAGAGGTTAGCTTTAGACTTTGTAGTTTAGACAGGACAGTCTAGTCTTAAATAATGCAGGTTTGCCTTAGACAGTTAGCTTTAGACTGTGTAGATTAGCTTAAAACAGCATACATTATCTTTAAACAGTACAGATTAGCTTTGAACAGTACAGGCTATCTTTAAATAGAGCAGGTTAGCTTTAAATAGAGCAGGTTAGCTTTAAACAGTGCAGGCTAGCTTTCCACAGTGCTGGCTAACTTTAGTCAGTACAGATTATCTTTAAACAGTACATGCTAATTTTGGATAGTTCAGATGAGCTTTAAACAGTGCAGGCTCATTTTAAACAACACAGGTTAGCTTTAAACCATGCAGGCTAACTTTAGACACTGCAGGCTTGCTTTAAACAGTGCATGCTAGCTTTACACAGTACAGGTTAACTTTAGACATGACAGGTTAGCTTTAAACAGTGCAGGTTAGCTTTAAACAGCACAGGTTAACTTTAGACAGGTTAGGTTAGTGTTAGACAGTGCAGATTAGTTTTAGACAGCACAGATTATCTTCAGACAGTGCAGGTTAGCTTTACACAGTACAGGTTAGAGTTAGATAGTACATGTTCACTTTACACTGTACAGGTTAGGTTTCAACAGTGCAGGTTAGCTTTCTACAGGACAGGTTAGCTTTACACAGTACAGATTAGCTTTAGACAGTGCAGGTTAGCTTTAGACAGTGCAGGCTAGCTTGAGACAGTGTAGGTTATCTTTAAACAGTGCAGGTTAGCTTTACTCAGTGCAGACTACCTTTAAACAGTGCAGATTAGCTTTAAACAGTGCAGGCCTGCTTTATATAGCGTATGTTAGCTTTAAATAATGCAGGTTAGCTTTAAACAGCACAGGTTATCTTTAAACAGTGTAGATTAGCCTTAGACAGGAAGGTTACCTTTAAACAGTGCGGTTAGCGTCAAACTGTGCAAGTTAGTCTTAAACAGTGCAGGTATGCAGGATTGTTTTAAACACTACAGGCTAGCTGTAGACAGCGCAGGTTAGCTTTAGACAATGCAGAACAAAAACAGAAATTACTGGTGAAAGCAGGTCTGGCCACATTTCAAGGCAGACAGTTCAATTTAGCTCCCATTGCCTCGCTTTAAACAGAAAGGTTAGCTTTAAACAATCATTGCTGACAGTGAACAAATGTCATCAACAGGGTACACCAACTGGAAGGAAGGGTAGAGGGTGTATTAAACACTTCTGGTTCTGTTTGCAATATTTGAGAATGTGTATGGCCCTTTAAGACTGAAGTGTTGCACTTGGTGTGGCTTTCTGTTATTAAAAGAACCTTTGCCGAAAAGCAGTTCTGCCTCCTTCGTCTCCCCGATCTTCTTTGAGTCGAAGTGACAAACAGCTTCCAATCAGTTTGAAATGCACAATGGCAGTGTAGTTACATAACTTATCACCTCTCAACATTGAAGTACAAACTGCAGTTGACACTGTGAATAAATACTGTCACAGCATGAAGCTGTATCACAGAAGTGAAACAATCAAGATTTAACTGATCTAGCAAAAGAGGGTTTTCCCTCCCACTCGAGTGTTTACTAAAGGAATCATTTAGTCTTCCCATCCCAGATGGTAAGCAATCTTGCATTGTTTACAGTTCAGGGTCACTCATGTTCATTTTCTCTTGACATTTGAAGATCAAGGACCAGCATTGTCCATGAATTCAGGGCATGCCTTTCAAGGAGATTGGGAGAATGCTGACTCTGGTTTGTTCATGTGTGGCTGCATTTAAATTGCATTTCATCCATGAATTGCCTGAGCTGAAATGATCAACATAAATATTAAATATTGACTTACAAATTCAATAAACCTCACCCCGTGACAATCACTGATGGCAGTGAACGCAATGATTTTATCTCAGCGATTCAGAAATGTGCAGCTTGTCCCAATAAATGTCCATATATTTAACTGGATTTTAATTAAAGCTTTAAATTTCAAGTTGAATAGTTAAAATAGTTTGGGATTCTCCATATACACTGATCATACATCACTCCTAACAAGTGCTGGTTGACCTACCGTTTCTTTGATTTAAGAGCAATGTGGAGCTAAAGAACACAAACTTGTCCCATTCTAGGACAGATAATTTTGAAAAGGCAATATGAGTTAACAATGCCCACATGGAGAATCTCTGCATCTGTGGATAACATCAGTCAAGAATTTGCAAAAAATGATAATGAGTTGTCTTAAATCAAAGATTAAAGATATCTGCTACATTTAACTCAGCAGTCAATAGCACAATTGGTTTCTAAAGAATATTCACAAGTGATAAACAATAGGGACCTTAATTTTTCACATGTTTGTGCAGTTACTATGCTATTACGTTTGACTCATTACTTTGCCCAGGAATATAAATTAGTGACCCAGAGTAAATACTAATGATATGTAACATTCTCATTGCTGTAATGAAAGCTTACACAAGGGCATTTGAACATCTCAAAGCAATTTACTGATGAAGAGATGCCAGTAGAACACAGTATCATGCAACAATGGTCACAGTATAATGTACTGAGAGTGTAAAAGTTTGCTATAAATTCTGTGTCTTACAATTGTATCCTCCACAATCACCTGATGAAGGAGCATCGCTCCAAAAGCTAGTGTGCTTCCAATTAAACCTGTTGGACTATAACCTGGTGTTATGTGATTTTTAACTTTGTACACCCCTGTAATGAAACTGAAGCAAATCACAGCAATGTTTTCCAAACTGGAGAAAAAAAAAACAAAATTCATACAAATTAACGTGGGAAAATTCAAAAGGCAGCGGCTCTGTAATAGAGACAAATAGTTTCACACTTTCATTCCATTAGTTCTGTGTTGCCCTTTCCATCTTCATGAACATTAAGATAAAGATGTTGGGCATATTATATATGTTTGTGGACAATAGCACACAAGAATTTTCTGAAGCGTTTAGGAGGTTAAAGAGTGATCTGATCGAAGTATTCAAGATATTAACAGGAAAGGACAGGATAGACAAAGATTAAACTATTTCCACTGGTTGGGGAGTCTTGAATTCAGGGGCGTAGTCTGAGAATTAGGGCCAGACCATCCAGGAGAGATCTTAGGAAACAGTTCTACATACAAAGGGTACACAAGTGGTAGTGGATGCAAGATCTGTTGTTAGTTTTAAATCTGAGATAAAATTTTTTTGTTAGGCAAAAGTATGAAGGGATATGGGCTAAAGACAGATTTCTGAGGTTAGGCCACAGATCCACCATGATCTCATTGCATGGCAGAACAGGCTCAAGGGGCAGAATGGCCTCCTCCTGTTCCATTTTTCGTAATGTAGAATTATTTGGACATCACTGGGTTGAAGAGTGATTTATCAAGTAATTTTTTTGGAAATGAAAAGCTACAAAGAGAAGGTATTTTACACACTGCTTATGGAAGGTGTCCAGTAAAGCTTTTAAAAAAAGAATAGAATTGCTGTTATGGCTTAATTTTTGGGCAGACTGGTTTGGAAATACCCTTGTATCTGTACTGAGGGTTGATTCAGAGTTGATCTTGTTTTTTTCAGTAGTCACCTAGATGTTGCAATTGTTGGACAGGCTTGCAAGGAAAGGCAGTGCTATATCTCTCTCTCGCTCTCTCATCCCCTCTCCCTCTGTCAGTAAGAGAAAATTCCTTAAAGCAAAACCAGCCACTAATCATTTTCTCTCTCAGTGAAATGGTTTCAAAAGAGTTGACAATGTTTCAAATATCAAGACTCCCAACTGTTGTTCATCTGAATCTGAAATCTGGACTGACGATTTTCCAAATTAGATTTCATTGACAGGTAATCAAAGGAACTGTTAGCAGTCAACAGATTTTATTTTCTGAGTTTTGACCTTTGACCTACAGGGATATTTTTCCTTGTTTACCTATTTTTCAAATCTACAATATCTCTGCTGAGCTGTGCTGTCTTGTCTTCAGTGTATTTGAATGGGTGGTATTAAGAGGTCATAACTTAAACCTGCATGTTAGCCAACAACACTTTTTGATATACGTTTAATGAATAAATTTGTTTCTAATCTGTTTAATCTATCTGTTTAAACAAGTTGTTTTTGAATGAAATACCAATGTAAACGTATCTTTGATTTTGGATAATTGCAATAAAAGAAACAAATTGATCATTTGGTTGGTTATTTATACTTTTGGTATGGGTGGTAGTACATTGGGGTTTGATTACCAGCAATGTCTGCCGTCAGTGTTGTAACAATGGGCCATAACGTGTCATCAGGTAAAAGGGACACCATTTGTTATCTGTCCACGTCAGTTCCATTTGAGATAAGAAGTACATACATTTGATGTTGCTACCTGACTGACTGTGATAGTACTCTATCTCTTGGTTCAAGAGCTTTTCATGCTGCTGGTGCCTCTGCATTCAGTGCAGAGCTAAGCAACATGTGGTGGATCCAAGATTTGTTCCTGAAGCAGTCTGTCTTTTTTATTTCTGCAGTGGAAACTGCACTGAATTATAAAATGTTGTCTTGCTGAATGCTATCACCTTCAGGGAACAAGGAAACTTGGACACTCATGAAAAGAGAGGACTCCAGCACCAAGAACATGGCACCTGGAGAACTTAGTAATGAACAAGACAGGAGTAGAAGGACTATCTCATCTGTTTAGGGAGCAGGACGTCATCAATCAAGCTGTGCCCTCAGAACAGATTGGGAGAAAGCAGTGTCTGGACTTGAGGACTGGGCAGAAGTGCAACAGGAAGTGTAAAAACCTCATGGAGATGGTCAAAGTCTGTAAATAATCTCATGAGACATTTCCTACTTACTGTTCCTCCAGCATCTCATTTTGCTCATAAGAACATAACAAAGGAAGCACATGTGACCATTCAGCCCATCAAACCTGCTGTGCCATTCAGTATGATTGAGGTATGATTGTGGCTTCAACTCCACTTTCCTAAACATAGTTAAAAATCAAAGTCTGTTTCCAATTAAACCTGGTAAAAACAATGACTGCAGATGCTGGAAACCAGATTCTGGATTAGTGGTGCTGGAAGAGCACAGCAGTTCAGGCAGCATCCAAATAGCTTCAAAATCGACGTTTCGGGCAACTGTTGAACAATAACCTGGTGTTGTATGACTTTTAACTTTGTACACCCCAGTCCAACACCGGCATCTCCAAATCATTCCTAAACATAGATTCTCTGAGACACCTACATCTGTCTACCTTAGTCTTAAATAAATTCTGTGATGGGTCATCCACAACCCTTCAGGGAAGAGAATTCCAACATTTCAGAATTCTAGGAGTGAAGGAATTTGTCATCTCAGTCCTAAGCAATCCTGAGACTATCCTTCCATGTTCCAGGTTCCTCACCTTGGAGAAACAACTTCCCAGTGCCTATCCTGTCAATTCCCATTATAATCTTGAGTGTTTCAATGAAATTATCTTGCATCCTTCTAAACACCAAAAATGTGGACACAATTTTATTAGATTACTTACAGTGTGGAAACAGGCCCTTCGGCCCAACAAGTCCACACCGATGCACAGGAGAAAGTGAGGACTGCAGATGCTGGAGATCAGAGCTGAAAATGTGTTGCTGGAAAAGCGCAGCAGGTCAGGCAGCATCCAAGGAACAGGAGAATCGACGTTTCGGGCATAAGCCCTTCTTCACACCGATGCGCAACCCACCCAGACCCATTCCCCTACATTTACCCCTTCACCTAACACGACAGGCAATTTAGCCTGGCCAATTCACCTAACCTGCACATCTTTGGACTGTGGGAGGAAACCGGAGCACCCAGAGGAAACCCACGCAGACATGGGGAGAATGTGCAAACTCCACACAGTCAGTTGCCTGAGGTGGGAATTGAACCCAGGTTTCTGGTGCTGTGAGGCAGCAGTGCTAACCACTGTGCCACCATGCCGCCCGTAAATTTAGTCAATGTCTCATCACTAGATACTACCTCTTCCATACCAGGGACTAATCTAATGAATCTTTGCTGTATTGCCTTCAGTGAATATAAATCCTTCTTCAAAATGGAGATCAAATCGCTCACAGTGTACTGGATGAGATCTTATCAAAGCCCAATACAATTGTGGCAAGACATGTTTATTCTTGGCCTTCAATATGTTTGTAATAGATGTCACCATGTATTTTGATTTTGAAATTTCTTCCTGTATATGCATTTTCTAACTTTTTTTGTGTTCCTTGTGAGACCTTCTGAACATCACCATTTCCAAGTTTCACAATTTCTAAAAACATTTTGCTTTTCTATTCTTACGTTCAAAGTAAATATACCCACTCACTTATCCTATCTCTCTCTCTCTCTCTCTCTGCAGCTTCTGTGTGTCCTCCACACAGCTTATATTTCAACCTAGCTTTGTATCATCAACAAACCTTGAGGCATTACTCTTTGTCTCCTCATTTACTTCTTTAAAACTAATCAAGCAGTCAAAGATGCCTCAGAAGCAAGCAGTCTTTTAGTTCAGGTGTAGGGACACTACCACTGCATCACAAGAGCTCATCTGTCTCTTCATCAAGATATTTTCTAATCAACTTGTTCAGAGATGTTGCTACACATCTCAGGAACAGGTGGAACTTGAACCTGGGTCTCCTGATCCAGAATAGAATAGAGTAGAAATTTATTCTTTTACACAAAAAATACAGTGAAAAGATTTATGATTAGATTAGAATCCCTACAATGCAGAAACAGGTCCTTTGGCCCAACCAGTCCACACCGATTCTCTGAAGAGTAACCTATCCAGACCCATTTCCCTCTGACTAATGCACCTAACACTATGGGATATATTAGCATGGCCAATTCACCTAATCTGCACAACTTTGGACTGTGTGAGAAACCAGGGCACACGGAGGAAACCCACACAGACACAGGGAGAATGTGCAAACTCCACATAGGCAGTTGCCCAAGGCTGGAATCAAACCTGGGACCCTGGTGCTGTGAAACAACAGCGCTAACCACTGAGCCACCGTGCTGTCCTATGTAGGTTGCCTTACCATGGTGCCTATGTTAATGACAAAATTTATACGTGATAATAACAAAAAAATAAAAATTAAGACAAAGTTCATCACAGTTCAGTTAGTGGCTTCTGGGCTTGGGGAAAGCCAAGTAAGGAATGATGGAATACCCAAAAATGCAGGCGGGAGGAGAGAACGCCATGCCGGGATGTGACCGCCACTCCTGGACAAGACTGCCTGCTGATTCATTGGAATACCTGGAAGGCAACACCAAAGAAGATGGCCACGTGAGGATGAGACCTCCATGCAAAGGCCGAGACTACCATGCAGGGCCACTTGAAGCTACCTTGTCGCTGGGCCAGTAGATGCCAGCGACCAAAGCTGTTAAAAGCAGGTAGAATGAATCTTGATAATAACTGAAAACGGTAAAAAAAAGAAAAAACAAAGGATAAAAGCAGATGGAGAAGACAAGCTGTGGGCTCCTGGACTAAGGAGCCTGCATGCTGCACTGCTACTCCACTGCCATCATGAGGAAGGGACACTACCATTGTACCAAAAGCTCATCTAAGGAGACAGCACTGATTCTTACAGCACACTACTCATCACAGCCTGTCAACTTGACAATGCCTCATTTATCCCCTACCTGACTTTTTATTTCCAGTATGTGTCTTGTGCCTTCTCCTGTAAAGATAGACATTTCTTCATTTACTCATTCCCCAAGGTAATTTTTCTGTCTCTACTTCTAAGGGACTGCTGATTACTTTAGCTCCGCAGAAGAATATAAAAAAAACTAAGGGCAGGCCCATAAACCTGATCCACCATTCAGCATGATTCTGGCTAATCTGCCCTTTGTTTCAATACCTCTCACATCGTCTCTCCACATAGCCCGCAACTCCCTGACACTTCAAAAATCTGTCTACCTCCCCATTAAATATTCTCAGTGATCTAGCTTCCACATCTCTCTGGGGTAGAGAAATTTCAGACATGTATTATCCCCTGAGAGAAGGAATTCCTTTGCAATCTCAATTTGAAATGAATGTCCTCTCCTGTCCCCTAGTTTGAGGTACTAGACAAATGGAATATCTTCTCAATATCAACCCCCCTCAAAATCCTGTATGCCTTAGTAAGTCACCTCTCATTCTTCAAAACTCTCAATGAGTAAACATAGGACATAGAATTGTACAGTACAGGAACAGACTTTTCGACCCACAATGTTGTGCCAAACATGACACCAAGTGAAGCAAATCCTTCTGCCTGTCCTTGGTCCATATCCCTCCATTCCTTACCTATTCCTGTGTATATCTAAAAGTCTCTTCAATGCCCCTATCGTTTCTGCCCTCGCCACCACTCCACTCTCTGTGTAAAAAACTTGCCCCTCATGTCTCCTTTGAACTTTCCCCCTCTGACCTTAAATGCATGCCTCCTAGTATTAGCCATTTCAATTCTGGGAAAAAGATTCTGACCATCAACCTTGTCAATGCATCTCATAATTTCTATCAAGTTTCCCCTCAGTCTCTGCCACTCCATAACAAACAACCTGAGTTTTTCCAGCCTCTCCTTATAGCTCATACCCTCAAATTTAGCAGCGTCCTGATAAACCTCTTCTGCACCCTCTCCAAAGCCTCTGAGGAAATTAAAACGTCACAGAGGAGTCAGTTCCATGCTTTGCTTCTCTTTCAGGACATATTGGGGACTCAAGGGTTAAACATTCACCTGCCAAAGGACTTATTGCAGTATCAACGAAAGCCTGTACTCTTACAATACAGACAGAACATCTCAGTAGGGGGGAGTCTCAGAAATCAAGCCTAGTGGAGCCACACATGCTGATTCCCCCTAGAGTCCCAGACAGAGATATTTGCCCCTTCCAGACAGGACTGATATCCCTGGCCACAACCCTGTTAAACTGCCTACCACTCCCATTGTCTTACTTCCCCTCCATTTTAGCATAGGAACGTGAAACCCCCATTTACTTCCCCTCCATATTAGCTCAGATATATGAATCCCCCATTTACAGCAGGCAAAGCTGTAAATGGGGGATTTATCTCTTCCCATCAAACATAATCATGAAGAATATGATAATCAGTTTCTGTAATCCATTCACACATTATCATAGGGCATCAAGTTTCATAAATTCACAGTTACCTACTTTAAACTATGTGATGACAATCGCCCATGTGACTGATAAACCTTTTGTTTAATTCCTCTAAAATATACTGTCTCTGTGTCGGGGAGAGATTCATGAAGAAGTGTCAGTACAAGTAGACACTTGGCCACTTTGGAGACACTTTGAATCTCTCACCAGCTGTCCGATAATAAAGCTACTGCTGTTGTACAGAAAGTTTGTGTCGTCTGGATTTGTGGAACAAAGCAGTCATCAACACCTCCACATCCTTCCTGTAATGTGGCGACCAGAACGCGTGCGGCCTAACCAAAGTCTTATAAAGTTACAACGTGACGTCCTGACTCTTGTACTCAATTCCTTGGCTAATAAAAGCAAGCATGCCATATACCTACTTCACCATCCTATCTACTTTCAGGGAACTATGGACTTGGACACCCCTCCCCCCACCCCCCCACCCCGATATCCCTCTGTACACCGATGCTGTTCAGAGTCCTGCCATTAACTACATTCTTTTCCTGAACATTTGATCTCCCAAAACGTAGCACCTCATATGTACATGGATTAAACTCCATCTGTCATTTCTCCAACCATATCTACAACTGTTCTGTATCTGTCTGCATCTTTTGACAAACTTCAACACGATCCACAACGCCACCGATCTTTGTATCATCTGCAAACTTACTAACTCACCCATCTATATTTTCATTCAAGTCATTTATATATATCACAAACAGCAGAAGTCCCAGGTCCATTGGAAACCTGCAGAACATCATGGAACCTCCAGCCTGATAAACACTTCCACCGTTGCTTTCTATCTTCTGTGGGCAAGTCAATTCTGAATCCATGCGGCCAAGTCACCATGGATCCCAGGCATCTTAATCTTTTAGATGAGCCTACCATGAGAGACCTTGTCAAAAGCCTTACTAAAATCTATGTAGATAACATCCACTGCTCTACCCTCATTGATCACCTTCGTCACCTCTTCCAAAAATTCAATCAAGTTAGTAAGACATAAACTGCCCTGCCCAAAGCCATGCTGGCAGTACATTCTTAGGCCATGTTTTTTCAAGTGTGTGTAAGTCCTGTCCCTAATGCTTCTGTCCAATAGCTTCCCAATTGCCGATGTGAGACTCACTCACTGAGTTTCCTGGGCTATCCCAATTTCCCTTCCTGAAGAAAGGAACAACATTAGCTACTCACCAGTCCTCCGGGATTTCTCAAGTGGTAAATGGGGATACAAACATGCTGATCAAAAGTCTTCAGCAATCTCCTCTCTTGCCTCTCTCATAAATCTGGAGTAGATATCATTGAGCTCTGGAGACTTTTCCACCTTAATGCTCTTCAACAGTCCCAACACCACTTCCTTCTTGATGTCAAAATGCCCTAGCATGCTTCACACAAATCTCACTATCCTTCATTTCTTTTTCCTGGGTAAGTACTGATACAAAGTACTCACTTGGGATTTCACTGACATCCTCTGCCTCCAAGCACAATTTCTCTCTTTTTTGGGGGGATTCTCTTTAACCCAACTTGCCAAGGACATTGCATGGCCCCTTCTTCCTCTCCTAATTACCTGCCTGAATTATTTCCTGCTTACTTTATACTCCTCATGGGCCCTGTCCAATTTTTGCTTCCTAAACCTTACATAGGACAAAGAACAATACAGCATTGTACAGGCCCTTCGGCCCACAATGTTGTGCATAGCATTTACTTTAATCTAAGATCAACCTAATCTACACACCCTTCAATTTACTGCCATCCATGTGCGTGTCCAGTAGTGGCTTAAATGTCCCTAATGTCTCTGACTCTATTGCCACCGCTGGCAGTGCATTCCACACACCTACCACTCTCTGTGTAAAGAACCTACCTCTAACATCTCCCCTACACCTTCCTCCAATCACCTTAAAATTATGACACCTTATGACAGCCATTTCTCCCCTGAGGAAAAGTGTCTGGCTGTCTACTTTATCTATGCCTCTCATCACCCTGTACACCTCTATCAAGTCACCTCTCTTCCTCCTTCTCTCCAGTGTGAAAAGTCTGAGCTCACCCAACCTCTCTTCACAAGACAAGCCCTCCAATCCAGGCAGCATCCTGGTAAATCTACTCTGCACCATCTCTAAAGCATCTGCATCCTTCCGGTAATGAGGCCACCAGAACTAGACATAATATCCAAGTGTGGTCTAACCAGGGTTTTGGAGAGCTGCAGCAAAACCTCGCGGCTCTTAAACTCAATCACCCTGTTAATGAAAGCCAAAACACCATATGATTTCTTAACGACCCTATCAACTTGGGTGGAAACCATGTGGGATCGATGTACGTGGACCCCAAGATCTCTCAGCTCATCCACACTGCCAAGAATCCTGTCGTTAAGGCTGTGTCAGCGTTTCAAATCGAAAATGAATCACTTCGTATTTATCCAGGTTGAACTCCATCTGCCACTTCTCAGCCCAGTTCTGCATCTTGCCAATGCCATGTTGTAGCCTGCAACAGTCCTCGACAATATCTACAACACACCGACCTTTGTGTCATCAGTAAACTTACTTACCCACCCTTCCACTTCTTCATCCAAATTACTTATAAAAACTACAAAGAGCAGAAGCCCAAGAACAGATCCCTGTGGGAAATCACTGGTCACCAGTCTCCAGACGGAATACTTCCCATCCACTACAACTTGCTGTCTTCTTTCAGCAAGCCAATTCTGTATCCAGACAGCCAAATTTCCTTATATCCCATACCTCCTAACTTTCTGAATGAGCGTACAGTGAGGAGCTTTAGTAAATACCTTACTGAAATCCATATACACTCACATCCACTATGCGACCTTCGTCAACTTGTCTCATTACATCCTCAAAGAAATCAATAAGGCTTGTGAGTCATGATCTGCTCCTCACAAAGCCATGCTGACTATCTTTAATCAAACTATGTTTTTCCAAATAGTCATAAATCCTATCTCTCAGAATCCTTTCCAGTACTTTGCTTACCACAGATGTAAGACTGACTGGTCTGTAGTTCCCAAGGATTTCCCTATTCCCTTTCTTGAACAAAGGAGCAACATTTGCTGCCCTCCACTTCTGTGGAGAGTGATCATCGCCAGAGGCACAGCAATCTCATTCCTCACTTCCCATAGTAACCTTGGATATATCTGGTCCGGCCCTGGTTCCCACAACTTCCAGCACTTTCTTAAAATCAATCTGTTCAAGCCTATTAACCTGGTCCACATGCTTTCACTCTCGACAAGGTCCCTCTCTCTCGTGAATACTGAAGCAAAGAAAACTCATTTAGGGCCTTCTCTTCATTTTCAAACTCCAGGCACAAGTTCCCTCCACTCTCCCTGATTGGCCCTACCCTCTCTCTGATCATTCTCTTATTCCTCATGTAAGTGTAGAACACCTTTGAATTTTCCCTAATCTTTCCCACCAAGTATTTTTCGTGTCCCTTCCTGTCTCTCCTCAGTCCATTTTTTAGTTCTTTCCTACCTACCCTGTAATCCTTTAAAGCTGTGCCAGATCCTTGCTTCCTCAACCTTAAGCAAGCTTCCTTCTTCATCCTGATGAGAAGCTCATCTTCTCTTGTCATCCAAGGCTCCTTCACCTTATCATTCCTTGCCTATCTCAGTGGGACAAAGTTATCCAACACTCACAAGTGCTCCTTAAACAGCCTCCAAATTTCTGTTGTGCATTTTCCATAGAACAGATGTTCCCAAATTTTACTCCACAACTCCTGTCTAATAGCAGTGTAATTTCCTCTCCCCCACTTAAATACCTTCCCATACTGTCTGTACCTCTCCCTCTCTATGACAGTTGTGGTTACTGTCACCGAAGTGCTCTCCGACCGAGAGATCTGACATCTGGCCTGGCATGTTGACTAGCAGCAAATCCAATATGGCCTCCCCCTCCAGTTGGCCTATCTACATATTGAGTCAGGAATCCTTCCTGGACACACCTGACAAAAATCGGCTTCATCCAGACCATCTGCACTAAGGAGGTTCCAATCAATATTGGGGAAGTTGAAATCACTCATAACATCAACATGTTAACATCTGTACCTTTCCAAGATCTGCTATCTAGTCTGTTCTTCCATCTCTCTGCTGCTATTGGTGGGGGGAGGGGGTCTATAGAAAACACTCAATAAGGTGATTGCCCCTTTCCTTTTACTGACTTCCACCCAAACTGACTCAGTAGACAAACCTTCCTCAACAACCTCCTTCTCTGCAGCTGTGATGCACTCCCTCTAATTAACAATGCTATTCGCCCTCCAATTTTACTTCTCCACCCTGCCCCCTCCCCCCCCCCCCCCCCGTCCCGTTCTTTTTAAAAGATCTAAACTCTGGAACATCCAGCAACCTTTCTCGCCTCTATGAAATCCATGCCTCCATTATGACCACAACGTCGTAGCTCCAAGTACTGATCAATGCTCTAAGTTCATCAATCTTATTCCTGACACCCCTTGCATTGAAATAGACACATTTTAATCATTCCCTTTGCCCGATCAGCTGTATATCCTTTCTGACAGACTCTCTGCATTCTATTTTTGCCCTGTAGCTCTGGTTCCCATCCCCCTGCCAAAATAGCTTAAACCCTCCCGTAATGATCTAGCAAATCTTCTGCCCAGAGCATTGGTGCCCCTCCAGTTTCAGTGCAACCCATCCTTTACATCTCGGTCCCACCTAGTCTTGAAGGTACCCCAATGATCTACGTATCTGGAGCCCTGTAGCCACGTGTTTAGCTGCAGCTATTTTCCTATTGACTTAATTCTCAACCTCCCTCACTATCCAAGGATCCTTTACCTTGCCTTTCTTATCTTTCCTCTTTACTGGAACATGCCAGTCTTGAACTCTCCCCAGCAGGTCTTTAAATAACTTCCACATGTCAAATGTGGACTTGATCAATGACAGCTCCTCCCAATGAACATTCCCTAGCTCCTGCCTAATGCTGACGTAATTTGTCCTCTCCCAATTTAATACTTTGCTGCAATGTCCTAACTTATCCTTGTTCATAGCTATCTTAAAACTGA
Source organism: Chiloscyllium punctatum (assembly GCF_047496795.1). Classification (NCBI taxonomy): domain Eukaryota; kingdom Metazoa; phylum Chordata; class Chondrichthyes; order Orectolobiformes; family Hemiscylliidae; genus Chiloscyllium; species Chiloscyllium punctatum. The sequence goes on along the minus strand of NC_092778.1, from coordinate 25,217,176 downwards.
AGGAGTTGTGATCACTGTTTCCAAGATGCTCTCCGACTGAAAGATCAGTCACCTAGCCAGGCTCATTAGTCAGTACAAGGTGCAGTATGACCCCTCCTCTAACTGGACTATCCACATACTGTTTCAAGAATAGGTTTCAAGTAAATGTCTAAATATTTAGCTGCTCTTGATAAGTCACCCCTTCATCCCAGAAAATAAGCTGAGTGAATTTCTTTTGAACTGCCTCCAGTGCCAATACATCCTTTTCTTTAAATACAATAAGCAAATCTGTACACAGTACTCCAGGTACAGTCTCACCAACAACTTGTACATTTGTAACAAGACCACCCCTGTTTTTAAATGCCAAATCCCTGGCAATCTCGGCCAGAATTCCATTAGATTTTATTTGCTTGCTTCCCCTGTATACTGTTTGTGTTTCATATACAGCAACACCCACACCCTTCTGTGTTTCACTGTTTTGGAATCTCTCTCAATTTTAAAATGTATAAGTCTGCCTTTCCATTCTTCATACCAATGTGCATAAACTCATACTTTCCTAAGTTAAAGTGCAGTTTTTGCCCACTCTCCATCATTAACCCATCAGCAGTTCCTATGACAACTTAGACCTCCTAACTCCAGATATAAGTCCATCTTATCAGTGCTTATAACCAAGTTCGATAGACTCAAACTCATATCTCCCTGCCCCCAAATGTACCCACAACACCCTCTACCCCAGCTATTCAACGACATTAGGCAAATCCACAAATACAGTGCTACTCAACTTCTATCTTCTCTTCTAGGACAACGTGACACGTAAGAAAGGTGCAGTACTGAATTGACGACTACATATATCACCTTTACCCCCACCTCCATCCACCTATTGCACTCTCAGCTACCTTGCCCCCAGCCCCACACCCCTCCCATTTATCTTTCCACCTCTGAGGCTCCCAGCCTCATTCCAGATGAAGGGCTTTCACCCGAAACTTCGATTCTCCTGTTCCTTGGTTGCTGCTTGACCTGCTGTGCTTTTCCAGCACCACACTCTTGACTCTAATCTCTAGCATCTGCAGTACTCACTTTTGCCTGTATAAAATGTGACCCCTTATGTCCTAGTTGGAAGGATATTATTAAACTGGAGAGGGTTCAGAAACAATTTACCAGAATGTTGCCAGGAATGGAGGGTTTGAGTTATAAGGAGAGACTGGACACACTAGGACTTCCCTCACTGGAGCACAGGAGGCTGAGGGGTGACCTTACAGAGGTTTATAAAGTCATGAGGGGCATGGATAAGGTGAATAACTAGGGTCTTTCCCCTAGAGTGGGAGAGTTCAAAACTAGGGGGCTTATTTTTAAAGTCAGAGGAGAAAGTTTGAGTAGGTGTGATCGTGGGCTCTTGCTTCCCACCCATCCCCCAGGTCTCAAACTAACCTTCCCCTCTTGAATTTCTGAAGAATGCCAGCTGATCAGTCCCAGGAACCTCAGGATGAGGAAAAGACCCTCACAGTTCAACACTGTTGGAAAGATCCCATCACTTTATCTGAGTTTTACAATGGCTAGCTCAGATTGGAACTGCACACACCATACAGGCTTGCATAGAGTTGGGGAGCGGACAGATGCTGAGTCACTTGGCCCCAGTGGTTGGAAGCCAGGTCAAGGAGAATGAATTGTCTGCAAACTCAATGGAGGTCACAGTCACAGAGACAGGTTGGTGCTTCTAAATAGATCAATGGAGCATCATGCAGCAGAACACTGGTGACTATGTAGACACTAATGTGGGGTGCATTGACAAGCCTGCAAGACTCACTCCTATCACTACAATGAGGCATGAAGAGATTGGCTCTGATTTGACAGGAACACGGTAAGGAGTTTACTCTCTCCACTCTCTGCATCATCCCCCAGAGTGACTAGAATTAGAATAAGATCTTAACTCTATTATGAAGTTGAAGGTGTGCACTGTACCTTTAAGAGAGAGAGAATGCTATTCTGAACTGAGAGTTTACAGGCCCCTGTGTATATGTCTAGATGGCAGTCCCAGAGTGTAATGGAAAATTGGAAATATGCAACATTTAGCTGTGAAATGGATACGTGCGTTTTGGTGGCTGTTTTGACAACAATTCGAATTTAACCAATCAGTTAAAATTATGCCCCCAGATGATAAAACCCAATTAAATTAATTGTTGAGACAACATCGACCCAATGAGACGACTCAACGTTGGAGGTTAAAAAATGTGAACATTTTGAAATTTGTTTTTTATTTCAAGAATATACTTTATTTATAAAAATATTTTGATATCTATATAATTGGTGATGCCATTCATGTGTATACATTGCATTTTTTTACATACAGAGATCAGACTTAATCATTTGTATATACAAGTCTGTATGTTGACCATCCAGATATTTAGCTGAGGCATCAGCGGAGCCTAATTACTGGGTGGGCCCCCTGTTCTTCTTAGGCAGGCAGACCTTACACGGTGGTCTTTCCCCACCGCGCCTTGATGGCAGCTGCCCCAAGCTTCAGTGCATCCCTCAACACGTAGTCCTGGACCTTGGAATGTGCCAGTCTGCAACACTCAGTCGGGGTCAACTCCTTCAGCTGGAAGATCAACAGGTCTCTGACAGACCAAAGAGCATCCTTCACCGAGCTGATGATCCTCCAGGCACAGTTGATGTTTGTCTCGGTGTGCGTTCCAGGGAACAGACCGTAGAGCACAGAGTCCCACGTCACGGAGCAGCTCGGGATGAACCTCGACAAACACCATTGCATTCCTCTCCAGACTTCCTTTGCGTAGGCACATTCCAGAAGGAGGTGTGTGACAGTCTTGTCCCCTCCGCAGCTGCTTCGGGGGAAGTGTGCGATGGGGCCGAAAGTCCGGGCATGCATAAAGGATCTCACAGGCAGAGCCCTTATCACCACCAGCCAAGCCATGTCTTGGTACTTGTTGGAAAGATCTGTCAATGAGGCATTCTACCAAATGGCTTTGACAGTCGCCCAGGGAACTGCTCAACAGGATCCACCCTCTCCTTTTCCCGAAGGGTCTCAAGGACCACTTCCTGATGGACTTGTGGTCAAAGGTGTTTTTCTTCATAAACTTCTCCACGAAGGACAGGTGATACAGAACGGTCCAACTACTTGGAGCATTCTGTGGCAGCGAGGCCTGGCCCATCCTTCGCAACACCGGGGACAGGTAGAACCTCAGTACGTAGTGACACTAGGTGTTTGTGTACCGGGGATCTACGCACAGCTTGATGCAGCCACACACAAAGGTGGCTATCAGGGTGAGGGTGGCATTGGGTGTGCTTTTTCCCCCGTTGCCCAGATCTTTATACACGGTGTCCCTTCAGACTCAGTCCATCTTTGATCTCCACATGAAGTGGAAGATGGCCTGGGTGACTGTGGCAGCACAGGTTCTAGGAATAGACCAGACCTGTGCCACGCATAACAGCAATGACATTACCTCATACCTGACGACCAGGTTTTTACCCGGGATGGAGAGCAACCGTTCCTCCCATCTGCTCAGTTTCTGCCTCACTTTACTGATATGCTCACCCCAAGACTTGGCACATGCTCCAGCCCCTGTGAACCAAATGCCCAGCACCTTTTAGGTGGTCAGTCCTGACGGTGAAGGGGATGGAGGATTGGTCGGCCCAGTTTCCGAAGAGCATGGCCTCGCTCTTGCCTCGGTTTACTTTGGCCCCTGGGGCCCGTTCAAACTGGTCACTTATGCACATGAGTCTGTGCACAGACAGCAGATCCAAGCAGAAAATGGCGATGTCATCCATGTACAGGGAGGTTTTAATCTGTCGGCCCCCGCTGCCAGGAATAGGCTCACATCCTTCCTGATGGACTCGGCAAATGGCTCTATGCAGCACACAAACAAGGCAGGAGAGAGAGGGCAACCCTGCCTGACTCCAGATCTGACTGGAAGCTATCTGATTCCCACCCATTGATTGAGACTGCACTGACGATGTTGGTGTAGAGCAGTCCGATCCAATTGCAGATTCACTCCCCAAAGCCCATAAATTTGGGCAGAGAGCAACTGCCGGAGAGAGAAAAACTCATACAGAGCTAATTGCCCATCTAATATCTTGTCCTCCAAGAAAGTAGGAAACACTCTCTGTCAAAGGTACTTTTTCATGTGAAACATACTCGAAGTAAAGGAAAGAAAACGACCCAGCAAAATCAGCAGCTAAGAGTGAAGGCACAGAAGATGACAGTGACTGTGTGATTTCAAAATTAAGGTGAAGTAATATTAATAAGTGTCTTATTGGAACAGCATATTGTTATTAGGCTGGAGGCAGATAGTAAGCATTTAAGAGAAAGGAGGGCTTAGAGTTGTGAAGAGTTGTTGTTTAATGTTCACCTTTAGGGTTAAAAAATAAATTGACGTTATTTTCTTTAAATAGTGGAATTTGGGAGTTCTCTGTCACTCATATTTTAACAGATTACAAGGCATGGCAAGCTTTTCTGGGTGTTTGGTTTAATTGATAGAGGGGTCACTTTCATTTGTAACAACTCTCTCAGTTAGGTCTTTTCTAAAATTCATTCGTGGGGCATAGATATTGCTCGCTGGCCTGCAGGTTGTTGCCTGTCCCTAGTTGCTCTTGAAAGGTGGTGGTGAGCTGCCTTATTGAACTACATGGTTGACTCATATTGCCCGTAGGGAGGGAATTCCAGAATATTGACCCAGCCACACTGAAGGAACAGCAGTAGATTTCCAAGACAGGATGGCGAGTGGCTCAGAGGGGAACATGCAGGTGGTGGTGATCCCAAGCAACTGCTGCCCTTGTCCTTCTAGATGGTAGTGGTCACAGGTTCGCAAGGTGTTATCGCAAAAACTAGCTCATATTTGCATGAGCTTTTTCCTTTCTTTGAGAGAAATTACATGCACCACAAAATGTTAAAGAAACAGGTAATATTGTAGGACATTTAGCAAGGAATTTAAACTACAGCTGGAGATTTTTTTAAAAAAATAGTCTGAAATGTCTAGTGTTAGGTTTTTGTCTCTGACATTTTGCTGTTGTTGATATCATTCTTCCTCACTCTTATGTTTGCTTCTGTATTTTTTTATCTTTGAAACTAAATAAGCCATAAGCATTTCTGAATGATTAAAATCACCTTGCCTTCAAAGAAAACCTTCAGAAAATCAGTGTTGTATGCAAACATTTGTTTTATCAGTGAGAGGAAAACAATCAAGATTCATTAAAATGTATCTTTCCTAAAGGTTGTATTTTTAAATTAAAATTACACATAGAACTCCAAGATTATCAGGGGTGAGAAGAAAAATGAAACAAATCTGACAAAAAACAACCAAGTGACAGTCAGCAATTGTTTAGATTAAGAGTGTTGTGCTGGAAAAGCAGGTCAGGCAGCATCCGAGGAGCAGGAATGTCAAAAGCTCTTCATCAGGAAGGGCTTCATTAGGAAGGGTTTCTGCCCATAACGTCGATTTTCCTGCTCCTTGGATGCTGCCTGACCTGCTGTGCTTTTTCCAGCGCCACGCTCTTGATTCTAATTCCCAGCATCTGCAATCCTCACTTTCGCCTAATTGTTTAGATTAGATTAGACTAGATTCCCTACAGTATGGAAATAGGCCCTTTGGCCCAACAAGTCGACACTGACCCTCCAAAGAGTAACCCATCCAGACCCTTTCCTCTCCCCTATATTTACCCCTGACTAACAACCCCTGTTGTTCCATGTTTTCAATGAAGGCACGTCCTTATCATTTAAACAAGCCCCCTAATCAGTAGTGGAAACATTTCATGGAATGTTAAGATATGCATTATTAAGAAAACTAATGTGAAGTCTCATTTTTAACAAACAATGAAGAATCAAAGGGTACAAAGCTAATTGAGGTTTTTGCAATAGAGTCAATATCTGAGAAGTCAGAAAGTCAGCAGATGCTGGGGAGGGAGATGAGTTACAATAGAATGTTTGAATTGCCATAACTAACAAAAATCATCCAATCGTGTGATTGATAAAGCAATGTTCATCTCCTCCAATGAAATGTTTAACTGAGATGTTCAATTAGCCATTCATCCAACTGCGATTGTTGACAGGAGAGCTCTGAGCCCGTCACTGCTGCACGTTCTGCTGACATAACAGAACTGACCTTCCCAGTGGAGCAAAGACTTTCAGATATTTTGAAGAGATAGTCTTGCTCCAGCTGTGATGATTGTTCAGTACCTGAGATTCTACATTTGAATGTCCCGTGTTCTTTCCTGATACTTCTTTCAAGCAGATGGAAAGTACCACAGGATCTCATTCAAAGAAGAGCTGGAGATTCTGACCAATGTTTAACCTTTCACCAGCAACACTGGAACAGATTATCTAATCACGTATCCCATCGCTATTTGTGGGATCTTGCTGTGCTCAGATTGACACATTGACCGTAAAATGCTTTATCCCATGAAATTATGTGTTGCTGCCTCCTACCAAGATCCCTTTCCTGATTCTCTGTCTGCTTTCCATTGTTGCTTGGTGTTATTTCATAGCTGCCTACACCCTCTGTCAGTATACACCTATTTGTCTGACATTTTGGAAAATAATAATAACAAGAACTAAAAAAGCCTGTAGTACAAACAGGACACATTAATTTGTCAATCTACAAAAGGTCATCTGTTATTCCTTTGAGCACTAGACATTCTTTTTTTCAAAGTCTCCATTCTTTCTTTGCAATTTCACAGCAAAATATACCTCTATTGTTTTGTGCATGAGTTTTACAATGTAATTTGGTGGATGTGAGGTAGATATTTTAAGGCAGATTCTTCAAACAGTGATACACAGACATTTGGATTACATTTGTCATATGATTTGATTTTGCAATTTCAATATTGCTACAAAGTAGCTAAGGCAACATTTTTGGAGATGTTTTGAAATATTCTAATTTCAACTCACTAAGAACTGATTCTCTGCCTCTTCATTTTGCTTTAAATTAATTTTAATTGCATCTAATAAATTGTCAGCTTAGTAAGATTGTACACTCTGACCCTTTGACAAATGTCTTGGGTTCAGTCTTGACCCTAGGGCCTGAACAGATAATCCAAAGCCAGCAGTTCAGTGTAACACAGAAGAAAAGCTACATTATTTACTAACAGAGTATATACCAAAGTAAACTGAATTTGTCTGTTTATAGATGATTCTACAGAACTGAGTAGCCACATATTTTCAAACCAGGAAGACATAAAGCAAGGAGGGGAACATCCATGTGTTGGTGTCTGCCACCCCAGCCACTCTCAGTGGAACAAGATCTCAAGCTTAGAAGGTACAGTCACAGAAGCAACTTACTGTAATACACAGGGTCCACTGTGCAACTACTACCCATCTGTAGTGAAGGTGTGATCACTAATGCTGGTGTGTGTGACATCAATTAAGAGGTCGCTTTATGCCTAAATGATGTGCTGAAAGGCGTACACTATACATTATTATCAATTTCTTGAAGATGGATTTTAAAATGGAAGCAAGTGGATTTTGGTCAGTTTTATGAAGTTTCCTTAAAGGTCAGAAAGTCACTCTGAAAGAGTGCATCATGCAAGGAAGGCATTAAAGATAGGATTAATTCATGATTTTATAATGAAGGCATCCCTAGGTTTCAGCAAGCATATTATGATTAAATTTTACCTTCATTTTGAGGGAGATTATATTTAGTTTTAGAACCATTATTTTAAAATCTTTTTTTAAAAAAAAAGAATTACCAGAATTATGACAGTATTAAAACAGAGCTGTCCAAAGTGAATTGGGAAATTAGATTAAAGGATAACAAGATAAAAATGTGGTAGTAAATTTCAGGATACATAATTAGATACATTTCAACAAGTAAGAAAAAAAATACAAAAAACATCCATGGCTAACAAAGACAAAGAGGATGTTGGTAATGGAGCCAGGTTAAGGTTCAAATCTTTTTAAAAAAACTCTCACACCACACACACTCCCCATGCCCATCATCCCCATCATCCCTTATACAGTATATGTCAACCAATGTCCTAAACCCACCCAGCAAAAGCCCTATCACTCCATTTCAATTGTTCCCCTGTATCCACTCCCATGATCCTTTATTCTCCTATATCAGTTTAGTGTCAACTCATGTCAATCCATGCCCCCTTTCTCCTAAAACCTACATGTCTGTTATTCAATACCCATGATGTATAGACCTCAGGACCCATGCAAAGATTAAATAAATATTGAAAGTAAAGATCTATAAAATTGAAGACAATGTATCAATTGTAGATTTCACTATATTGAAAAAATGCTGTCAATCATAAAAATGCATTTATTAGCTTTTCATTACTTCAACCACATAATCCCTTACAATAACAAATAATTAATTCACATTCACAATCCCTTATGACAATAAGAGTAGAATTTATAGACCCAAATTCAAAGAATATATTACCACTTGGAGCTCCTCGGATGCTGCCTGAACTGCTATGCTTTTCCAGCACCACTCTAATCTAGAACACTTGGAGATGTCATTCAAACTGTGAAGTGGCAGACAACTGACTGTGGTAATGGATGGTTGTGAATTTGGTCATGCAACTCTAATCCAGTAAATGCAGCCCTCAGATTTGTGCTAATAGAGTGAAATAGGATGCTAATATAGTGAAATAATGTTCTCTTTTAACACTTCAGCACTATTCTTCAAAAAGTAAAAAAAGCTGCAAATTTAAATGCCTTGATAGATCATTTTGATAGCTGCTTTTGAGAGTTTTCTTTATACTTCTGATGGATCCACTTGATAGTTGCTTGTGGCAGCTTTAGACTTTAGAAGAATGATTCAAATCTTAGAGAATACAGGCTCAAGCTCCTTAATTTCTTTTTATAGAATGGTCCACAAGGAATCGGTCTGGTGAATCTCTGCTGCTCTCACTGTATGGCAAGTACAACCTTCTTTGAGCAAGAGCACTAAGACCTGCACAGAATACTCTAGGTTTGATCTTAGCAATGTGTACATAACTGAAGCAAGACTTATTTGCTCCTGTACTCCAATCATCACGTGATAAAGTTGGGCATACTGTTTGTCTTCTGAACTCCACAAAACGCTTCTTGGGCTATTCAAATGACCAAATATAAACTCCTCATCTCGTGCTTCAGACACCAGATCACCAAAGTCACACAGGAGAGGACACAGCTATTGATTGAAATAGGCTGCTGTCTCCATTAAACATGACTGTGTGCATTACCTCTCACCTTATTGATACCTCTGTGAAAATGTTAGGTGCCATGTTCAGGAGTGAGAGTTGATTTCTTGGTTCATTCACCATTTTTTTTGCCATGATTTATGCCATGATGAAAAGGCCAAGTAGTATTATCACTGGACTATTAATTTAAAGACCCAGGTAAAGTTCTGGAAATTCCATCATGGCAGATGTTAGAATTTGAATTCAAATGCCATCTGGAATTATGAGTCTCATGATGATCCTTGCCAGTCGTTGGGGTAATCCCATCCACATCACTAATGTCCAATAGGGAAGGAAATCTGCCATCTTAACTGGTCTAGCCAACATGTGACTCCAGACCCAGAGGAATTCGTTGATTCTTAACTGCCCTCTGGGTCCCTTCAATAATGCCACGTCCTACGAATGAATAAAATAAAATTGCCCGAATGGGTGCAAGGGTCAACTCCCTTAGTTAATCCCCTTCATTGTTCTAAATGTCAGAATCAAATTAGTGCTCCCCTCCTTACCACCAGGAATTCTAACTCAAGGTCATTTGGTAAAGTTGATTTTTAAACTGTAGCTTTCTGGTGGGGAACTGGAAATTCCTTCCATATATTTCTAAAAGAGAAAATACACTTTTTCATAGAATTCCAACAGTGTGGAAGCGGTCCACTCAGCATGGCAATTCCACACTGACCCTCCAAAGAACATCCCACGCAGACCCATCACATCACAAGCAGATAACCCTGCCTTTCTCATGGCTTATCTATCTAGCCTGCACATCCCTGTTCACTATGGCCTATCCACATAACCTGCACATCATAGCATGGCCAATCTAAATAATGTACATATCACTGGACTGTGGGAAGAAACCAAAGCAGGCAAAACCCACAGACACGGGGAGAATGTGCAATCTCCATGCAGACAGTTTCCCAAGAATGGAATTGAACCAAGGTGCCTGATACTGAGAGCTAACAGCACTAACCACAGAGCCACTGTGCTGCTCCATTCTTTCTGAGTTGCTGATTCTTCCAAAAATCCAGCAGCGAACTTGCCAAACATATGAAAGTGAGAGGCAAGAAGAGATGAGCTGGTCATTCAAACCTACTGTGAATCTATGATAGCCACTAAATCAAAACTAAATATACTCCAAATGTGGCTGCACCAGAGTTTTGTATAGCTACAGCATGATCTCATGGTCCCAAAACTCAATCCCTCTACCAACCAACTGTGTGCCTTCTTAACAACCCTATCAACCTGGGTGGCAAATTTTAAGTATCTATGTAGCAGGACACCAAGATCTCTCTGCTCATCTACACGGCCAAGAATCTTACCATTAGCTCCGTACTCTGCATTCCTGTTACTCCTTCCAAAGTGAACTACCTCAAACTTTTCCACATTAAAGTCCATTTTCCACCTCTCAACCCAGCTCTGCAGCTTATCTATGTCTCTCTGTAACCTACAACATCCTTTGTCACTATCCACAACTTTACCAATCTTAGTGTCATCTGCAAATTTACTAACCCATCCTTCTATGCCCTCACCCAGGTCATTTATATAAATGACAAACAACAGTGGACCCAAAACAGATGCGTGCAGTACCTCACTTGTAACTGAACTCCAGGATGCATATTTCCCATCACCACCACCCTCTGTCGTCTTTCAGTTAGCCAATTTCTGATCCAAAACATTAAATTGCCCTCAATCTCATGCCTCTGTATTTTGTGCAACAGCCTATCGTGGGGAACCTTATCAAATGCCTTACTGAAATATACACCACATCAACCACTTTACCCTCATCCACCTGTTTGGTCACCTTTTCAAAGAACTCAATAAGGTTTGTGAGGGATGACCTACCCTTCACAAAACCAAGTTGACTATCCCTAATCAACTTATTCCTCTCTAGATGATAACAAATCCTATCTCTTATAACTATTTCCAACACTTTACCCATAATTGAAGTAAGGCTCACTGGTCTATAATTACCAGGGTTGTCTCTACTCCCCTTCTTGAACAAGGGAACAACATTTGCTATCATCCAGTCTTCTAGCACTATTCCTATAGACAATGACAACATAAAGATTAAAGCCGAAGGCTCAGCAATCTCCATCTGGCTTCCCACAGAATCCTAGGATAACTCCCATCTGGGACTTATCTATTTTTTACGCTTCCCAGAATTGCTGACATCTCCTCCTTATACACCTTAATCTCATCTAGTCTAGTAGCCTGTATTTCAGTATTCTCCTCGACCACATTTTTTTTTCCAGTGTGAATACTGACGAAAAATATTCATTTATCACATCCCCTATCTCCTCAGACTCCATACACAACTTCCCTCTACTATCCTTGATTGGCTCTAACCTTACTCTAGTCATTCTTTTATTCCTGATATACCAATAGAAAGCTTTAGGGTTTTCCTTGATCCTATCTGTCAATGATTTCCCATGTCCCCTCCTGGCTCTTAGCTCTTTCTTTAGGTCTTTCCTGGTTAACTTGTAGCTCTCAAGCACCCTAACTGAGCCTTCATGTCTCATCCTAACATAAACCTTCTTCTTCCTCTTGACAAGAGATTCAACTTCTTAAGTAAACCATAGGTCCCTTGCTCGACAACATCCTCCTTGCCTGAAAGGTACATACGCATCAAGGACTCACAGCAGCTGTTCCTGAAATAAGCTGCACATGTGAATTGTTCCCATTCCCTGCAGTTTCCTTCCCCATCCTATCCATTCTAAATCATGTCCATAATTGCCTTTCCCCAGCTATAAGTCTTGTCCTGGGGTTTACACATCTCCCTTTCCATCACTAAAGTAAACATAACCGAATTGTGGCCACTGTCACCAAAGTGCTCACCTACCTTAAAATCTAATGCTTGGCTGGGTTCATTACCCAGTACCAAATCTAATGTGACCTTGTGCCTTCATGGCCTATCCGCATACTGTGTCAGGAAACCCTCGTGCACACATTGGACAAAAGCTGACCCATCTAAAGTAGTTGAACTATTGTATTCCCAGTCAATATTTGGAAAGTTAAAGACCCCATAACAACTACCCTGTTACTCTCACTCCTATCCAGAATCATCTTTGCTATCCTTTCCTCTACATCTCTGGAACTATTCGGAGGCCTATAAATATTCCCAACAGGGTGACTTCTCTTTCCCTGTTTCTAATCTCAGCTAAAAACAATGACTGCAGATGCTGGAAACCAGAGTCTAGATTAGAATGGTGCTGGAAAAGCACAGCAGTTCAGTCAGCATCCAAGGAGCAGGAAAATCGACGTTTTGGGCAAAAGCCCTTCACCACCTTAAACCAACTTCTTGCCTGCCAGTGCCTTCTTGCAACTGTGAAACGACATTTCTGACTTCACTACTCTCATCCTCCTGTATACTTGAAGTACAATTTAGGTTCCCATCCCTCTGCTGAATGAGTTTAAACTCACCCAAAGAACATTAGCAAACTCCAACTCCCACCGCCCCCCCCCCCCCCCCCCCCCCCACCCCCCAGAATATTGGAACCCCTCTGGTTCAGATGAAGACCATCCTGTTTGTAGAAATCCCACCTAGCCCAGAAAGAGCCCCAATTATTCGGGAATCCAAAACCCTCCCACCTGCACCATCCCTGTAGCCACATGTTTAACTCATCTCTCTCCCTATCTCTTGCCTCACTCACACGTGGTACAGGCAACAAACCAAAGGTAACAGTTTTGTTTGTTCTAGCTCTAAGGTCCATCTTACCTCCCTGAATTTCTGCTTTGAATCCCCATCTCTATTCCTACCACTGTTGATGCCTATGTGGACCACAACTTGGGCTGCTCCCCCTAACCCCTCAAAGATCCCGAAAACATAAACAGACTCATCACAAACTCTGGCACCTGGGAGGCAAGAAACCAACCGTGAGTCTGTCTCATTCCCACAGAACCTCATATCTGTCTCTCTAACTATGGAGTACCCAATGAGTGCTGCTCTGCTCCTCGTTCTCCTTCCCTTCTGAGCAACAGAAAGAGACTCTGCACTAGAGACCTGCTCCCCATTGCTTACCCCTGGTAAGTCGTCCCCCCAACAGTATCCAAAGCAGTATTTTTGTTATTGAGGGGAACAGCCACAGGGGATTCCTGCACTGCCTGCCGGTTCCCTTTCCATCCCTTGATGGTAACCCATCTACCTTCATCTTTTACCTGAGGTGTGACTACCTCCCTGTGACTCCTCTCAATAACCCCCTCAGCCTTCTGAATGATCTGAAGTTCCTCCAGCTCCAGCTCCAGTTCCCTAATGCTGTTTTCGAGGAGCTGGAGTTGGGTGCACTTCCCACAGATGCAATCAACAGGGACACTAGTGGTGACTCTTACCTCCCACATTCTGCAGGAGGAACATTCAACTGCCCTAACCTCCATTCCCACTATTGTAAATTCCCAACGAGACTACTGAAAACTAAAAAATAAAGAAACCAGTCGCCTTACCAATTGGTGCACAGAACCTTTTTTTTGGTGAAAGGAGGAGGATGGGTGGGAGACACTACCTGAGTAATGTTTTGGGTAAAGCCACCCCCCAAATATAGAGCCTCACTTACCCAGCAATCCCATGTCCACTCCTGCTCAGCATGTGCTCTGTCTATACACGAGGTAAACCTTTATATCCTTTAAAATTTACCTTCCCATTGGACCTCTGGTCCTAGCTGTAGCTCCTCCCACTCCAACTGCCACCAGAAAAAAATGAAGAACGCTGAACTCCTGAAGTAAGCTTTTTATAACTTTTAAAGTTCACCTTCCTGTCAACGTATAGACCTCAGGATCCATGCAGACATTAAATAAAATATTGAAAATAAAGATTGATAAGGTTGAAGGTGAAATGTCTATTGCAGACTTTACTGCATTGAAATGTATGTCTCTGACTTTCCAGGTTTGGTCATTACCTTAGCATTCAAACAAGATGGAAACATTAGCAGATTTTTTGAGTGTTGTTTTATTATCATATACAATAGTTGGATCGTTAACTGTGAATAGGATCAATAAAGGTTAATCATTTGCTTTTTTCGATCCTGCATCCAAATGTTGGAAACTGTGTGTTGTTAATTATTCATTTATTTGGTGAATTATTCCAGCTGAACAAATCAAACCAAATCTTGCCCCAGTTTCAATGCCCTAACTGGAATGGCTATGGGATGGAAGAGGGTATTGGATGATTATTCAGACAATGATGGTGTGCAGGGAAGTGGCAGATGATTAGCACAAGACAGTAGAATGAGAACAGATAATGGGGCTGCTAGAGGCTTCTCCTGAGCTGTAAAAATTCTGTTAGTGACAAAAAACTGCAGATGCTGGAATCCAAAGTAGACAAATAGGAGGTTAAAGGAACACAGTAAGGCAGGCCACATCAGGAGGTGGAGAAGTCAACATTTTAAGTCTAGCCCCTTCATCAGGAATGGGGAGGGGGAAGGAAGCTGAGAAATAAATAGAGGGAGGGGGTTAGGCTGGGGAAAAGGTTAGTGGGATGGTGAGAGATGGATGCAGGTAGGGATTACTGTGATAGGTCAGTGGGAAGGGTGGAGTGGATAGATGGGAAGGAAGATGGATAGATAAGGTCAGGTCAAGGAGGTGGAGAGGAGAGTAAGAGTTGGACATGGGATGAGGCTGGGGGTGGGCAGGTAGTGAAGCTAATGAGTACTATGTTGAGGCCTGGTTGGTCGATGGGAGAGATGAATCAGGGTTGGTAGTTGGAAGGAAGGATTGAGAGGTGGAATAAAAGGGAGGAGGTGGGGCTGGAAAGGGAGCCGGGGGCATGGGTAGAAAGGTTATTTGAAATTTGAGAACTCAACAACATCCTCTGGGCTGTAGGCTGCCCTGGAGGAAGATGGGATGTTGTATCTCAAATTTGTAGCCTGACTCACTGTGGCAATGGAGGAGGCCGAGGATGGATGTGTCAGAGGGAGGTCGGAAAAGGGAATTGAAATAGGTGGTGACCGGAGTTCAGGCTGACTGTTAAGGGCCTGGCAATGATGCTTGGGGAAATGGTCACCTCAGTAATGTTTGGTCTCACCGACTTAGAGAAGACTATTGGGAGCATCGGATACAGTAGACTAGGTTGGAGGAGATTCAGGCGAGCTCTGTCTCACCTGGAAGGATTGTTGGGGTCTTGGATGAAAGTGAGAGGGGTGGTACATGGGAAGGTGTAACATCTTTTTTGGTTACAGAGGAAGGTACTTTATTCATTAATGATCTAGACGAAGGAACTGAGGGTAGTCCAGCTAAGTTTGCAGACAGTACAAAGATAGGTAGAGGGACAGGTAATATTGAGGAGGCAGAGAGGCTGCAGAAAGATTGGGAGAGTGGGCAAAGAAGTGGCAGATGGAGTACAACGTGAGAATGCGTGAGGTCATGCACTCTGGTTGGAAGAACAGAGACATGGACTATTTTCTAAATAGGGAGAAAATTCAGAAGTCTGAAGTGCAAAAAGATTTGGGAGTTCCAGTCCAGGATTCTCTCAAAAATAAATTTGCAGGTTGAGTCAGTAGTTAGGAAGGCAAATGCAATGTTGGCATTTATTTTGAGAGGACTTGAATATAAAAGCAGAAATGTGCTTCTGAGGTTCTATAAGGCTCTGGTCAGACCACATTTAGAGTTAATACAGAGTGCGCAGTTTTGGGCGCCATATTTCAGGAAGGTTGTACTGACACCCTGGAGTGTGTATAGAAGAGGTTCACGAGAATGGTCCCAGGAATGAAACACAAGAGGAACATTTGAGGATTCTAGGACAATACTCAATGGAGTTTAGAAGGATGAGGGGGGATCTCATTGAAACTTACAGAATACTGAACAGCCTGGACAGGGTGGATGTTGGGAAGATGTTTCCATTGGTAGGAGAGACGAAGATCCGAAGACAACAGCCTTAGAGTAAAGGGAAGACCTTTTAGAATGGAGATTAGGAGAAATCTCTTCAGCCAGAAAGTGGTGAATCAATGGAATTCACTGCCACTGAAGTACATTTAAAATGGATATATCATAGGTTCTTGAGTGTCAAAGGGATCAAGGGTTATGGGAAAAAAGCGGGAGAATGGGATCTACAAATTTATCAGCCATGATTGAATGGCAGAACAGACTCCATGGTGTGAATGGCCTAATTTCTGCTCCTATGTCTTATGGTCTTATGATAGCAGGAATGTTGGAGGATTTGGTGGGGAGTATGACATGACCAGAGGAACAGTCCTTTTGGAAGGCAGAGGGGTGGGGAGTGGAAGATGTTCCGGGTGATAGGGTCTAATTGGAGTTGGTGGAAGTGTCTAAGGATGATACATTGGATGTGGTGGCTGGTGGGGTGAAAAGTGAGGACAAAGGGGACCCCATCTTTGTTACGTTGGGGGGAGGTAGTTTAGAACAGTGCAGCGGTGAATGGAAGAGGTGCAGTGGAGGGTTGTCTGGATGTCAGGGGCTGGAAAGAACGTTTTGGAAATGGGAGGACATCTAGAATGCCTGGGAGTGGAATGTCTCCTTGTCAGAGCAGATGTGACAGAGACTGTGGAATTGGGAAAACGGGATGGAGTTTTTGCAGGAGAGAGGATGGGAGGAGGCATAGTCCAGGTAGTTATGGGAATCTGTGGGTTTATAGTAAATATTGGTCCATAGGCTGTTGCCGGAGATGGAAATGGAGAGGTCAAGAAAAGGGAGGGAGATGTCCAAGATGGATCAAGTGAATTTAGGGGCAGGATGAAAATTGTTCGGGAAGTCGGTGAACTGCTCCAGTTCAGCCTGGGTGCAGGATGCAGCACCAGTACAGTCATCAATGTAACACTGGAAGAGTAAGGGAACAGTACCTGTGTATATGCTGAAAAGCACTGGGGCAGGAGAACTGGAGGTTTCCAAGGAGATGGACGCTATGGTTTGTGTCCCGAATGTAAGTGGGAATGCCTGGATCAAGGGGGAGAGAATGGAGTCGGGTTAGGAGGAAATTAGTTCAATGGGTAGGAGCATGCGGAGAGGAAGGGGTGACTGGGACAGTTGGGCTTGTGGATCTTAGGGAGCAGGTAGAACCGGCCTGTGAGGGGCTGGGGGCCTATGATGTTGGAGGTGGTGGAGGGGAAGTTACTGGATGCGAAGAGGTCATGGACTGTGTGCCTGATAGTGGCCTGAAGAACCATGGTGGAGTCGTGGTCAAGGGAGAGGTAGGACATCGTGTTGGAGGGCTGGTGTTTGGCCTCTGTAACATGGAGGTCCATTCTCCAGACTATCACCGCCCCACCTTTGTCAGTAGGTTTGACGGTGAAGCGGGGATTAGTGCAGAGAGATTAGAGCACTGCATGTTTGGAGGGGTGAGATTGGAGTGGGTGAGGGGGGTGTGGAGAAATCGAGGCTGTTGATGTCGCGTCAGCCAGAGGGTTGGGGTAGCATGAAAGACATACACACCCCATCTTGAGGAATGAAAAAAGGAAAAAGGGTAGAACAGAGGTTAGGAATAGGATAGATAATAGGGAAGGTAACAAGAGGGGAGTGTGGTCTAAAGAAGAGGTAGAGAGGTTGCAACAACTAGAAATAGAGTTTGTTGGCTGTAGAAATATTAATAAAATTATTGCAGAGAAAATCGGTTCTAAAACCGTGAAACAAATCTCTGATAAAAGACGATTATTAAATCAGAAGAATAAAACTAGTGAGAAGGATTTAGATTAAGAAGTGTTTCTTAATGTTAGTGATAATGATGAAATGGATAATAATGACCTGATGTCAAATAGGATGTTGGAGGAGGAAAATGGGAGTGAACAAAAGGGTCAGGAGAATACTAACGTTATGGAATATCCAGGTTATAGTGATGGGTCAATAGCAGAATTGATGAGAATAATTGAAGAAGACTTGGATAAGAATAAAATGAGTAGTAAGGAACATGAGAAAATTATGGGTATGATATTGGATAAATTAGGAAAGAAGAAAGAGGAAGGTACAAGTAACAAGACAACTCAAAGTAAACGAGTAAGTTTTAAGCAAAGGGATAGTGGACGAAGGAAGACTAAGAATGAGAATAATGCGAAGAAAAGGTATAGCAGAAAGAAAGGAGAATTTAAAGAAATACAAGTCCTTTAGAAAACAAGAGACAATATTTAGCAAGAACCCTAATGGGGGCCCCAGTTAAGAGCGAATGTCCCCTGAGTAAGGAAGAATTAGAAGAGTATTTTAAAAAGAGATTAACAAATTTAAATGAAAAGAATAATTTAAGAGGTTTTGTTAAATATAAAAGTCAAGGAGAGGGATCCTTAGTTGGTGCCCTGACCGGTCCTGTAACGGTGGAAGACGTTGATCGTGCCGTAAAGGCGATGGATGTGAAAACCGCTGCAGGACCGGATAGGGTAACGCTGAGGGATATAATTAAAGTGTTTAATAAGGATAATTTACTACTGCCGAGACTATACACCATTTGGATTAAAACTGGTAAAATTCCAGATCAATTAAAAATTAGTAGAACGGTTCTGATCCCTAAAGTGAGCAATGAAGAAGAATTAAAAGATATAAATAATTGGAGGCCGATTACAATAGGTCCAATTTTGCTCAGGACTTTTACTAAAATCATGGCGAATAGGTTAAGTAAAGTCGTAAATCTTAATAAAAGGCAAAAAGGTTTTATGACCGGTGTTGCAGGATGTGAAGAGAATCTAAAAATCCTGGATAACATTATGAACGGGGCTAAAAAGAATAAAAGGAATCTAGCAGTAGTCTTTATAGACTTAGCTAAAGCCTTTGACACAGTAGGTCATAAACTAATTATTACAGCATTGAAGAGAATCCAGCTCCCGTCAATATTTATCAAATTAATTACAAATCTATATGAGAATAACTTTACTCAGGTGGAAGGTTTTAAGTGCAAAACCGGAAACATTCAGATTTTACGAGGAGTAAAGCAAGGTGACGCATTGTCACCGATTTTGTTTAATATTGTAATGGACCCGTTAATTAGCACTATCGAGGAAAAGCAAAAGGGAATATTCCTAGGGATAGATGGGAATAGTTGTCACTGCACACGTTAGCGTTCGCAGATGACATAGCTCTAATTAGCCAATCATATGAGGGGATGGTGTATAATTTAAAAGTGGTCGAGAGGTTTTGTAATAATACGGGGATGGAAGTTAATATTAAGAAAACTAAAGGATTTTACATTACTTATAGGAATAAGACATTTATATTCAACGATAAAGTAAATTGGAAATTGAATGAAGGGAATATACAATTTATAAAACCGGGAACCACAGATAAATGTTTGGGGGCTAAAATAGATCCGTGGTTAGGAATTAGTAATCTTGACTGGGAAAACCAATTGGATGTATGGATAGGGAATTTAAAAAGATCCCTATTAAAACCGGTGCAAAAAATAGAACTTTTAAAAACATATCTTATTCCTAGGCTACATTATTATTTAGTTTTATCAGAGGTTTCTTTTAATTATCTGAACAAATTAGATAATATTATTAAAAGCGCGGTGAAGGAGATTTTACACCTTCCGCAATCCATCACGGATGGAGTGCTTTATGCAAAATCCCGTGATGGTGGCCTGGCGTCAAATCGTTTGTCAACCTTCATTCCGATCTCGATTATGCGGAAATATGGAACGCTACAGAAATCCGAAGATGAGGTATTGCATGCCTCTTTTCGGTTTGAAGGTAATAGCGTGGCAGAGAAAATGTATAAACTGAGTAAAGTAAAGGTTATGGAAAACATCTGGAATCCAACTATTAATCGAGGATCTGATGAAGTGGATACTATCATTGAAAATAGTGAAGACAGGATGGAGGAATTTGCTAATATCAACTATGCAAATTGGAGATTAATAGAGATACAGAGATGGATGGCCCTCCCTTGTCAAGGGGCAGGTATCCATTACTATAAAAATGATAGTATATCCAACAATTGATTGACAAAGATACAATTTATGAAGATGTCCAAAGTTATTAATTTTATCTTGTTATGAACGAATCTATTTCCAACGCGGGCGTCATTGTCATATGGCAGGCCATTCAATGTTAAAAATTGCAGAAGATGTAATGATGTCTCGGAAACAGTCGCACATATTTCTGGATGGTGTCCATATGTGAAGAATATGAGAGTCAAGAGACACAATAGGATAGTAGAGGAGTTAGTTAACTTTGTTAAGAAAAACGGGTGGACTATATATGTGGAGCCACGAATTAAAGATGCGTCTGGGAAACTCTAGATACCAGACCTAATCTTGAAGAAGGAACAGCAGATCGTGGTGGTAGATGTGACTATAAGATCAGATCTTCAAATAAATTCTCTCGAATCGGCTTGGGAGGAAAAGATAAAGAAATATAAACACTTGGATAAAGAGATAATGGACCTCACTGGTAGAGGAAAAATATCTTTTTATGGGTTTGTGATGGGAGCCAGAGGGAAGTGGTATGAGAAGAATTTGGAATTGATGACAGCCCTCGGGATTGCAAGATTTAAATCATTTGCACGGAACATCACAAGCCTAACTTTATCTTTGACCCTCGAGCTTTTATGGATTTTTATGTACTCGTAATAGCTCCGATCGACGTATTTTTCCTTTTAAATAGTATTGTTTTAAATTTTCTTTTATTTGTTTTAATAATTTTAGTAGTATTTTAAATAGTTTTAAATAGTTTGATTTTAAATTAGATTTAAATTTTAAAATTTTATTAATAAAGTTGTATTGTTTTAGATCACGTAGGTTAATTGGTGGTGGGTAATGTTAGGTGTTAATAATTAAAGAGCACGCTACACGCAACAGGGAATGAGTGGTAACTTTGTCTATCGGTTGATAACTTCAGCTCATTCCGCGCCTCGCTGAAATTCTGCTCCATAATGTCATTTTAATTTTTATTATTTTCTTTTACCGTCCCCTTTTAGATCTTCTGGCTGTGGTTTCGTTGGATAGGGGTATTTTACTCGTCGACGAGCGACATTAAAATCTCGAAATGGACACAATCCATCGCGTATGGTGAGTGCATCAAATAGCCAAATGCCTCGTCATCTAATTAGTGACGCACATGAATGGATGAACGAGATTCCCACTGTCCCTACCTACTATCTAGCGAAACCACAGCCAAGGGAATGGGCTTGGCAGAATTAGCGGGGAAAGAAGAATAAGGAGATCTAGGGTAGGTAAGAGGCCAGGAGAGGGTGTCCAAGAGGAAGAGAAAGGTTGGAGATGGGACAATGGGACAATGAGTCCCTGGAGGGTAGTTGGGAGTCTTTCAAAGAAGAAGGCCCAGCGTTGGCGAATGAAGTTTTCCACATTGTGGCGGGCACAAAACTCATTGAGGTAGGGGTGGAGGGGCATGAACATGAGCCCTTTACTGTGGTCAGACAGTTCAGTCTCAGAGGGTTTGGGGTCGGGGCGTTATGAATATGCAGAAAGGCACAGGGGTGGGGTTTTGGCAGGGTCTCAGTGAGCTTAAAGAAGGGAGGGGGGAGGGGGACAGTTAGTCATAGATGAGGGTTGGGCACAGTGTGGTGGGGGAGTAGTTGTGGGAGGGAACGGAGAGTGGAAGGGTGGTGAGCTGGGGGTTGAATGGAGGATTGGATGTGGGGAGGGATGTGGGGGAGATGATATAGAGAGGAGGGAGGAGAGGTGGAGGGGTAGGGGATATTGAGGGGTGGACAGGTAAGGAGGGAGAGGAGTGCTGACTAGCTGCAGGTGGGCGGTAGGACAGTAGGAGTGACCCTGAGGATCAGAGTCCGTACGTTGATTGGAGAATGGGCGGAGTCTGGAGTGGAGGTGGAAGTTGCCAGGAGGTTGAGGCAGGTCCCAGTCCTTTGTCAGCGGAATCCAGGGCAGCGTTTGAGGAGTCATCCAGAGTGGAGAAGGAGATTGAAGATGAGTTCTTGTGGGTCCCAATTAAGGTTTGTGGAGCCTGGACTGGAACTGGAAGTTGTGTCTGAAGCAGAAGTGGCGTTAAACTGGGGAGGCCCGGTGCTGAATGAGGTCTGCATGTGCGTAATGTCAGCTGTGGGGTGGGGAGGCCTGAGGGTGGCTGGGTGCAGACCCTGAATGATGAGCGAGTTTCCCAACTTAAGGCGAGTCAAAGAGAGTCTTGCAAACTTTTGATCTTTAATGTCCGAAGCAGGAAATGAAGCAGGAAAACCATTTGTTGAGCATGCGGATTCTGCATTGAGTGTAGAAGAATAGAGGTCCTCCACAAGTTTGGGAAAGTGAGGCCTTGAGCAGGGAGAGGGATGAGGAGAGGGAATAGAGGTGCCTCTGCATTGCAGAGAGGATAGAGCAGAGAATCCAGAGAGAGAATTGTGTGTGGAGGCATTTAGGCATTGTAAATATGGAGCATCAAAGGTGAGTCCAAATGTTGAGGGTTTAAAATGTACCCATGGGCCTTGAGGGATGAGATGGTTGCGAAGACAGCAGTTGAGGAAGGTCTCGGGGCTGTAGGAGTGGGTTTGTTTCACGGTGTGTTCGAAGAACTAACGGGCTGAAGAAGTCACAGCAATGTGGCAGTGAAAAAGGGACTCACCGAGCTCATGTCTGAGGGAGGCAGAGAACTTCTGCAAAGTGGGCATTCTTTGAAGAAACTTCCCAGTGGTATCAACATAGAGACAAAAAGTTGCAGTGACTAGAATCTAAAATAGACAAACAGGAGGCTGGATGAGCACAGCAAGTCAGGCAGCATCAGGAGGTGGAGAAGTCGGTGTTTCACGTCTCGATCCTTCATCAGAAATGGGAGAGGGAAGGGAGCTGAGAAATAGATTGAGGGAGACGGTTGAGTGGATAGTGATAGGTGGATGCAGGTAGGGGTTACTGTGAAGGTCAGTGGGAAGGAAGATGGACAGGTAAGGTCAGGTCATAGAGGTGGAGAGGAGAGTAAGGGCTGGACTTAGAACATAGAACAGTACAGCATAGTACCTTGATGTTGTCCTGACCTTTTAAACTATTCTAATGGTCAAATTAACCTACATACCCTTCAATTTACTCTCATCCATGTGTCTATCCAAGAGTTGCTTAAATATTCCTATGTATCTGACATGGGATGAAGTTGGGGGTGGGGAGATAGTGAAGCTAGCGAGGACAATGTTGGGGCCTGGTTGGTCGATGGGAAGGACAAGTCTGGTTGGTAGCTGGAAGGAAGGGTTAAAAGGTGGAATGGAAGGGTGGAGGAGGGGCTAGAGAGAGAGCCGGGGGATGGGTGGAAGTTCTGTAATGTGGTCTTCTATAAAATGTCCAACATTCTTTGACTACAGTCTGTGGAAATCACTTTAACAACTACCTATAGCTTCTCAGTTATGTCTCTGATTTACTTGATGAAACACACACAGGAATGGGTCAATTCAACTGAAAGGGGAAGCTTCATTGGGCCGATGGTATGAAGCCATACTCAAACTTTACATGTTGTTCAGAGAATAAAACACAAATAAGTAATCCAGCATTAGATACAGATCATTGAAATTCACTAGGAACATAAGCGCTCTCTAAGAGCTAAAGGCAAATTGTGTTGCGCTTATGTTCCTAGTACGGACTCTGATCCTCAGGGTCACTCCTACTGGCCTACCGCCCACCTGCAGCTAGTCAGCACACCTCTCCCTCCTTACCTGTCCACCCCTCAATATCCCCTACCCCTCCACCTCTCCTCCCTCCTCTCTATATCATCTCCCCCACATCCCTCCCCACATCCAATCCTCCATTCAACCCCCAGCTCACCACCCTTCCACTCTCCGTTCCCTCCCACAACTACTCCCCCACCACACTGTGCCCAACCCTCATCTATGACTAACTGTCCCCCTCCCCCCCCCCTTCTTTAAGCTCACTGAGACCCTGCCAAAACCCCACCCCTGAGCCTTTCTGCATATTCACAATGCCCCGACCCCGAACCCTCTGAGGCTGAACTGTCTGACCACAGTAAAGGGCTCATGTTCATGCCCCTCCATCCCTACCTCAATGAGTTTTGTGCCCGCCACAATGTGGAAAACTTCATTTGCCAACGTTGGGCCTTCTTCTTTGAAAGACTCCCAACTGCCCTCCCAACTACTCATTGTCCCATTGTCCCATCTCCAACCTTTCTCTTCGTCTTGGACACCCTCTCCTGGCCTCTTACCTACCCTAGATCTCCTTACTCTTCTTTCCCCGCTAATTCTGCCAAGCCCATTCCCTTGGCTGTGGTTTCGCTAGATAGTAGGTAGGGACAGTGGGAATCTCGTTCATCCATTCATGTGCATCACTAACTAGATGACGAGGCATTTGGCTATTTGATGCACTCACCATACGCGATGGATTGTGTCCATTTCGAGATTTTAATGTCGCTCGTCGACGAGTATTTCCTAATAAATAATGTACCATCTCAAATGTGAAAAGGAGCGTTTTCTGAGTTGGGTGGAGCATTCAGTCTGAACACCACGGAATATAAATCTCATATCTTGAGCAACAATCTCACTTGCAAGATGGCAGCAGAGTAGCGGGGCTCCATCCAGGCTCTATGCGAGGGCTTATCTGCTCCCGTTTGCTTTACTTCTTTACTTTTCTTTTACTTCTGCTCTTTGCCTTCATTTTTTTTCCTTTTGTTTTCTTTTCTTGGCAGGTTGGTTGGCAGCATTGGCTCAGCAGTGAGAGTGGACCAAATGCAGATTGGCAGATCTGGCTTCTTCTGGTAATTGGAGGAGCGGCAGCAAAGCTACTCCAGCTGTTGGGCGCAGGGAATGGCAGCACCAGCACATTGGACACTTCAAGATAGCGGCATCTGCAGCTGAAACAGGACTCTTGGCGCTGCGGTGGCCTGACCTGGCGACAGAGTTGAGGATTCCTGGCTGCATTGGACTCAGATGGGGACTCCTGGCATTGGCAAGGCAGTAGTGGAAGCATGTTATGCGCAGAGGTGGGTTGCCATAGGCCTGGTGCGGGGACACCTGAATATTGGCAAGGCGGCAGCAGTGGCAGAGCAATGGACTCTTCATTGTGGTGTGAATGTGGGTTCAGTGGCATCAGCGAGCTGAGCTCAGTGTGAGGAGATGACGCCTAAACTGCTGCGACACATACGTTGGTGAGTCCTGTGTAGGTTGTGACGAGGCAATGGCGATGTCTCTTTCAGTTTCTGCAGGCTAGTTACTGGCCTGGACTGGGTTGGAAAGACTGTTATTCTGAATTTTTTATTTATTTTTCAAATTTGTTCCGATGAAATGCAATGCTGGACTTGTTATTTTCTTACTTTCCTAACTTTTTTTCCCCTATGATTTTGATCTTGTAAATCTGTACCTTTGTACCTAAGGTGGCAATATAATGTAACTTGTAAACCTTTCAACGTACTCACCTGAGGACATGTGACAATAAAGCCAATTCAGTTTAATTCAATTCTCAGCATTCACATCTCCCTTCAGTAGTTTCCAAGCTCCTCATTGCTACACCCTGTGTTTTTCCATATTTTGATCTTCTCCCCAAAATTAAAATAAGTGATATAATCTTGTATTTAGTTGCAATTCAAGTTATAACATTAGAAACTAGGAACCATTCAGCCCATCGAGCCTACTCTACCACTCAATATGATCATGACTGATTCCTTATCCCAATATTATATTCCTGCTTTCTCTTCATACCCCTTGATGCCTTTAGAATATAAAGCAAAAAAAAAAGTTCTTGAGTATGTTTAGTGACTTGGCCTTCACAGTTTCCTCTGGTTTCCTCCCACAATCAAAAGATGTGCAGGTTAAGTGAGTTCGCCATGCTAAATTGCCCATCGTGTTCGGGGATGTGTAGGTTAGTTGCATTAGTCAGGGGTAAATGTAGGATAAGGTAGTGGGTAGTGGTCTGGGTGGGTTTCTCTTTGGAGGGTCAGCGTGGACTTGTTGGGCCGAAGGGCCTGTTTCCACATTATAGGGACTCTATAAAATAAAAGAGAATAAAAGAATATGAGCCATGTGCAGGCAATTGGGATTAGTTTGGAGTGGTGTCATGGTTGGCACAGACATGGTGGGTCGAAGAGCCTGCTCCTGGGCTATTTTGTTCTCTGATCTTCCCCTAAATTCATTCTTTCTTTACAGTTTATAATAGTTCAGAAGCTGTAGTAATATTTAGCTTCATGGGTTGTAACCTCAGAATCAGCATCAAAGTTATCTCTGTGTTGGCATCATGGTTAGAGTTTTTAGCAATGTTCATGGTACTACCTAACTGGAAA
Organism: Chiloscyllium punctatum; assembly: GCF_047496795.1. Lineage (NCBI taxonomy): Eukaryota > Metazoa > Chordata > Chondrichthyes > Orectolobiformes > Hemiscylliidae > Chiloscyllium > Chiloscyllium punctatum. The sequence continues at coordinate 25,190,927 of NC_092778.1, read as the reverse complement.
CTGAATTCCATCCAAACTATGACACTGAATCGGACCTTGCAATCCAGCTGGAGATTAGCGTAATGACAATACGAATCATAGAATCCCTGCAGTTTTGAAACAGACCATTTGGCCCAACAACTCCACACCCACCCTCTGGAGAGTAATCCACACAGACCCATTCCCCTACCCTATTGCTCTACATTTACCCTGACTAATCACCTAACCTGCACATTCCAGTGGACAATTTGGCATGTCCAATTCACCTAACCTGCACATCTTTGGATTGTGGGAGGAAACCAGAGCACCCAGAGGAAATCAACGCAGTCGGTCGCCAAGGCTGGAATTGAACCCGGGTCCCTGATGCTGTGAAGCAGCAGAGCTAACCACTGAGCCACTGTGCCACCCGTGATCTGAGCAGCCTAGGCCAATATTCTGGGGATGTACACTTCAATTGCACAATGGCAATTGGGGAAATCTTTGTGCAGAGGATACACTGACATCCAGGATTGGGGACCCAGCAATTCAGCACATCAGCAAGGAAGGAGGCAGCAAGAGGATACACTGAGGCCAGGGACTAGTTAAAGACCGGTAAAGTGTGTGGTGTGGTGGTTGAACAGTCACACGGTTGAGATAATAAGTATTGTATGTGTCTGCCATATGTGTGTGGAGGGTGTGATTGTGTGTTTGTTGTGCCAGGACCTTGCCAGTGAGAGGTAACTGGATTACCAATGCTTGTCCTGGTGCATGGTCAACCTTCAAAAATGGTTCCACCACAAGCGATGCCAGTGTTTTGGCAGATATCTGCTGAGTGGCGCTTTGAAATGGCATATGGTAAGATGGGGCCAAAATCAGAGATGAGAGACACAATACGGGGAGGGTAGATAATTAATGTGGCTAGTTTGGTCAGATGACTGAGAAAATTCACTGGCCCTCAGAGTGAAAAGCCATCCAAACACTTTGAAATGACTTGACTTAACCAAACAAACAAAAGCTTCAGCACCTGGTGTCCAACAGTCTGACAGCCGAAACAGTTTTTTTATGTACCTGCTGATTAGTGGTCAAGATGCATGCTCTCCATCCAATTAAGAATGGCAGGCAGCCAATAAGAAACTGTCCAGCACTTATGTGTTGGCGACTCCATAGTCAGAGGAGAGAGCTGCTGAAGTATGTGGGAGAAATTGCGGCTGTCTCAAGATGGAAGACTTTACAAATGGTTACAATTGAACCTAGCCACAGCTGCCAGAATGATATTATAGAGGGAGAGCTACAGGGCACAGCTTAGTATATTGGTTGAGCACGGTGTTGGGGCTTGTTCTGGAACTCTGGTCTCCCCAACTCTGGGTCCAAGAAACTATCTGACGTTGGCCTTAAGTAGCCCTTTATTTGCCTCAATGGGCTAGTCTACTTGCCCAGAATAAAATGGAAGGAAAGAACCCAGCATGCCTCTCTGTCTGTTCATTAATTTTCACATCCTCCTTCTTCTGATGGGAATCTAGAATTCTATCAACGGTCTCACTACATCGACCTGATCTACATCAAACGTGTGGCTATTTGTTCCTTTGTTCAAACTCAACTTCCTGTAACTTGAAACTGAGACTCGAAAAGAGCTGGGGAAATTCTGCATCTTCCATGTTAACAAAATACAAAAGAGTTGTACAGTGTTGCTGCTCTCCTGCACCATCCAAATATAGAAAATAATGGCAGAAAAGTAAAGAAATAAAGAAAGTGTCCAACTTGAACAGTCCGTCTTGTTAAGTGCTCTGCTGTGAGACACAGGCCTGGCGACCAGGCACGAGTCCCCTTCGCCATGCTATCACTGGATCGAATGTCGCCCACTCCTTGGCAACATCTCTCCTCCACTGACGAAACTGCTGCCAGCTTGGTTATGACAAATCCGGAAAAAACACTCAGCAGAAATAAAGGAAACAAAGCTGAAAGGAATGAGGAAACATCAGATGAGGTGTTAAAGTGCAAACTGATTGTAAAATTAGATGATCAATGATGTTGAGCATATTTTAAAAAGAATCCCATTGTGTGTGTATGCCTTTAGTTGTTTTGGGGGAAAGCGTTAGTGTACGAAATAAATTTTAAAATGATCCTGGCCTTTGTCCTGTGCCAGGGGCACATGGAGCATTTCAGACCATGCAGAATCTGTTGAAACACTTTCAGATCGATGGTAATTCAAAAGGTTAGGAATGAGTATGAAACTCATCAACCACAAGTTAGTGGAAGCTTGGAAAAGGAATGAGTTATATCTATGGACTGGACTGTCGCTATAAAAGGACCTTTCAGCACTTTCTATTAACACTCGATATAGTCTTTAATCTGTCTGTCAGTTTTACTATCATTAGTCAGTCTTCTATACATAAAACTGCTCAGCAAAGTTTGACTGGTCTGGTGTAGAATGCAGAGAGAAAGCGAGCTTTTCTACTGGTAAAAAATGAAGTGGTGCAGCCAAACATCAAGGATGTAAAAAAAAATGAAAGAAGAGAAGGATCCTTAGAATTCTTAGAAGAGTATAAAGGCAGTAGGAGTATACTTAAGAGGGAAATCAAGAGGACAAAAAGGGGACATGAGATTGCTTTGGCAAATAAGGTTAAGGAGAATCTAAAGGGTTTTTACAAATACATTAAGGACAAAAGGATAACTAGGGAGAGAATAGGACCCTCAAAGATCAGCAAGGCAGCCTTTGTGTGGAGCCGCAGGAGATGGGCAGATACTAAACAAGTGTTTTGCATCAGTATTTACTGGGGAAAAGGACATGGAAGTTATAGAATGTAGGGAAATTGATGGTGACATCTTGAAAAATGTCCATATTACAGAGGAGGAGGTGCTGGTTGTCTTGAAATGCATACAAGTGAATAAATCCCCAGGACCTGATCAGGTGTACCCACGAACTCTGTGGAAAGCTAGGGAAGTGATTGCTGGGCCTCTTGCTGAGATATTTGTGTAATCGATAGTCACAGGTGAGATGCCGGAAGACTGGAGGTTGGCTAACGTGGTGCCACTGTTTAAGAAGGGTGGTAAAGACAAGCCAGGGAACTATAGACCGGTGAGCCTGACCTTAGTGGTGGGCAAATTGTTGGAGGGAATCCTGAGGGACAGGATGTACATGTATTTGGAAAGGCAAGGACTGATTAGGGATAGTCAACATGGCTTTGTGCGTGGGAAATCATGTCTCACACACTTGATTGAGTTTTTTGAAGAAGTAACAAAGAAAATTGATGAGGACAGAGCGGTAGATATGATCTATATAGACTTCAGTAAGGCATTCCACAAGGTTCCCCACGGGAGACTGGTGAGCAAGGTTAGATCTCAGTGAATACAGGGAGAACTTATCATTTGGATATAGAACTGGCTCAAAGGTAGAAGACCTTTGATGGAGATTTGTTTCTCAGACTGGAAGCCTGTGACCAGTGGAGTGCCACAAGGATTGGTGCTAGGTCCAGCACTTTTTATCATTTATATAAATGATTTGGATGTGAGCATAAGAGGTACAGTTAGTAAGTTTGCAGATGACACCAAAATTGGAGAGTAGTGGACAGCGAAGAAGGTTATCTCAGATTACAATGGGATCTTGATTAGATGGGCAAATGCGTTGAGAAGTGGCAGATGGAGTTTAATTTAGATAAATGTGAGGTGCTGCATTTTGGGAAAGCAAATCTTAGCAGGACTAGGGAGTGTTGCTGAACAAAGAGACGTTGAGTGCAGGTTCATAGCTCCTTGAAAGTGGAGTCGCAGGTAGATAGGATAGTGAAGAAGGCGTTTGGTATGCTTTTCTTTATTGGTCAGAGTACTGAGTACAGGAGTTGGGAGGGCATGTTGCAGCTCTACAGGACATTGGTTAGGCCACTGTTGGAATATTGCGTGCAATTCTATATCCTATTGGAAAAATGTTGTGAAACTTGAAAGGGTTCAGAAAAGATTTACAAGGATGTTGCCAGGGTTGGAGGATTTGAGCTATTGGAAGAGGTTAAAAAGGCTGGGGCTGTTTTCCCTAGAGCGTCAGAGGCTGAGGTTTGTAAAATCATGAGGGGCATGGAAAAGATAAATAGATAAAGTCTTTTTCCTGGGTGGAGGAGTCCAGAACTAGAGGGTATAGGTTTAGGGTGAGAGGGCAAAGATATGAAAGAGACCTAAGGGGCAACTTTTTCACACAGAGGGTGTACGCATATGGAATGAGCTGCCAGAGGAAATGGTGGAGGCTGGTACATTTGCAACATTTAAAAGGCATCTGGATGGGTATATGAATAGGAAGGGTTTAGAGGGATATGGGCCAGGTGTTGGCAGATGGGACTAGATTGGGTTGGGATATCTGGTCAGCATAGACGGGTTAGACCAAAAGGTCTGTTTCCGTTCTATACATATCTATGACTTTATGACTCTAAGGAAAAGAGCTTTGGATTTTCTTTTGGATAGTAATGGTATGAGGGATGTGGTGAAAATGGCAGAATTCCCATTGTTCTTTTGCTAATTAGAGTGTTTGAGGACAACAACATCTGATCTGACACCAAGCTCATAGTATACAGAGCTGTGGTGGTTCCCACCCTCCTTAATGGTTCTGAGACATGGACTGTCTACAGCAGACACCTGGAGCAGTCCCACCAACACTGCCTGCTCAAAATCCTGTGAATCCACTGGGAAGACATACGCACCAACACCAGCATTGTTGACTAGGCAAACATCCTCAGCATTGAGGCATTGTGCACCCTTGATCAGCTATGATGGGCTGGTCTGCATGACCGATACGAGACTCTCCAAGCTGGTGCTGTACTCCCAGCTTCAAAACGTCAGGCGAGCCTCAGGTGGACAGAGGAAATGCTTCAGTGATACCCTCAAGGCCTCACTGTCGAAGTGTAGCATTCCCACAGACACCTGGGAATCACTGCCCCAAGACTGTCCAAAGTGGAGGAGGGGCATCTGGGATGGCATTGGGCAACTTGAGATGTGCTGTTGGGAAAAAAATGGAAGACCGGCAAAAACAGCATAAGAGGCTCACTGCCACCCAATGCCCCACTCACCCCTCCCCATGTCTGTCATGTCCGCCTACTGCCCCAATGATGACGGTCTGCGAAAGCTGTATTGGACTCACCCTGAGAGTGGAAGAGACTCAGCCTCATCTGTGAGGGACCGTCAATGATGATAATGATGATGATACATTATGGGATAATAAAGGAATAGCTCTGAAAGAATATGCAGCCAAAACACTGAAGTAATAGGTTGTGGTCAGACATTGCACACTGTCCTCTCAGTGACTTCGGAGCAAAGGAGCTGCTCAGAGATTCAGAGGTTAAGGCACTGACTACACCCCAGGCATTGATAAAGCACAGCGAGGTAAGACAGTGAGAGAGTGAGAGGGGTAGGCTGGAGATGACAGGTCAGAAAGAGAAATCTCAACTCTTGGCGATTAATTGAAGGTTAGCACTAGTTGCAAAAAGAAATAATTTCTTTGGAAAAGAGGGTGAGGGAGAGATTCATTCAAGTTGTACTATTTTTAACAGCGCAATGCAGACTTGCATCGATTCCTGGGGTGAGGCAGCACCATGAGATTTTTTTGTCATTTATAGAAATGATTTGGATGTGAATACAAGAGGTATGGTTAGTAGGTTTGCAGATGACAACAAGCTTGGTTGTGTAGTCGTTGGTGAAGCAGATTATCTCAGAGTACAGCGGAACCTTGATCAGTTGAGTTTATGGGAATGGCAGGTGGAGTTTAATTTAGATAAATGTGATGTGTTGCATTTTGGTAAGGAAAATTGGTAGGACCTATACACTTAATGGGAAGGTCCTGGGGAGTGCTGCCAAATAAAGGAACCTTAGGGTGCTGGTTCACAGTTCCTGGAAGGTGGAGTCACAGGTAGACAGCTTAATGAGAAAGGCATTTGGTACACATGCCTTCACTGCTCAGTGCATTGAGTGTCATGAACTGTCCATCCCAGTGAATTGGGATGTCATGTTGCTTCTGTTCAAGACATTGGGTAGGCCACTTTTGGAATACTGCATTCAATTCTGGTCTCTCTCTACCATAGGAAAGAAGCTGTTAATCTTGAAAGGATTCAGAAAAGACTTACAAGGATGTTTCTGGGATTGGAGAGTTTGAGTTATAGGGAAAGGCCGAATAGGCTGGGCTATTTTCCCTGGAGCATCAGAGGCCGAGGAGTGGCCTTGGAGAGATTATAAAATCATGAGGGGCATGGATAGGATGAATAGCCAAGGGCTCTTTCCCAGGGTAGGGGAGTTCAAAACTAGAAGGCATAAGTTTTAGGTGAGAGGGAAAAGATATAAAAGGGACATAAAGGTTTTTATACAGAGGGTGGTGCCTGTATGGAATGAGCTGTCAGAGAAAGTGGTGGAGACTGGTACAATTATAACATTTAAAGGGCATATGAATAGGAAGGTTTAGAGAGATTTAGGCCAAATGGTGGAAACTGGTGCTACATTAATTTAGAATATCTGGTCAGCATGGACGTGTTAGACTGAAGGGTCTGTTTCCATGCTATATAACTCTATGACTCTGTGACTCTCTAAGTGTGAAACAGCATGACATGAACAAACTTCTCTGTTCAAGTTCAGTCCTGAGGGATCTGCTGATAAGTGGATCCCTCCTGGATCACTGGGCCCATGTAGAGGCATGAAGCCTTTGTACATGTCATTACAGGCTAATGTGAACTGAGCACTGGTGTGATTTCCCCAGGGACCCACTGATGGTTGGATTGTGGGGAGTGATGTGGCTTTTTGAACCAGACATGACAGCCAGTGTAATATAATCTGAGTGGTGCTCATGTAGCATGGGCCACAAAGCCTGGGGACAATCTTTGCCATATTTTAGCCAAATGCCATGTGTTCTGAAGGGTTTCTCTCCATGATGCCTGGTTTGTTTTATCACAAAATTGTTCCTATACTTGCCTCATGAATTACTTATCCTGCCCCTCTCATCCAATACTGCTCCCATTTTCCCACTTGCTGTAGAGAGAAGTACTGACCACGATTCCTGAATGATCTATTATCGCTGGTGCCAATAGCAGCTTGGAACCCCAGCCATGCAACCAGCCAAGTGTTGGCAGTCCAGAGTCACTCTTTACCATCAATGTGGCACAGACGGTGGCATGGCTGATACTTCCATGCACATGCTGAAATCTATTGCTGTTTCAACTTCAGACCACGCAGCTCTTAGCTGCATCTTGGCTTAATCCCCTCTTAAAGTCACTGCTTCTCTTGCCCCAGTACTCACTCTAGCCCAGAATCTTCTCATTGTTCAGTGTGGGGACCATCTGATGACTGATTTCAAATGATTCCAGATTAACTTCTATTTAAAAACACCAAAAGTGAATATAAATAAAACAAACCTCAACTGTATTTCTCTGTCAGAATGCAAACAAATTGCTTGCCTGTTTAGTCCTGAGATAGTATATTTTACAGTCAATGATCACTGTACCCAGCTCACACCTACTAGAACAGGGTACCAATGAAATTCTGTCTGTCTTATGCTTGACATTGCATTGCTCTCAAACACATCCCCTGATTGCCTGCTCCAATTGTGCAGGTTATGGTATTTAGGACTATGACACATGCTCTGTGCTGTGAATAGTCCTATCATCTTCTCCACCTACAGTCTACATCATATCACCAATCTGCCTCAGTCAGGGGTTGTAAGATGGAGTCATCAGCCATGGTTGATTTTGTCCCCCCAGTAACCAGCCCTGTGAAACTTTGGGACCCTTAACACAGTAGAAACACGAGAGGTCTCCAGGATGTAGGAGTTGTGGCATCTCTCGGGATCTCTGCACACAAACCTCTCAGAAATGGAACTGTTGATCACAAGTCACTTGCTCATTGATGGAATGGAATCCCTTCCTAGTGATGAACACCATATCATAATGATAAGGCTCTCTCAGTGCCCTGTGGTCAGTTATGCCACCTTGTACCTGGGAATGTCAGCTACTGCCTGGGCTGTAGCACTGATCTTGTCCTGCAGGAGTAAAATGACCCAGTGTGACCTTGCATGGATGGCATGGTCATTGACCTTATATAGTTGTTGGTGCCCCATTGATCCTTGTAATGAACCAGTTGCACAAATGTCCATACAGTTGTCACCTTGATGGGCATGAGGCAGGATGGCCCCCTGTTGTTTTAGGTCTCAGTTCCCACTTCAGCAACTGGCACAGCTTAGTGACAGTGTCCTGGGACATTCTCAGTCTGTGCCAACACTGTGTCTCACTTACCCGGAGGAAATGGCATCAAGGACAAAAAGTCCTCCTGTGCTTCCTCTGCATTCAACTGTGATCTTTTTATGTGGAGACTCCTGGCCTCCTGCCAGAGGTTGCTGCTGCTCCTGGGCTCTCTGAGTTTTTGTTCCCCTTCTATCTCCATGAGTCTTCTTCCTCGAGCAACCAATGCAATGCTAATCCCTTCTGTGACTGGAGCCATCAGTCACACTCATAATGAACCTGCTTTGGAAGCTTAAGGAACAGAACAGGTTCTTAGCTATGAGAACAGTCAACTGTTACAACCCTTACAATGTCAGATTGACAATGTCCTCCATACAGTGAGACAGGGAATGTTCTGACAAGGAATATATTGACTCATATTGGCAATTTGAAATAGGGACTTATTTGGAACAGTACCTCCACCAGTCATGTGGTAAATATGGGGCAGTACAGTGTAAGTGCTCCATGCATGTTGAACCGTCCTTCTCCCAGCTTTACGTCATTGCACATGAGCAAATCTCACATAGCACTCAGTTCAGGTGGACAGAGAGCAGTTCCTTGCTCCTGTGCAGCCCAGCAGATCTTGCAAGAGCTGAGGGCATTGTGATCCACGCGTGCCTCTTTCAAGGAGACCGGAGATTACTCCAGCTTCATAAAGCTGATTGTCTTCAACCTGCACTGACCAACGACGCAGTCATTTTTTTCTTGGGGCAAGTATTTGCACCCACAGTTGAACACTGCGTATATTTCACATGTAATGTGCAGCGATTACAAATGACATGACCTACAATCTGCTGGTGCAGTTGCTTGAAGGATGTCCCATGATGCTGACTTGAAGCCTATGTTTATGCCTCCCTATAATCTCACAGCATCCTTGCCCTGCCTTGCTGTGTCATGCTGTGCCAGGTCTGTGAGCACAGTGGAGCTTCAGCCAGAGCTCAGTGCACTCTGGGCTGCTATAGTGAGTTGCTGATTTGCATAGACACACTGAAAGGTTGCTTGGCATTACAGATCTGTGTGAGGGAGGGGGAGGTGGGATCTCTTATTTACAGCACACACAAAGCCATTAATTTAACACCTTCTGCTTGTGCCAGATTGCCTGGTCATTCAAATAAATAGCCATGCCTGAAATTGGTGAAAGCTAGTCCTCAGTCCAGGGGAGCACTATCAGTCAGGTACAGTCTGCTCAGAGGCCACTGTCAGTCGTCCACGGGCTGGGACAGGGGATGAGTCCGATTCCAGTCTGGGCAGTGGTCAGTCCTGGAGGGCAAGAAGCAGTAGTCAGGAAAAAAATCATGAATCCTCAGTTGGGAAGCTGTAAAGACAGGAGTCAGGTGTCTGGTCAGTGACGTCTAAGGGCTGCTCATCGAGGTCTTTTAAAAGTCAGGGATGAATCCAATCGTGAGGGTTTGTTTATTGATTGTTCAAGTGGGAGGTGCTGTACAGACAGTAGAGGATCACTGGCAAAAGGGTGGGAACATGAACTGCGATGGGTGGAGTCTCAAAGTGAATGGGCTGGGTGTGTGGGGACATAGTAGGCCACAAGAGAGGGTTTAGTGGCAGCAATTACCATTGTACCACAGGACAGCACAGAAAAATGGAGGGGGAGGGGGAATCATTAAGGTGTAATGTCGGAATTCAGGGGCAGGGAGGACAGTTTGAGCTGAAGTGCGAATGTGGCAGGTATCCATATGGGGAAAAGTAAATGGAAGTGGATTGTTGGGGATGGAGGGGTGGAGGGGGCGGTAGAGCAAGAGAAAGGGGACCTAGAGGCTCCAGACAGGAAAGTGGTTGATGTGGGGGTACCTGGTGAAATACAACTCAAAAATGAGACAATACTGAGGGTGGACAGAGTCAATGTCAACTGGACAATGACAAACTGAGGGCATCCAGTGGATATTAGGGACAAGGTAGAGCTAGTGTAGAGTGTTAAGATGGTTGTAACTAAACACAGGTAAACTGGGTGTCCTGGTAATGGAACAGTGACTAAGGGGAGAAAATGAGGTTGTCCATGTGAGAGCCATGTACCATGGGCAGTGTGGATTTGGGATTGCTGTACCATGACATTGCCAATGTGGGGCAACACTAGGTTGCCAATGCTTGTCTGGGTGCACAACAACTTCAAAGATAGCATGGGTACAAGGAGTATTGGCCTTTTGGCAGAGTTGATAACTTGTTGGAGGAACGACCATGGTAAGAATTGGCTAGAATTGGATGTGAAAGATACCATTGGAATGGGGTACATAGTCAATGCAGTGAGTTTGGTAAGATATGGCAAAAAAATTAGATGGGCCTTTGGGCTAAAAACTCAATCCAGTTTGAATTGAAAAAAAGTCTCCCATCCCTTCATTTAAGTCATTTATGTAATTTGCAAACAGATGAGATCTCATGTCCACTTGCTGCAACACATCACTCATTGCATATTGCAAAGCTAAAAATGATTAAATTGTGCCTTCTCTGTTTTTTTGCTAGCAAGCCACGCATCTAACTATCCCAACAATGCTACTCCCTACACCATGAGCTTCTATACCTTTGATGTTGCATTTCATCAAATGCCTTCTGGAAATCTAAGTAAAATATTTCCATTGGTTCTCTTTTAGTCACAGCACATGTTACCTCCACAAGGAACTCCAATTGATTGGTCAAACATGATTTCCTTTTCTCAAAACCATGTTGGCTGTGCCTGATTACCTTGAACTTTTCCAATTGCGTGTCTAATATGTATAATGTGTTTAATTATACATTCTAACATTTTCTCTTTAACTGTTCATTAAGCTAATTGGCCTGTAGTTTCCTGTTTTCGGTCTTGCTCCCTTTTTGAACAAAGGAATTACAACTGCTGTCTTCTAATCTAATAGGATTACCCCAAGTCGAGGGTATTTTGGAAAATTAAAATCAATTGATCAACTAATTCACTAGCAACCTGTTTCCAGACCCTAGGTTGAAGTCCATCATGACTCAGGCACTTGCCAGCTTCAACAATTTTCTCAGTACCACTTCTCTGGTGATTGTGATTTTCCTCAGCCTCACCTTCTATCTCCATTCCCAGCAACATCCTGGTAACTCTCTTCTGAATACTCTCCAGCTCAGTAACATCCATCCTTATATCAGGGAAACCAGAACTGGACACAATACTCCAGAAGAGGCCTCACCAAAATCCTGTAAAATCTCAACGTGATGTCCCAACTCCTATACTCAAAGGTCTACCACAAACACAGAAGGAATTCTCAGTAATTGTGGATTTGAAGCCTATAGTTTGTGTATGGAATGATTTTCATATTTCTATCAATGTAGGTGAGGATATAGAACTTGCAGCTTTTTTTTATTTCCACTGGAGTTAAAGGATTGTTATCAAATCAAACTGAAGAGAAAATGCTAAACTAAGTCTCAACGACATTAAGATGTGATTTTGTTTTCATTAATTAGGTGAAAATAGATAGAATTCAAATAGAACCAGTTCTTCAAGAGCAGAATCTGCTGTGTTAGGCAATTAAGATTAAAAACGGTGTTATCCAACTGTCTTCTAAGTTATTTTATTGAGGATAACATTATAATAGTGTGTTTCATCTACACTTTAATCTGGAACTAGACAAGAGCAAGGACTGTTCAAGGTAGGGATGCTACATTACAGTAAATTAAAGCCATCACATTGTAGTCGGGTCTATTACCTCCAAATATCCAAACAGCAAATCACAGTATACCATAGTTAATAAAAGGATTCTTTTAAAAAAAACAGTAAAAACAAAACATTTGGACCTAAACTTCAGTTTTTCATTCACTACTAAATGCACATACTAAAAACCTTGATCACTGTACACCTTCATTGTTAAATGATCTTTCCCTACGCACAGCATGTTCTTGTGACCCAGAGGCCATTATTCTGACCGTGACGGCAATTAGAATTATTCAGTGCCTAAGATTGTGATCAAGAACTGTTGTGACCTCATGATAAATGTTGCAGCTCTTGAACTGAGAAATGGTGCTCCTTATTTCACAGATCAACAACTACCATTGTGTTATTTTTCTCTTAATTCATTTTCATTTTGCTGGCATTGACACACTTTCATTTAACACTGCAACCTCTTCAGGCACTGCATGAATATTTTATATAAACTGACACTTTCTCCTCTTCTGAGTAATGCTCCTATAACTTATTTTTCTCTCTTTTTATTTACAGAGATTAGCTGGAAACACCACAAAAAATCAAATCAAAAGTTATTAATTGAAGCAGATTTTTAATTTGCTACTGGAATTCTTAAATTAGGAAAGAAGAAAAGAATGTGCATTTATACAGAGCCTTCACAGCCCAGCAGTCTCAAAGTCCTTCACTGCCAATGAGCCCCTTTTTGAAATATAGTTATAACAGTTGTAATGGTGGTAATATTTTACAGATGAGTCTTGTTAATCATCACATTCTATTCACTATACATGACATTTTTATTTATATTTCACTGTGAGTAAATGAGACCATGATGTTCTCGGCTTGAATGAACATGTGAGCAATCCATTGAAGCTGCTGAAGGCTGGAAGCTGCCTCTGAGGTTGTTCAGTGCATTCCCCTGTTTCCATGACAATTGGAGGGTTATGGTCAGCTATGATGGACTATCATTAGATAGGTAAAAAAATCAAACAGGATTCCACTTTGATTCTGAATTTCTTTGGCATATTCTCCTTTTTGCTGTTGTAGTACTCCTTCAGTACATCGATAGAAGATGTCTGCAGGTATATACCGGAACTGATGGAAGGCGTGACTAAGGAGCAACAGAGCAGAAATTACTGTAGAAACTCAGCATGCCTGGCAGCATCTGTGGAGAGAGAGCAGAATAAACATTTTGTACTCAGTGACTTTTCTTCTTCAGAAGAGTCACTGGACCTGAAACATTAACTCTGTTTTATCTCCATAGATGCTGCCAGACCTACTGAGTTTCTCCAACAATTTCTGGTTTTGTTTCAGATTTCCAGCACCCACAGTTCTTCAGTTTATATTATCCAAGGAGCATCAGTTCTCCATTGGAGAGTTTCTTAATATTGGCAATGCCACACTAGCATTACACACCAAGGAGCATCTTCAGTGACAAATAGGCAGATACTCTGACATAAAAGCAGCAAGTGCTGGAGAAATCCAGCAAGTCTTGCAACGTCTGTGGAGAGTGAGAGAAATAGAAATAATATGTCAAGCCCAATATTCTTTGGAACTGGAGGGATGGAGCCGGAAATTGCTTTGTTTTTAATGCTGTTGACAAAATTGGAGGATGTGCAGAACAGGTGCCCAGAGCAAAAGACAAAGGGAGTATTAATGGAAATAGAAGAGTGAAAATGAAGAAAAATAGATACTAATGGTAGATGTGAATAGCAAGAAAAGTCAGCTCAGAGCAAACCATACTATCAAGACTCTGGGTTGGTTCAAGTGGAGAGGTGAATAGTTTGTTATCAAAATGGAAGATGGTATTCATGTTCTGAAGTTGTTAACTCAATATTAAATCTTGAAAGCTGTAAGTTATCTAAGCAGAAAATGAGCTAAAGTCCCTCCAGTTTGCATTGGATTTCACTGAGGACTGCAGCAGGCCTAGAATATAATTGCTAGCAAGACACTCTTACATCTATAAAGTGTTTGGTTTGAGCATCAGGAAGACAAAAGACATGCTACAGGATGCTGCAATTCAGCTGCCTATCAATATTGATGGAGTGATGCTGGAGGGTGTTGAAAACGTCACCTATCTGCCCTCCACAATCATCAGCAATCTGCAATGATGCTGACATCAACAAATCCTTCACAAACAATTGTCAAGCCAAGCTGAGTAACAGTGTGTCGAACAATATAACCAGGAGATAGTGAGAACTGCAGATGATGGAAAAGTTAGAGTCAATAAAGTGTGTCACTGGAAAAAGCACAGCAGGTCAGGCAGTATCTGAGGAGCAAAAGAGTCGACATTTCAGGCTTATCCCTTCATCAGGACTGAGGAGGGGGCAGGGGACTGAGAAATAAATGAAGGAAGGGGTTGGGCTAGTTGAAAGGTAGTCAGAATGGTGATAGGTAGGCGAAGGTCGGTGGGATGTGTGGAGCAGTTAGGTGGGAAGGAAAGTGGACAGGTAGGTCAGGTCAAGACAGTGTAGCTCAGTCCGACAGTGGGATAGGGTCAGGGGAGGGGAGATTGGGAGTCTGGTGAAGTCAATGTTCATGTCATGTGGTTGTAGGCTCCCGGGGCAGAAGATGTTCATCCTTCAGTTTGCGGTTGGCTTTGTTTAGGCAGTGGAGGAGGCCCAGAATGGACATGTCATCGGGGAAGTGGAAGGGAGAGTTGAAATAGATGGCCACTGGAAGGTGGGGTTGGTTGGTGCATACGGGTCAGTGATGTTCCCTGAACCGCTCCATGAGTTTGCCTCAGTCTCTCTGATATAGAAAAGACCACATCAAGAGCAGCGGATACAGTAAGTGAGGTTGGGGGGTGTACAACTAAATCTCTGCTGGACTTGGAATGATTGTTTGGGGCTTTGGACAGAGTACAGGTTTTACATTTCTTAAAGCAGCAGGGGAAAGTGCCAAATGGTAAGAGGGGTTTGGTGGGGAGTGTGGACCTAACAATGTAGTCATGAAGGAAACAGTCCCTACAGAAAACAGATAGACATGGCGAGGGAAATTTATTTTTGGTGGTTGTGTCTGACTGTAGGAGATGGCCTAAATCCTAAGTTTTTTTTATATATATAAGGCAAGTGTAAGGCACTGCCAGGTATGATTCAATTGGTCCACCACTAAGCTTGAATAAAAACATACTTTATTTTAAGCACAGTTGTACAACAAAAAGATGAATTAGTGTAACTTTAGTCCATTGCAATACTTAACAAGATAATGTATTATTTTACCACTGGTATCAACTGTTCCAATATAGGCAGCATCTCATTAACCACATCCTTGGCAAGGGCAATTCAGTAACACTGTTATTATTCTCATTGCTGTCTCTCTCCAGTCCAGTAAAAAGAAACACCAAAAGAAACATTCCGCCCCTTCTGAGTTTTAAGAGGAAACCTCAAGCTTTTAGCTCCAGCTGCCAGCAGAAACCTTCTTAACTAACTGAAAGCAAAACTGAAGTCTTCTGGTCCGTGTGACTATGTTACTTAAAAGGCACCCAGGGTGAACTCAAAGCTATTTATCAATCTGAATGAAACATTTTGTCACCACTGTGACGACACCCCTCTGCAAGAGAAACAGCACAGACCACATCACATAAAGGCACGGTATCATCACAGTATTGCCCTCAACCATGTACAGCAATCAATGGCAGCCAGATACCTAAAGAGTTGTGTAGTGAATTGGTCAATGGTTGTTGACTTCTTCAACACCTATACCTCCACAAGGACACCTACAAGAGAAATATAAAGATGATGAGTATTGACATTGGCAAGTTACCAATAATCATGTTTTCCAGAGGATGATATTTGAGAGGGACTTGAAAAGAGGTGCAGAGAATCAGAAAAGCTCAGTTAAACGAGGATAGAACCCAGAGGAAAGAGAGACCAGGAAACTCGGCACTGTCTCATTCCATTGTTTTCACCTGCACCAAATGCAGTAGAGATAGTCATGTCAGAGCAGAGATCCTGAACCACAATCCCTAGTGTTTAAAACTAGATACACCACCAAGCCACAAACCATTACCTTCAGACAGAGGGTTAGTAAATGTTATGTTTTACATATCGCAGTGAGTGATGGAAAATAAACATTTCACCGTCAACTACTCCCAGCGAGAGGATATCACAGGTCGAGTGCAAGAAATTGGACCTTTAATAAATGATAGTTTTTAGACTAGGTACAGAGATATCTTATGAAGAATTGATACACATAGCATTAGACTACTTCAGCAGAGAACTTTTCTCTTCCTCTCTATGGAAATAGACACAGACAGTTCCTGAAAGCATCTGGATTGTTTGGGTCAGCCTTTGATGTTTGCATTCCAAGATGTATAGTGCCCAATCCACCTTCTTAACCCTGCAAATGTTTTGAGTGTTTAGAAAGAGCCAAGGGATGTTCCTGGTATGACCTTCAACTGGGAGATGTACAAAGTGGGAGGCAATCATTCTGACATCTGGGTACTTGTTTTGTACCCATTGGATAGAGGACTTCAAATGAGTGATAAACATTCTATCTCTAAGAAACAGGCTGTATCTACCTGTGCTAAGGGACAGAGGGTAGTTCTCTGTGTCCCTTCCTGTAGCTATGCTTGGTGCACAACTGTTTTCCTCTATTTGATGCGGGACCAGGAAACATGGGAAAGGCTCTGGAGAGACTTCCCTAATAGCATGGTTGAAATAATTGTAACAAGGTCAGCCAGCTAGTCCTCATAGAATATGAGTTCCCTGATTGGGGCTGTTAATCTGAAGAAGGGCTGATGCCCAAAACATCGATTCTCCTGTTCCTCGGATGCTGCCTGACCTGCTGCGCTTTTCCAGCAACACATTCTCAGCTGTTAATCTGGTCCAATCAAGTTGCCCAAGCTGACAGTGAAAAAGGGAAGCTATGGCTATTAATGTTAATTGTTTGTAAAATTTAAAAAAAAAAGGAAGCATCAATGATACTGGCATTCTGGCAGCTAACTCTGAAGAGGAAGTACTAAAGTCAAGGATTGTTCATGTATAAATAAAGGGTGACAAGATACTGGTCTCTATTGAGCTATTTCAGTGGACAAAGAGCAGATGCTGCCTGCAAAAAAAAAACCCATTGAGATTAAAGCACTGTGTGGAAACCATTTGGTTCACCCTCTGCTATCAGTGAAATGATCTCAACTAACACAGGATGTAGACTTTTCCTGTTTATTTAGCCATTATATCAAATCATAACTGCTGCTTCTTAATAAATACAATAAAGTAGCCTAGCATTACTTCTGAAGAGTCAAGAGTTTGGTTATTCAAATAATTTTTAATAACTGGGGTCTTGGCTCTCATTTTATCATATTACTATATTAACTACCTTATACTCTTAAAGGCTTCATATTTGCCAGTTTATCTTGGCTGTGTCCAGAACCCTTAAGATTTGGAACATCTCTTAAACCTGCACTCAAAATTCTCCTGATTATATTCATTCATGAGATGTGGCATTGCAGGCCAGGTCAGCATTTATTGTCCCTCCTTATGTTTTTTGGTGTTGAGGAGTTTGCTGGACCATTTCAGAGTCAACTGTCCTACTCTGAGTCTGGAGTCACATGTAGATCAGAGGCAGATTTCCTTCCCTAAATGACTTTTTAAAGTTATTTTCTAGCCAACCTGTTCAGACGTTATTACACACGTCTGGAGAGAGTTCAAGTTGAACTCAGGCCTCTTGGCTCAGAGTAGGGAACACTATCACTGCACCACAAGACCCTCTTGAGTCTTTTCTTAATAACAGTTGACAATCATTATATAGTTATCATTAGGTTAGTTTTTTTTAAAATTCCAAGGATTTGTTTTCCATGTGGGATTTGAACTCATCTCCCAGACCTTGACGTACTGCCTAGGATCTTATTAATTCAGATAAGTTACCATTACACAACCATCTCTTCAAGTAAAACTGCTATGGCTTCTCCAATCTATCCCATGAACTGAAGTCGCTCATTTCTGGAACCGTTCCTGTAAATATTTTGTGGATCCTCTCCAATCTTTATTCCTGAAGTGTATTATCTAGAATTGGATACAACCATCCATTTGACCTAATATTTATAATTTTGATCAATACTTACAAAGTATGATCATAACCTTAATGATCATAAGCTTTTGTTTTTAACCTGTGCCAAGGTTATAATGCCTAGGATTATGTATACTTTATTACTCACTTTCTCAAGATGCCTTGATACCTTCAATGAATTGTACCAGGTTTCTCTGCTCTAGTATCCCACTTTATGCTGTCTCTCTGTGTTCTTCAGGTCAAAGTAAATGACTTTGCACATCACTGCATTAAATTTAATCTACCCTATGTCCCCTCCATTTCACGAGCCTTGTAGTTTCCTGTAAACTAATGTCAAATTGTGTCATATTGAAGGTGGTGAGAACAGTTTGACAATGGGAAGCTCCTCGATACTGTTTCACTATTCATGACTGATCATCTACCTCATTGCCATAGTCCTGCATTATCTTCTATCCCTTGATGTCATTGTTAACTAGAAATCTATTAGTCTCTGTCTTGAACTTACTCGTTGACTGAGACTCCCCCAGCCCTCTGGGACTGCTGATTTATGAGGGCTATAGATTCAGGCTCTGGTCACACGGAGGATGGACTGAAGCGTGTGCAGCAATCCCTGTGCCTGAATACTGAGGAGTACAGCATGGATGTGGGTCCTCATTGTAACAGAGTTAGGTTGCAGATAAGGCAATGAAAAGCGTAGGTTGGATCGATGTTTGGGGCTGGTTGGGGATCACAAACTAAGCAATGATTCTCTGCTTTGCTCAATCAGGACTTGATTCAAACCACATTTTACTAAAAACACTTCTGCATCACTCAGCATCTGCTGGCAATTTGCAGCTGGTCATATCTGAGTAAAGGTACATTTCCCTTTTCTCCTTTCTATCAATGACAGTAAAAATGACCACACCTAACCTTCAGACTGCTCTCTCTGTCATACAAATATTTCAGAAAAATTAGGATGATGACAAATTAAAAACAGCAAAAAGGCCAGTTTCATTTTTTGAAGGATTCTGAGAAAATGTTTTTCAATTCAGTGCATCCACTAATGCCCCAAATTTAGAATCACACCAACATATTATTAACAAAACCCAGAAAAGTGGTTTCTCTTTTTCATTTTCCCATCCAATTAGATTGCCAGTCACTTTTTCTTTTTAGAAGCACCTTCTATATATCTTGTGAAATGTTAATTCATAAATTTGTCAGAGCTGTTTGAGATGACAGATGGTTTCCTGGTGTTCTCAGCTCTGTGCCTTTACGTCATGATCAGAGCTTTACAGTTAAAAATTTTGAGTGGAACTTTGACTTGATGAAGTGTCAATCAGCAGTGCGTTTCGCAGCTCTTTTTGATTTTCTTATTTCCGTTGATGTCAGGAGAGATTTAAAATAGTGCCTCAACTTGCAATCGTTCTATACACAGACTCAAAAAAAACCCTCATTCACTTTCATTAATAAATCAGGTTGAAATTCCAGCTATATTTGTCATTTATTTTGCCAGATACCTGCCATAAATTAACAGGCACTAATTGCTTTCAAAATGACAACTCTTGTTCATGCACATTGGTGTAGCCATGATTTTAAACAAAGTGGTTTCCCCGTTC
Organism: Chiloscyllium punctatum; assembly: GCF_047496795.1. Classification (NCBI taxonomy): domain Eukaryota; kingdom Metazoa; phylum Chordata; class Chondrichthyes; order Orectolobiformes; family Hemiscylliidae; genus Chiloscyllium; species Chiloscyllium punctatum. The sequence continues at coordinate 25,171,494 of NC_092778.1, read as the reverse complement.
TATGCCATAACGTAGAGTTCATACCTCATTCTAAATTAAGGGCAACTGGGAACATCATTTCACTTCAAGGAGACAGTAAAGACTGCAGATGCTGCAAGTCAGAGTAGATAGATGTGAAGCTAGAAGAGCACAGTGGGTCAGACAGCATCCTGACGAAGGGGTTCAGCCCAAAGAGTTGATTTTCCTACAGTCTGACCTGCTGTGCTCTTCCAGCTCACATCATTTCACTTAAAAACTGCCTTCAATGACCTTGGCCTTCCCTCTCTCTGTAAATTCTCTTTGCCTCCGAAACCTCTGAAATATCTGTACTCCTTCAATTCTTCCCTCCGAATCATCCCAATTTTCAATTGAGTGTTTCAGTTCTTGCCTGCAAAGAATGAATGCGAGATTTGCATTTACATAGCTCCATTCACAACCACCATCTTTGCGCCCACCCAAGTATTTTAAAGGTTGTAAGGTAGGGAACAATGCTGCCACTTTACACACAATAGAATCATACAACACACAATCCAGAAAGGCTCATTGAGATTTCACCAACGAAAACAACTCGGAATCTCTAGGAGTCCTACCTCCCAGCACTTGGCCCATCATCTTAAATATTCTGACATTTCAAGTGAGGTTTCCTGCCTCAACTGCCTTCTCAGGTAGTACATTTCAGACCTCCACGACCCTTTGGTGAATGAACTGCAGCCAAATTTGCAGATGACATAAAAATAGAACATAGAACATTACAGTGCAGTGTATGCCTTTTCTCCCTTGATGTTGTGCCCACTTGTGAAACCAATCGAACTAACACTATTTCATTTTCATCCATATGTCTATCAATGACCACTTAAATGCCCTTAAAGTTGGCGAGTCTACTACTGTTGCAGGCAGTGGGTTCCATGCCCCTACTACTCTCTGAGTAAAGAAACTACCTCTGACATCTGTCCTACCTATCACACCTCAATTTAAAACTATGTCCCCTCATGCTAGCCATCACCATCTGAGGAAAAAGACTCTCACTGTCCATCCCACCTAACCCTCTGATTATCTTGTATGTCTCAATTAAGTCACCTTTTAACCTTATTTTCTCTAACGAAAACAGCCTCAAGTCCATCAGCCTTTCCTCATAAGACCTTCCTTCCATACCAGGCAACATCCTAGTAAATCTCCTCTGAACCCTTTCCAAACCTTGCACATCCTTCCTATAATGCGGTGACCAGAACTGTACCCAATACTCCAAATGCAGCCCCACCAGAGTTTTCTACAGTTGCAGCATGGCCTCACGGTTCCAAAACAGGTCAGATATTTTGGACAGTAAGAGACTTTTTCCAGTTTTCTGGCACTATTCCTGTAGACAATGATGGCATAAAGATCAAAGCCAAAAGCACAGCAATCTCCTGTCTGGCTTCCTAGAGGACCCTGGGATAAATCCCGTCTGGCCGAAGGGACTTATCTATTTTCACACTTCCCAGAATTACTCCTCCTTGTGAACCTCAACCCCATCTACTCTGGAAGCCTGTATCTCAGTATTCTCCTCAACCACATTGTCTTTTTCTGGTGTGAATACTGATGAAAAATATTAATTTAGCCTGAGGGTTTTCCTTAATCCTATTTGCCAACGAGTTCTTGTGTCCCCTCCTGGCCCTTCTTAGCTCTCTCATTCGGTCCTTCCTGGCTAAATATAACTCTCAACCACCCTAACTAAGTCTTCACATCTCATCCTAACATAAGCCTTCTTCTTCCTCTTGATAAGAGATTCACCTTCCTTAGTAAACCACTGCTCCTGCATTCAACAACGTCCTCCTTGCCTGACAATACATACTTATCAAGGACACACAGTAGCTGTTCCTTGAATAAGCACTATGTTTCAAAGGTGAACACCCCCTGCAGTTTCTTTCCCCATCCTATGCATCCTAAATCTTGCCTAATCACATTGTAATTGCCTTTCCCCAGCTATAACTCTTGTTCTGTTGTATACCTATCTCCTTCCATTGCTAAAGTAAACATAACCAAATTGTCGTTACTATCACCACGTGCTCACCTCTCTCCAAATCTAACACCTCCTCAGGTTCGTTACCAACTCCAATGTGGCCTCGCCCCTTGTTGGCCTGTCTACATATTGTGTCAGGAAACCCTCCTGCACACATTGCACAAAGAAATGACCCATCTAAAGTACTTGAACTATAGTACTCCCAGTCAATATTTGGAAAGTTAAAGGCCCCCATAACAACTACCCTATTACTCTTGCTCCTATTGAGAATGCTACCCTTTCCTCTACATCTCTGGAACTATTCAGAGACTTGTAGAAATCTCCCAAAAGGGTGACTTCTCCTTTCCTGTTTCTAACCTCAGCCCTTACTATCTCAGTAGACGAGTCCTCAAACGTCTTTTCTGCAACTGTAATACTGCCCTTGACTAACAATACCACACCTCCCCCTCGTTTACAATCTTCTCTGTTCTTACTGCAACATCTAAACTCCAGAACCTGCAACAACCATTCCTGTCCCTGTTCTATCCATATCTCTGAAATGGCCACAACATCGAAATCCCAGCTACCAACCCCCATGCTGCAAATTCATCTACCTTATTCCAGATGCTTCTGGCATTGAGGTATGCACACGTCAAACACCTTCCTGCTTGCCAGTGCACTCTTGTGACCTTGAAACCATATTTATGACCTCTGTACTCTCAACCTCCCAGACACTGAAACTACAATTTAGGTTCCCTTCCCCCTATGAATTAGTTTAAGCCCTTCTGAAAAGCATGAGCAAATTCATTGGTGGCTATGTGGATCACAACTTGTGGCTGCACCTCCTCTCTCAAGGATCTTGAAAACACTATCCGAAACATCATAAACCTGGGAGGCAACACACCAATTGTGAATCTCTCTTATTCCCACAGAACCTCCTATCTGTCCTCCTAACTGTTGAGTCCCCAATGACTAATACTCTGCTTTTCTTTCCCCTTCCCTTCTGAGCAACAGGGAAAGACTCTGCGCCAGAGACATGTACCCATGGCTTACCCTGGTAAGTCATCCCCCCCAACAGTATCCAAAGCAGTATACTTGTTATTGAAGGGAATGGCCACAGAGGATCCCTGCACTGCTGATATCCACTTATGTGGATGAAGTGTCGAGAAGTATGGTGACCATAGAGTTCATCGGGATGATATGGTGAAGAAACAGTGCAACAAAGCCGGTGACAAGCATTCAATGAGTTGCTGTCACCAGGTCCCCTCTTGGATTTACATGGTTGGTGTTTGCTTTAACCAGTTCCTGGGTAGAGGAGAGCAGAAATAGATGAGGTGTACAAAGAAGTCTGTTTGGGCTTTAATAAAATACAAATGCATGGAGATAAAACTGTTACCACTCACCAATTCTGATATCATCATTTAATGCCTTGGGGAAAATCTGAAAATTCTTTCTCTATGTTTGCAATCTGATTTGTTTTCATTCTCAGTGTATTTCCCACTTCCCTTGCCATTGCTCCTTCCGCAACAAAGAGGGAAAATCTCACCCAAGTATAATTTTATCGATTAGCAAAAGCATTACTAAGAACTGTTCAGTTTATATTCAGTGATTCTGTAGAATAGGAGGTCAATTGTCAACTCTCATTTATGCTTTTATGCATCTTAAAATTGACACAACTGGTCAAACATACACGAGGAACATCATATGAAATAGAAAATGTTTTGCATATTTAAATCTGTGCAGAGATTTAAACATGTGACCTGTACAAGAAAAATGAAAAATTTTAAAATATTGAAAGCACAAATATTCCAGGCAGAGAAAGTGTTATGTGCAGATTTGTAAATACCTGTTTATATCTGCGTGCAGATATAAGTTAAGGCTTCCAAGCAAGTTTAAAAAAGGATTGCAATTTTTCTTTGAATTAAGCATTTCAAACCCAGTTAATAGAACATAGAACATAGAACATAGAACAGTCCAGCACAGACCAGGCCCTTCAGCCCACAATTTTGTGCCAATCATTGATCCTCATGTATACACCCTTAAATTTCTGTGACCATATGTATGTCCAGGAGTCTCTTAAATATCCCCAATGACCCTGCCTCCACAACTGCTGCTGGCAACGCATTCCATGCTCTCACAACTCTCTGTGTAAAGAACCCGCCTCTGACATCCCCTCTATACTTTCCTCCAACCAGCTTAAAACTATGACCCCTCGTGTTAGTCATTTCTGCCCTGGGAAATAGTCTCCGGCTATCGACTCTATCTATGCCTCGCATTATCTTGTATACCTCAATTAGGTCCCCTCTACTCCTCCTTTTTTCCAATGAAAAAAGTCCGAGCTCAGTCAACCTCTCCTCATAAGATAAGCCCTCTAGTCCAGACAGCATCCTGGTATACCTCCTCTGAACCCGCTCCAAAGCATTCACATCTTTCTTATAATAGGGCGATCAGAAATGGATGCAGTATTCCAAATGCGGTCTAACCAAAGTTTTATAGAGCTGCAACAAGATCTCTTGACTCTTAAACTCAATACCCATGTTAATGAAAGCCAAAACACCATATGCTTTCTTAACAACCCTGTCCACTTGGGTGGGCATTTTAAGGGATCTATGTACCTGCACCCCAAGGTCCCTCTGCTCCTCCACACTGCCAAGAATCCTATCCCTAATCCTGTACTCAGCTTTCAAATTCGACCTTCTAAAATGCATCACCTCGCATTTATCCAGGTTGAACTCCATCTGCCACCTCTCAGCCCATCTCTGCATCCTGTCAATGTCCCGCTGCAGCCTACAACAGCCCTCTATAAGGTCAACGACACCTCCAACCTTTGTGTCATCTGCAAACTTGCTGGCCCATGCTTCAATCCCCTCATCCAAGTCATTAATAAAAATTACAAACAGTAGAGGCCCAAGGACAGAGCCCTGTGGAACACCACTCACCACAGACTTCCAGGCAGAATATTTTCCTTCTACTATCACTCGCTGTCTTCTGTTGGCCAGCCAATTCTGTATCCAGACAGCTATGTTCCCCTGAATCCCATTCCTCCTGACCTTCTGAATTAATCTTGGTTTCTGTCATATATTTAATTAATATTACTGAATTACAGATAGTATTATATCTATTATCACTTAAAAATAGGATCTAATTGCATACTTCATGTAGTTGGCCACTTAAAATTTTCACCTAAATTTTATTGTATGTACACAGTATTATATAGAAAACACATAAGCTGAACTGTATACTGTGAAAAGAGCATCAAAATGTTTAATCAGATCAGGAAGTACAAATTGAAGGGAATTTTAATGACATTATGTAAAAAAATCCCACAAAATGCAGTCAGCAGAACTGATATTTCAGCTGTGACTCACATATCTGTGACCTGCTATGTATTGACATGCAACCATGCAAACAGTGAACCAGTAAAAAACGCTTGCTGTTAAAAAAAATATTGCCAATGTGCTCTAGGCTTGCCTTCATTCTTTTGGGGATCAGAAAGAACAATAATTCATTCTGACGCTATTTTTGATGAATGAACTGCAATGGGTCATTTATAGCCATTGTCTCCTTTCAGACGCTATCTATCTGCCTATCACTGCTCAAATGGGGGAGATTGCTGCTTCACTGACTGTACCAGTTACTCTGGAAATATCTTCAACAAACACACACTTTACAATTTGATCCACTAGTCACTGATTACCGGGTAAGGAGTTGATATTACAAGTAGTATGACAGAACTTATTTAAGAAACAACCATTTAGCATGAGCTGTCTAAGCGAAGTTTGGGGGATTAATGGTTTTAATTGAACAGATGAAGCAGAGAGATGCTGATCCTTATAGCAAGCAGTGGTTCATTACCCAAAAACAAACCCCTTCTGCCAACACATTGTGTGGTCATCCTTCACCATCTGATATTAGTTGGTTCTAGCTTGGTATGAAGAACAAGGAAATCCTGGCATCTATCTACCCAAAGGAGATCCCATCAGTGAGCAGCTGATGGCATCTCTTACAGTAAAGTGGTCTCCCATTTAAGATTTGGATGAGAAGGAATTTATTTTCTCAAAGGTATTTTAAGTTTGGAATTCTCCTCCATAGAGAGCAGTTAAGGCTGATTCAGGCAGACTTTTGATTGATAAGGCATTGAAAGCTTATGAGATAGAGTTCTATGATTCTAACAAATGGCATAGCAGGATCTGAGGGCTGAATGGCTTCCTCTTCTTCCTAAACCTTCTATTCTTAGATCGATGCAATCTACTTCGTTGCCAGCCATTCAAAATACTTGTAGTTCTAACAGCAGAATCAGCAAATGTCAACAAATGTTGACATGCCTATTTTCCTGGTAAAACCAATGACTGCAGATACTGGAAACCAGATTCTGGATTAGTGGTGCTGGAAGAGCACAGCAGTTCAGGCAGCATCCAAGGAGCTTCGAAATCGACATTTCGGGCAAAAGCCCTGCCTATTTTCCTGCTTGTTTGGACAAATGAGATTGCATTTGTCTTTTGACACCCCACTGCAATCATTCATGAATTGAACAGGTCACCCCAGACATCAAACAGAAGCTATCCGGTTCTTACAGAGAAAATATCTCTTCCTTTTATTTTATGTTTTGTGAGGAGAGAACAGTCTCTGAAGGATATGCCTAAATAAGTCCAAAAGTGAAATTATCCAGGTCATCCTCAAGAGATCTAATTCATTTACAGAGTTAGGATTTAGTGAGGTTTCACCACTAGTGAGCACCAAACAGGCACCCAGCTGTAACTCACCAGAACAGATCAGAGTAACTGGCAGACAACACAGAAATGACAAACAGGTTGGTCGAGGGAACAGATTGCTCAGAAGACCTTCTGAGCTTCCGTGGATGCAGGGTGTAGAATGGGCCAGCTGTGGCTGCAAGATTTTTATGGGCCCAGGAAGAGTGGAAATGATCTTTGCTTTTCCATACAGGTAATAAATAGAGAAAGGGTTACCACTGGAGAGCCAATCCTGATGGTCCCTTTGATACCTCTTGTTAGAGCTCAGTTGTCACATATTTATCCATTTCTCCGTGGAAATTGCAATCAAGAATCTATAACAGGGCCAGCTGCACATTTAAATAGTCCTTTCTTTTTTTCAGCTGGAGAACTGGGCTCCATGTAAAGGCCTGTTGGAGGATCGCATTGAATTGCTCGAGTCACCAAGTTGTCAATTCATTTTTCATTGCTGTACATCAATTGAACATAACCTCCTCAATTCTCTCCCCATTTTAACCAAAATGTTTTTTGAACCAAAGGTAATCAGATAGCATCATACAGCATTGGAACAGACCCTTCGGTCCAAATAATCCCTGCCAACCATGTTCCCAAATTATGCTGATCCTCCTGCCTGCACTTGGTCCATATCCCACCAAACCCTTTCCAATTCATGTACTTACCCAACTGTCTTTCAGGTATAGTTGAAACTGTACCTGCATCCACCACTTCTTCTGGCAGTTCATTCCACGTACAAACCATGCTGTGTAAAAGAGTTGTCCCTCATGTCCTTTATAAATCTTTCTCCTCCCACCTTGAAAATATGCCCTCTAACTTTAAACTCCCCCACCCTAAGGAAAAGATCCTTGTCACTCACCTTATCTATGCCCATCATGATTTTGGAAACCTCAAAAAGGTCACCTGTCAACCTCCTATGCTCCAGTGAAAAAGGCCCCAGTCTTTCAGTCTATCTTAGTATCTCAAATCTTCCAATCCTGAAAACATCCTGGTAAGACTTTTCTGAACATTCTCCAGTTTAATAATAGCATTCCTATGACAGGGTGACCAGAACTACAGACAGTACTCCAGAAGAGGGCTCACCAACATCCTGTACGACCTCAGCATGACATCCCAATTCCTATACTGAAACGGTCTCAGCAAATGTTCTGTACTTTGGTCAACTCCCCTAATCCTTTTCATTGCTCTCTCAAGATTCAAACCTATGTCATGTTAAAGGTATGAAAGTATGAACAAGGAACATCTCCGGGACACCCGCACCAATCAACCACACCGCCCTGTGGCCCAACATTTCAACTCCCCCTCCCACTCTGCCAAGGACATGGAGGTCCTGGGCCTCCTTCATCGCCGCTCCCTCACCACCAGAAGATGAAGAAGAATGCCTCATCTTCCGCCTCGGAACACTTCAACTCCAAGGCATCAATGTGGACTTCAACAGTTTCCTCATTTCCCCTTCCCCCACTTTGCCCTCGTTCCAAACTTTCAGTTCAGCACTGTCCCCATGACTTGTCCTACCTGCCTATCTTTTTTTCCACTGATCCACTCCACCCTCCTCCTTGACCTATCACCTTCATCCCCTCCCCCACTCACCCATTGTACTCCATGCTACTTTCTCCCCACCCTCACCCTCCTCTAGCTTATCTCTCCATGCTTCAGGCTCTCTGCCTTTATTCCTGATGAAGGGCTTTTGCCCAAAACGTCGATTTTGCTGCTCCTCAGATGCTGCCTGAACTGCTGTGCTTTTCCAGCACCACTAATCCAAAATCTGGTTTCCAGCATCTGCAGTCATTGTTTTTACCTAAGGAACAAGAGTAGGCCATTTGGCTTTTCAAACCTGCTCTGTAATTAAATATGATGTCCATCTAAAGCAAACTGATATGCTCCTGTTGAATGTTTTACAAATATTAATTAATACATGTGGGAGAATCGAGAATTAGGGGTCATATTTTAAAAATAAGGGGTGTCCAGTTAAGACTGAGATAAGGAATTTTGTTTTCCCTCAGAGAGTCGAAAGTCTTTGGAATTCCCTTCCTCAAAAGACAGTGGACACAGAATCTTTAAAATATTTTTAAGGCATAAATAGATAGCTTCTTGATGACCAAAAGGATGAAAGATTATCAGGGATATGGAGGAACATAGAGTTGAGGTTAAAATCAGATCAATCATGATCCTATTGAAGGGGCCATGGGTCATTTTGAATGGGCCATGGGTCATATCGAATCAGTCAATTACAGGAATCTAATTGTTAATATTCAAGAAGTTTATCAGGGAGTAGTCCATGGTTCCATGGGGAAGGTGGACAGATCAAGTCAGGAGATGGGTCACATTGCACTGAATCATGGAGGGAATTATCCTGACAGTGATAAGGGGTCATTGTAGAGAATAGGGCAGGTTCTACAGGTCTCAGTTACATTGGTCTCTACATCAGCTGATATGGGAACAACAAAGGCATAGGAACCACCAGAGTCATTGGCTTAGAGGTAAAGCGGTGGTAAACATTACTATTGACATTGTCAGGCTTAAATGAAATGTCAGAGGCTGAAGGGTCAGCAGGAACAGCAAGGCTAGCTGGGAATAGGAATGTAAAAATATAAAGTGATATCTGTGGATCTGCAACTCACACAAAAGACATGCATTTGGTTCCTAACATCATCAGATAGAAAGTCAATTGCACAATAAAATCGCCAAATCGGTTACATGCAAAGTGGAAGCAGTAAGGTACTGTTTACTTTTTACAGGGACAGAGTTGCAACAGTCCTTTTGAGGCCCTGCTTACTGATTAGGAAATGCTATTATCTGCCTTAAAGTCTTATTTCGTTTGGAGGTCAACAATTGTCAAAGAATCACATCGTGCCCACTGATGACTATCTTAGGATGTGAGCTCGTTGCACTTATTGTAATAGGGATGTCTCCAGTTGGCCATGTTAAGTATGTAACACGTGCTGCCACAAGGCCATACAAAGCAGCTGCCAGATGCTCACACAAAAAAAAAATGCCAACAAGAACATCAGCTGGAATGTGGACGGAAGGTTTGATGACAGAATGTTTCACCATAGTCTACTGGTAGAAGTCCACTCCCAGTGAAACCTAGATGCTTTGGTTGTCAACTGTGTATTTGGTAAGATCACATAACTCAGGGCTCTTTATAGAGGCAAGGCCATGACCTCCTTGTAACATGCAGACTTCTCACTCTGTGAGGGCATAATATGAGGTTAAGAATGTGTGCGCTCAGGCATCCCTTGAATAATACTGACTATTAGACTTTCTCTGCAGATTACCTGCTAGCAGAAGCAAAATGTCATGCCTGGTATTTGTGCGACCTTTGTACTAATGTGACAACAATGCTGAAGGATGGAGTGCTTACTGTGTTGTCAATAAGCCCAGCAAAACCAGTAACTTCCAGCAGCTGCTGTACAGTCTCCAGACTGAGAGGCAGGAGGTGAAGATCTACCAAGGAGGAGGAGCAGCATGGTGAGACCCAGGAGCTTATAGGCTTTGATGCAATTATCTGTGAATGTTGAAAGGTGTTGATGTTGCAGAATATGAAGGCTATTTTGATCTATCATTTAGGAGCCCAGTGGATAGATGAGGACCAGTGCTCATGTAAAAATTGCTGCTAATCCCATTGCAATAACATCAGGATCACAGCTACCATTAATGTATTTGCTCACTGATCATTTTAGGGACCAATAAAGTACCTCCCAATCCTCCAGTTAGCTGGATATTCTTGATGCCATTTTCACAAGGGCCCACAGCTATTTGACTCTTGCCATCAAGGTTGAAGTCCTCATGTCCTCCTAACCAAGGTTGAACATGTACGGTTAGGGTTTCCCATCACTGCTGACTTCTCCTATGCACAGGCTAGTGCTCAGAAGTAATTGCTTCTCTCCAAGACCCTCAGACCATACAGAGGTAGCTATTGAGAGACAAGGGCAGCCTCCTCCAAACCTGGTTCATGACAACTGCAGTAAGTGCAGTTTAGCAGAGCCACGGTGGAACAGACTACAGGCTCCCTGAACATGAGGCTTTGATACTTACACAGCTCTGGCAAGGTCCTTCAAATGAGTCCAGAAAGGAAGTCCCACCTCATTGTGGCATGTTGTGCCCTTCACAATCTGAGACAAAAAAGGGAGGATACTGAAGAAATGGCTGACGTGGTGGCTCAGTGATTAACACCGCAGCTAGGAACCTTGCTCAATTCCACCTTCTGACAACTGTCTGTGTGAAGTTTGCACAACTTCACCGTGTCTGTGTGGGTTTCCTTCAGGTCCTCTGGTTTCCTCCCACAGTCCAAAGATGTATAGGTTAGGTGGATTGGCCATGCTAAACTGCCCCAATGGTCTTCAAGTATGTGTAGGCTAAGTGGATTAACCATGGGAAATGCAGGGTTACAGGGATGGGATGGGGTTGGGGTTGCTTCTGGATGGAATGCTCTTCAGAGAATTGGTGTGGACTTGATGGGCTGAATGGTCTGCTTCCACAATGTAGGGATTCAATGATTCTATGAGAATGAAGAACAATCCTCTGAGGATGCAGATGAAATTGAGGATTAGGAGAGTGAAAGCTAATATCCATTTTCTTCCACATTATAAATGTGTTATCAAATAATAATAATATATTATGAAGTTTCATAACACTGCATTTCAATATATAATCTACTGGCTGTGAAGCGCTTTGGAATGACCAAGTACACGATAGGCAATGTACAACTCCTAACATACTCATTAAGTACACTGCAACCAGATGAAAAACACAAAGCAAACAACCATGCTAAGGTCATGTTGCTTATAGTCATTAAACACATTTGCCTGATAAATCTCTACAAAGTAAGTGTCAACATCAGCAAAGATGAGATAACATGATTTAGTGTGTTTAGGAATGCAAATGCCAATAGCAAGAAACAATAGTAAGACCAGTGTGTCAATCATTGGTTAAATTTATTTCGTTGGCTAAGTAGGCTTCACACAGTCAGGAAGAAGATAGCTCATCCAGAGTGAGGCACAGCCCATGTGAATATATACTTGGGGACTTTGGACGCAGCATGGAAATTTGGTGCAGAGGGGAAGAAGTACTTTTTGATGGAGTTTTTTGGCTCAATGTTTGTAACGTTTTTGTTTATCAGATAGATTGAAGGGGAGGGAGTCACTCCCCTTCAATGAACTACCTCAAATTGGCAGTGGTCAGGGACAGGAGTGTATGACCACGAGTGAGACAGGTCGAGGGATCCTGGAGATAGTGCTGAGGGAGCCTCAGTCCTTGAGCTTGTCTAACAGCTTTCAGGCACACAAAATGGAATAACATCACAGGAAAACGTATGTTCATTGGTTGGTTACTAATCTCACTACCTATTATAGGTTACTATAAAAGGTAAATAGGAGAAATACTTCCAGATTACAAACTAAAAGAACAATAGGAATTTTTTATAAAAAAAACAAACTTAGTTAGTTCTTAATGAAAGAGAAATGCAAGACCAAGCCATATGTGAGAGGCAATGTACCTGCATGAAGTGGGAACTGGTGCACCCCATTGTGGTTCATAGTGATCATGTCAGGTTGCTTGAGGAATTCTGGCTCAGAGTTCATGAGCTGCAGTCTGAGTTTTGAACACTGTGACACATCAGGGAGGGAAGAACTACCTGAACTCTGTATTTCAGGAGGGAGTCACTCCACTTCAATGAACTACCTCAAATTGGCAGTGGTCAGGGACAGGAGAGTATGACCACGAGTGAGACAGGTCGAGGGATCCTGGCGATAGTGCTGAGGGAGCCTCAGTCCTTGAGCTTGTCTAACAGCTTTAAGATTCTTCCTCCCTGTGTGGATGACAGTGAGGCTGTAGGGAGGATGAGCAAACTTGACTACATTACCCTGGTACAAGGAGCCATTCAAGAGGGGGAGAAAAGAGAAATGAAGTTAGAATTGGGGATAGTATAGTCAGGGGAGTAGATATTGTTCTTTGTGACCAAGGTTGAGAATATTGAAGGCTGCATTGCCAAGCTGGTGCCTGAGTTCAGGATATGTCATCTGGGCTGCAGAGGAACTCGGAGTGAGAGAGAAAAGATCCAGTTGTTGTGGTCTATGTTAGTCCTAACAATATAGGTAGAATGAAAGAAGAGGTTCTGCTGAGGGAATATGAGCAGCTAGTGACTAAATTAAAAAGCAGAACTAAAAAGGTAATAATCTCCAGATTACCACATGAGAACTAGTTAGCACAGGGCCGACAAGATTAAAGAGGTAACCCATGGCTCAAAGACTGCAGTGGGAGAAAAGGGTTTGAATTCATGGAAGATTGGCACCAGAACTTAGCAAGGAAAGAGCTATTCTGATTTAATGAATAATGCTGGGACCATGTCTAGAGACAAAAAAACCTGCTGATGCTAGAATCCTAAATAGAAAGGCAGTAAGCTGGAAGAACACAGCAAGCCAGGCAGCATCAGGAGGGGGAGAAGTCAACATTTTGCATCTAACATGGTTCCTAAAGAAGGGTTATAACCAAAACGTCAACTTCTCCACCTCCTGGTGTTACCTGGCTTGCTGTGGGACCAGTGTCCTGGCAAATGACATAACCAGGACTGTGGATAGGGCTTCATATAAAATAGTTGAAATAGGGGAAGGGTTCAGTTGTGTGAAAAATGATAAAATCAAAGGTAAAGGAGAAGGTAGGATTGCAGGTTGGTGACCGGAAGAGGAAAGGAAGGGACAGAATGCGTGAAAGCTATATTGTACCAAGGAAGCATAAAAACATAAGTAAACTTGATAATAGAGCAAACTTTGTATCTCAATGAACAAAGTATTTGGAATAAGGTAGTGTGATAGTGCAAATTAAGGTAAATTAAGGTCACAAGGACTTTCGAGCCGAAAATGTGTTGCTGGAAAAGTGCAGCAGGTCAGGCAGCATCCAAGGAGCAGGAGAATCGATGTTTTGGGCATGAGCCCTTCTTCGGGCTCATGCCCGAAATGTCGATTCTCTCACAAGAACTTTACTCTAGTTAAAGGGTGGGGATCTCAGGAGAGCTTGTTACTGTTCCAGAGCAAGTAACAGCACAGAGAGTATGGAAAAGCTCAGAAATTTAACTTCAGGCACAGCAGACAATAGGACAACAATGAGAAGGGATTGATCAACATAGGACTGAGGGTGTTGTGCTTAAATTCTCACAGTATATGGAACAAGATAAATGAGCTTGCAGTACAGATAGATACAATCTTTTGGGCATTACAGAGCAGTGGCTGTAAGGGGAACAGGGCTGGGAATTAAATATCGAAGGTTAAACATCCTATTGAAAGGACAGGTAGATGGGCAGAGGAGTTGGGTTGCTTTGTTAGTAAGAAATGAAAATAAACCAGAGCAAGAAGTGATATGGAGTAGGGAGGCGTAAAATCTGTGTGAGTAGGCTTGAGGAAATGCAAAGGGAAAAAGACTCTGCTGGGGGGTTGTGTACAGTTCTGCCAGTGGTAGTCAGGATGTGGAGAAGAAAATAATCGGGAGATAGAAAAGGCATGTGAGAAAGACACTACTACAATAACCATGGGGTCTTCAACATCCAGCTGGACTGGGAAAATTGGATTCGTAGCAGATCCTAAAATCTGTGGAATTTCGATAAGATTTCTTTTTGGAGCAGCTTGTAGTAGAGCCCACGAGGAAACAGACAATTCTCGATTTAGTGATGGGTAATAAGGCAGAAATGATTAGGGAACTTAAGGTGATGGAACAGTGTAGTGGACATTCACTAGATTGTTCCCAGAGATGAGGAGTTTGTCATAAGAAGAGAGAAGGCCTATACTCTCTGGAATTTAGATAAATGAGGGGAGATAAAATTGAGGTATTCGCGATGATAAAAGGTCTGGATAAAATAGATGTGGAGTGGATGCTTCCTCTTGAAGGGCATTCTAGGACAAGAGGTCATGGTCTTATGATAAGGGATAGCAAATTTAAAACAGAGTTGAGGACAAAATACTTCTCCCAAATGGTTGTGAATCTCTGGAATTCACTACCCCGAAGCGCAGTGGATGCTGTGACAGTGAGTAAATTTAAGGATGAATTAGACAGATTTTTAATTGGTAATGGGTTGCAGGAATATGGAGAGAAGGCAGGGAAATGGGGGTGAGGAGCATATCAGCCATGATCAAATGGCGAAGCAGACTCGATGGGCTGAATGGCCTAATTCTGCTCATATATCTTATGATCTTACAAAGTTATGAATCCCAGTAGACTTCACTTTGCAGTTTGAGAGGGAGAAGCTGGAATCATGTAATGATAATACAATTGTGTAAAGATGACTACAAAGACACAAGGGTGGAGCTGGCTTGAGTTGATTGGAAAGGGACCCCAGAAGGGAAGATGGTGGAGTAGCATTGGCAGGAGTTTCTCGGGGTAATTTGGAAGACACAGTAGAGATTCATCCAAAAAATGAAGAGACAATATAAAGGGAAGAAAGGGCAACTATGGCTGACAAGAGAAGTCAGGGACAGAATAAAAGCAACAGAAAAAACATTTTTATGGTGAAGATTAGTGAGAAACCAGAGGATTAGGAAGCTTTAAAAACAAGCAGAGGTTAACTGAAAATGAAATAAGAAGGGAGAAGATAAGCTCGCTAGTGTTACAACAAGGGGTAAACCCTCCCCTTTAATTTAAAACCAGCAACACAGAAACGATTTAATCCATGCAGTAATCTGTAAACATTTGAGTGGGCAAGGACTGTTTAAAGTAAAAATTAACAACTTTATTTCTTAAAGTATAACAGAGAATAATTAACTAACAGCTACTTACCATTCCTTACTCTAACCTATCTGTCACCTTCCCTTCTACAATACCAGTCCGATAAAACTCCCAATTAAGATTTACAAAACAGGACTTCTTATCTCAAAACCAAGCAGCTTTCGTTCTTCTATTCGGATCTTCCTGTGTCTTCTTTTCTTCTTAGGAATTTCTGCATCACAGGTTACTGATCGAAAAGATACTTTTAAGAGAGCTATTTTCAAGCAGTCTGTTTACATGCTGGGCTTGTCAGTTCTCCTCTCAACTGTTCAATTTTCCCCAGTTTAATACCCCCCAAAACATCAGATTGTCTCATTGGCTTTTAAGATTGTCAGTATAACCAAATTCAAACTGGATTGGAGTTTGATATTTTTGGGGGTATAATTTAAACCGATTGGCAGAATTTGTATTTGTTTTAGTCTCCAGGCAATGAGGTAACCAAGTGTTACATTGTTGCCTTATTAAGATCATGTGGTGCTGTATCCAGTAGTTCTGCTGCTTTTAACTCTCTTAAAGTACACCCACATCTTCGTAACACTAGTAAAAGAAAAAGAATTGCAAGAGTCTTTTTTAACATATCCAAAATGTAAGAGTGAGGCAAAAGTGCACATTGGATCACTGAAAATTGAGGCTAAAGAAATAGGAATGAGGAACAAGGAAATGTTGGATGAACTGGATCAGCTTTCACTGTGAAGGACACCAGCAGCATACTGAACTTCAAGAGAGTCAGGGGACAAAGTTGAGTGTAGTGGCCATCATTAAGAAAAGATGCTGGTGAAGTTGAAAGGTCTGAAGGTGGATACATTACCCAGACCAGATGGAGTACACCCCCGAATTCTGAAGGAGATAACTGTGGTGATTGTGGAGGCATTGATAGTGATCTTTCAGGAATCACGAGAATCAAGGAGGATCTCAAAGGTCTGGAAGATGGCTTATGTAACATACTATTTAAGAAGGGAGGGAAGCAGAAGATAGGATGGTGAAGAAGGTGTTACTGGTATGCTTTCCTTTGTTGGCCAGAGCATTGAGTACAGCAGTTGGAAGGTCATGTTGCAGCTGTACAGAATGTTGGTTAGGCCACTTTTGAAATATTGAGTGCAATTCTGGTCTCCTTCCTCTTGGAAGGATGTTGTGAAACTTGAAAGGATTCAGAAAAGATTTACAAGGATGTTGCCAGGGTTGGAGGATTTGAAGTTGAGTAGGCTGGGGCTGTTTTCCCTGGAGCATCGAAGGCTGAGGGGTGACCTCATAGAGGTCTGTAAAATCTGCATGGATAGGATAAATAGACAAAGTCTTTTCTCTGGGATGGGGGAGTTCAGAACTAGAGGGCATAGGTTTAGGGTGAGGGAGAAAGATATAAAAGGGACCTAAGGGGCAACATTTTCACGCAGAGTGGTGTGTGTGTGTGTGTGTTTGTGTGTGTGTGTGTTTGTGTGTGTGTGTGTGTGTGTGTGTGTGTTTGTGTGTGTGTGTGTGGAGTGAGCTGTCAGAGGAAGTGGTGGAGGCTGGTACAATTGCAATATTTAAAAGGCATCTGGATGGGCATATGATCGGGAAGGGTTTAGAGGGATATGGGCCAGGTGCTGGCAAATGGGACTAGATTAGGTTGGGATATCTGGTCAGCATGAACGAGTTGGACCAAAGGGTCTGTTTCTGTGCTGTACATCTTTATGACTCTATGACCTTATGACTTGATGTATTTGGATTTCCTGTAAGCCTTCCATGAGGTGCCATACAGGAAGCTGCTCAATAAGATAGCCATAAGGTAAAGTTAGAGCTTGTTAGGTGCAAGGTACTAGCAGGGATAGAGGATTGCTGACTGCCAGAAGCCAGAAAGTAAGGATAAAGAGGTTATTTTCAGCTGGTAAGCTGGTGACTAGTGGACTTCTGCAGGGGTCATTGTTGGGACCACAACTATTCGTGTTACACATTAACAATATTGAGGAAGAAAATGAGGGCCTTGTTGCTAAGTTTGCAAATGGTACAAGACAGGCAGAGTGACAGGTAGTGTTGAGGAAGCAAGGAGTACGCAGATGGACTTAGAAGGAAAGTGAACAAAGAAGTGGCAGATGGAATACAATGTGAACAAGTGTGAGGTAATGTACTTTGGTAGGAAGAACATAAAACATAGAACCGTACAGTGCAGGCATGGGCTCTTCAGCCCAAGATGTTATGCCAAACATGACGCCAAATTAAACTAATCCTTTCTGCCTGCCCTTGGTCCATATCCCTCCATTCCGTGCATATTCATGTACTTATCTAAAAGTCTCTTAAATGTCCTTGTTGTGTCTACCTCCACCACCTCCCCTGGCAGGGCATTCCAGACTCCTACCACTTTCTGTTCAAGAAAACTTGCATCTCACATCTCCTTTGAAATTTTCCCCTTTTGCCTTAAACGCATGCCCCCTAGTTTGAGATATTTCAATTCTGGGAAAAAGATTCTGATCGTCATTGATGCATTCAGACATTGACTGTTTTCTCAAATGAAAAAAGACTTCAGAAATCTGAAGTACAAAGGGACTTCGGAGTTTTAGTTCAGGATTCTCTTAAAGTTAACATGCAGGTTCATTTGGCAATTATGAAGGCAAATGCAATATTAGCAATAATTTCAAGAGGCCTAGAATACAAATGTAGGGATTTACTGCTGAGGCTGTGTACAGGAGTTGTCAGACTGCATTTTGGAACAGAGCAATAGTAGTAGGCCATTCAGCCCCTCAAGCCTTTCAATACGATCAATGCTGATCTGTGGCTTAACTCCATATGCCTGTCTTAGGCCCATGTCTCTTAATACTCTTGTTTAATAAAAGATATGAAGGCCTCCATTAACATACCATTAGAGTTATTAACTATTTTCTGCACCTATTCATGAAATTTTAAAGAGCAATGCACTTGAACCCCCAAATCTCTTTACTTAACTTTATACTTTCTAAAAAAATACCCTGATCTATCCATTCTTGGTCCAAAATTGATCATCTCACAGTCAGTTATATTAAAATCCATCTGCCACAGCTTTGTCCATTCATATAGTCTAACAATATTCTGTTGAAATATTTGGAATATTGAGAGCAGTTTTGACTCTGTTTCTAAGGAAGATGTGTTGCTTTGGAAGTAGTCCAGAGGAGGTTCCCAGATGAAGGGTTTGTCATATAGGGAGTGGTTGAGCACTCTGGGTCTGCACTCGAGGAGTTTAGAAGGACATGTGGGGTGTCCTGATTCAAACCTGAAGAATACTGACAGGTCTGGATAGAGTGGATAAGGAGATGTTTCCATTAGTAGGAGAAACTAGGACCCGGGGCATGACTCAGAGTGAAGGGAGAGCGCTTTAGAACCGAAATGAGCAGGAATTTCTTCAACCAGAGGATGGTGAATCTGTGGAACTCATTGTCACACAAGGCTATGAAGGCCAAGTCATTGAGTGTACTTAAGACAGAAATGGATAAGTTCTTGATTGGTAAGGGGATCAAAGTTTACAGGGAGAAGGCAGGAGAATGGGGTTGAGAAACATATCAGCCACGATTGATTTGGCAGAGAAGACTCAACATGCCGATTGGCCTAATTCTATTCCTATACCTTGTGGTCTTAAGGTTTTATGATTAGTGTTCAAGCCTTTCCTAAAATGCCAAGGTTTCAGAAACATTGAGTTGACGCAAGTATAGATCAGCAATTGGACTGGATCACTGTGACTACAATAGCAAGTCATAAACTGTGATTTCAGTGACAAGTCATTCATCTCCTGACTCCTGCTTACCATCTGTCATGATGGTATAAAATATGGGCTATTAATCTCTAAATCTCATTAACTAATTTACAATCTTATTGACTAACTTTGCTTTGAGAGAAAGCAGATAAACATAGCCAGAATATTTTTAAAAGATTACCCAGCCTGAAAGTTATCAAGCTTAACAGAAATGTGTAAAGAATGAAACATCTCTCTCTCTCTCTCTCTATCTCCCTTTGTAATTCGTGTTCCCCATTCTTGAAAAAACATTCCTGTGAGAAAACCAACTGCAAACTGAGATCTTTGAAAACATGGAAATAAATTCTGGATAGACCCACTCAGCAAAACAATTGAACCAGCTCAATGTGCCACCAGAACCTCAAGACCAGCATTTTAATGTAGAGCTCTTTCATGTAAGGACTGTAACTTTTGCTTTAAATTCTACTGTCTTCTCACCCAGAAATTGTTTATCTGTTATTGCAGAATATCAAAATGGGTTTTTACCTTCTCAATAGCTTGCATATTTTGCTGAATTGAGTTTGTAATAAATTAACTCCTTCATTTTGATTACCACAAGAGATCTGCCTGCCTTGCATCTTTGCAGTTGTACAACAGGTGAAGAATTGGAAAGGATAT